>NC_060138.1:775310312-775622812 GCF_021461385.2 Schistocerca piceifrons
TCGTGTACGGAAAAGTGTCGTTGACTGACTGTGGGAGGATACAAGATGACTTAGACAGAATATCTTTTGGTGTGAGGAATGGCAGCACCTTCTAAATATAAGTTAATAGGGATGAGTAGAAAAACAATCCTGTAATGTTCTAATATAGTATTAGTGTTGTGCTGCTTGACACAGTGTAAGGGGTCCGTAGGCCCTTACTATAAGCTTTGCGACAGCATAGGTCGACAGGACAGACAATCGATAGTGTGTGTGTCGGGTTGCGAGAGCGAGAGCGAGTGTTGAGACAGTAGAGTGGGACCCAGGCTGCGGGCCGGGCCGTGGGGCGGCCGGTGGCCGTCATGCAAGGCCGTACCGACAAAGGGGGTGGCCATCGCCGCGGTTTATCCCCTTTTGTGTTAGAAATATGCGGGAAAGTGAACAAGTACAATTACTAGTGTGATTCAGTGATATTTCAGTGCCGATATTTGTAATTACGCGTCTACCGCGCCGGCATTATTTGGATTGCAGTGTTGGATTGCAGTGTTGGATTATAGTGTTGGGTTACAATGAGTGAAATTGCGTGTGAAGATAATGAATAACGAAAGGGCCTGTGCTAAGATTAGTCGTTATTAATTTTGTACGACGAAGGCAGTGGCTGTCTCCTTATTTTGGTGTTTTTGTGATGAATATAGGTCGCTGATTAATGAAGCTGTGTTGTCGTTCTTCTTGGCACCAGACATTTCTTTATTACAGCATTTGAGAAGGACAAAATGGAATGTAACAACTCCGTAGCAGTCCAATTCGATTGCCAGCCCCATTAGGCACACGGTCACATTAATTAATATCTATTTGGGCTGCTATCAGATCTCGATCGAGCGGGATAAGTCAGTAAGATCAAACCGGAGTGTTACAACAGTCAAGTGGATTAAATACCTAGGCATGCCGCCGCAAAGCGGTATGAGACGCCACGCTCACGCAACGTCTGTAGTAGGGAAGGTGAATTGTCTTCTTCGGTTTATTGGGAGAATTGCACGAATTCGTGTATAAAGAAGACCGTAAGCAGAACTCTAATGCGACCCGTGCTTGAGTACTGGCCGAATGTTTGTGGTCCCCATCAGGTCGCATTAAAGAAAGATATCGAAGCAAATCAAAGGTGTGCTGCTAGATTTTTTATCGGTAGTTTTCATCAACACGCATTACGGAGATGTTACGTGAACTCAAGAGGGAATGCCTGGAGGAGAGACCACGTTCTTGAGCCGTGGTAAAAATTGCTGTTTTGAAGAGCGCGCCGCAGCGCGTAGTGTTAAGCAGTCGCCCTCCGTTTCTGGCGGTGGCGCCGCTGTGGCAATCGCAGCTATGGTGTCTCCCTCTGGTGGGAAAGGGGAACGGTTGCCTGTTCACGTGCATTTAAGGGGCGCTATGAGCTCGTCACGGAGTCAGTCTGGGTCAGTCTCTCGTCCCCAGCTTGCTAGTCTGTCTCTCGTCCGCATTTGTTAAGCAGTTAGTGTCTGTCTGTCGTTCGGAGTGCTAGTATGTCTGTCGTTCGGATCAACCTTTAAAGCCGGCAAAATGAGAGCCTTTCCACTCCGCCAGTAAGAGAACTCAGCGAATGGTCGCCCGGTCGGTGCTTAGTTCATGCATCTGAGTCTGCGCGTTTGGCCGCCAGTCTGCTCGAGTTTGCTCAGGCAATGGTCATTGGCGGTTGGATCGATCGGTTGGTCGGTCGCGCACTGAGACACAAGATGACTTGTCCGTCTTGAGCGTCGGCGCATGTGAGGTCGCCACCTGATTCCAGTGGGCCGCGGCGTATAGTGAGTGGTAGTGACTTCGCAGTCGACACGAGAGCAACAGGAGTCAACCCACGACATCAGTCTGGCCGGTGCGAGCTGTGACGCCGTGAGACGGGAGATCGGCGCGCCTTCCTGCGTCCGTTGAAGCAGCTGGCAGCGGACGGTTCGAGGGAGCGATTTAAGGGTGCTGCGCCAGGTCTTCTCGAGAAATCGCAGTTTATTAGAAGTTAAGTAATTGGTGACATGTTGTTTGATTTACTCGTGTTAAATTCTACTTGTTTTCTTGGTGAGGTCACCAGCCGTTTTGCTTTGGGGTCATCCCACCATTCTTCTCCGTTTGCCCACCCGCGGGAAGGAAGTTGTTTATAAATTGGGTATGAGACGCAACGCTCACGAAACCAAGGTCTGTAGTAGGGAAGGCGAGTGGTCTTCTTCTGTTTATTGCGAGTAGGGGCGGGCTAGAGCAACCTGCGGTTCGGTTTGTTTGATAATCTCCCTATCAATCTACTGAACATTAGTAGCTGCCTCTGTCATGTATATCGGATTTGGTGTGTTAAAGAATTTATTGCTTGGAGTGTAACGGCCTAATACCTGAAATATGTTTTGATCTTTGGAAACTTTGATATTATTGCCTATGATCTTGAGAGGTGGTACCTGTGTACTGTAGAGCATATTAACTATTCTTTGGCCAACCTTGTAGAATTTTACATAAGATTGCATTTCATGGGCCTTTATTTAGATGATCATTTTAGTATATAAAGTTGCCACCCTTTCCCGTAAGACTTTTCTTAGAAGTTAAAATCAAGTTGGACCTTCGGTGGCAAGGTTAATATTTTAATTGTCAGTGTTTTGTACCATTTCCATCTCTCCTACCGGGGGTGCATCGTTTGTGTGCTTGTGTAAATTGTTAAAACTCTTAGTTTAAAGTTATCTGGTGTGTTGCAGATTTGCACCAGTGTAGTCTTTCAGAGGCTGTTATGAGCGGTCGTAACTACGGCCGTGTCAAAAGGGAGCGGCAAGGTTCTCTGCCCAAAAGCTCATACAGTCAAAACTTGTTTCTTTCTGCCTTTGAATAAATTGTAACTTTGATATTTAGAGGGTGCTTTCTGATAATAATTTTAAATCTGTTTCTTTGAAAAAATGCTTTTACGCACTATTAAAGTGAATAAAATTCTCATTTGTTAAAAGGAATTTGGTTATGATTTCATCAGTTACTCCCTGGCAACTACTTCCATGCTTACATAGTGTGATTAAATGTGTTAATGTTCTTGATGAATCGCTAGTAAATAAAATAAATTCTTAAGAATATTCTTTGAAAATAAACCACGGTTCAGTTTTTTTCCCGAAATACTATGAAGAAAATTTAGAGGACCGGCATTGGTGGTTGATTGCAGAATAATTCCACTGTCGCCAACGTACGATTCGCGTGTGGGTCACTAAGACAAGATATGAGGAATTAGGGCTCGCATGGAAAAATATGGACAGTCGTTTTTATGTCGCTCCACTTACAACTCTGAATGGAAAGGGAATGATCAGCAGTTGTACAAGGTAGCCTTCACCATACAAAGTATGACAGCTATGCGGACTAGGTGTTCAAATTAACCTTCGGTCTGTGCTTGTTGTTTTCCTTTTTAGTGATAACGCCGTCAGTAAGACGGAGAAATAGGCGCTCCTCTTTCACGAGCGCCAGGCAGCTGTGTGGTGAGCGCCGCCTGCGGCGAGCCTTCCTCGGTTGCCGCGGCTAAGGAACTGCCGGCCGGCCCACCATTTCCCGCGCTGCCGTCGCCCCGGCAACCCTTGCGCGCTCTTATTGCGATTTAAATGGCGGGGCGCTGTCCTGAGGTTCCTGCGTGGGATTGCCTCATTTCCCGCACAGATCCAATAAACACCCCGCTTTGTCGATATTTCCCCCGGCCGTCCTTTCTGCCGCGCTGCGTTCACTTACCGGGGCGAGGCGGGACGGGTCATGTAGGTCACGGCGCTGGCCGCGGGCGCGCACCAGACTTCTCTGGCGGCGTGGTCGATACCGCCCAGCGGCGCCGCGCCGCGCCGCACCACGCGAAAAGGCCGCTGTTTACCTTACGGACGACACGTGTTCGCTGGAAACGGGCGTTTCTGTTCAGACACCGGGAAAGGCAACGGCTGTGACGGCAGACATCCGGCTGCCCACGTTGTCAGTGCTGCCAGCCGGCGTGGCTCAGCAGAGGCGTATGATACTCACGCGTTTGAAACATACTCTACTGACCATTAAAATTGCTACACCAACAAGAAATGCAGATGATAAACGGGTATTCATTCGACAAATATATTATACTAGAACTGACATGTGATTACATTTTCACGCAATTTGGGTGCATAGATCCTGAGAAATCAGTACCCACAACAACCACCTCTGGCCGTAATAACGGCCTTGATACGCCTGGGCATTGAGTCCAACAGAGATTCGATGGCGGAACCTGGATTCATCCGAAAAAATGACGTTTTGCCATTCGTGCACCCAGGTTCGTCGTTGAGTACACCATCGCAGGCGCTCCTGTCTGTGATGCAGCGTCAAGGGTAACCGCAGCCATGGTCTCCGAGCTGATAGTCCATGCTGCTGCAAATGTCGTCGAACTGTTCGTACAGATGTTTGTTATCTTCCAAACGTCCCCATCTGTTGACTCAGGGATTGACCGTGGCTGCACGAACCGTTACAGCCATGCGGATAAGATGCCAGTCATCTCGACTGCTAGTGATACGAGGTCGTTGGGATCCAGCACGGCGTTCCGCATTATCCTTCTGAACCCACCGATTCCATATTCTGCTAACAATCATTGGATCTGGACCAACGCGAGCAGCAATGTCGCGATGCGATAAACCGCAATATCGAGAGGCCACAATCCGACCTTTATCAAAGTCGGAAACGTGATGGTACGCATTTCTCCTCCTTACACGAGGCATCACAACAACGTTTCACCAGGCAGTGCCGGTCAACTGCTGTTTGTGTATGAGAAATCGGTTGGAAACTTTCCTAATGTCAGCACGTTGTAGGTGTCGCCACCGGCGCCAACCTTGAGTGAATGCTCTGAAAAGCTAATCATTTGCGTATCACAGCATCTTCTTCCTGTCGGTTAAATTTCGCGTCTGTAGCACGTCATCTTCGTGGTGCAGCAATTTTAATGGCCAGTAGTGTATTATTACAACTGTCTGCTTTGACACAGGGAGCTTCAAAAAATGACGTGAATATAACAGTTAATACACTGAAATGCCAATAGGCATGCGTATTCAAATACAGAGATATGTAAATAGACAGAATACCGCACTGCAGTCGGAACGCCTGAATAAAACAAGTGTTTGGCCCAATCGTCAGATCGATCACTGCTACTACAAAGGCTGGTTATCAAGGTTTAAGTGAGTTTGAACGTGGGATCTGCGCACGAGCGGTGGGCCACAGCATCTCCGAGGTAGCGATGAAGTGCGGATTTTCCCGTTCGGCCATTTCACGAGTGTATCGTGAATATCATGAATACGGTAAAACATCAAATCTCCGACATCGCTGCAAGAACGGAACCAACGACGACTGAAGAGAACCGTTGAACGTGACAAAAGTGCAACCCTTCCGCAAATTGCTGCAGATTTCAATACTGGGCCATCAACAAGTGTCAGCGTACGAACATTCAATGAAACATCATCGATATGGGCTTTCGAGCAGGAGGCCCACTCGTGTATCCTTGATGACTGCGCGACACAAAGCTTTACGCCTCGCCTGGACCCGAGAACACTGACATTGGGCTGTTGATGACTGGAAACATGTTGCCTGGTCAGACGAGTCTCGTTTCAAATTGCATCAAATGTTCAAATGTGTGTGAAATCTTATGGGCCTTAACTGCTAAGGTCATCAGTCCCTAAGCTTACACACTACTTAACCTAAATTATCCTAAGGACAAACACACACACCCATGCTCGAGGGAGGACTAGAACCTCTGCCGGGACCAGCAGCACAGCAAATTGTATCGAGTGGATGGACGTGTACGGGTATGGAGACTGGACCCTGCATGTCAGCAGGGGACAGTACAAGCTGATGGAGGCTCTGTAATGGTGTGGGGCGTGTGCAGTTGGAGTGATGTGAGACCCCTGATACGTCTAGATACGACTCTGACAAGTGACACGTACGTAAGCATCCTGTCTGATCACCTGCATCCATTCATCTTCATTGTGCATTCCGACGGTCGTGGGCAATTCTAGCAGGACAATGCGACACCCCGTATGTCCAGAATTGCTACAGAGTGGCTCCAGCAACACTCTTCTGAGTTTAAACACTTCCACTGGACACCAGATATGAACATTAATGAGAGTATCTAGGATACCTTGCAACTTTCTGTTCAGAGGAGATCTCCACCCCTCGTACTCTTACTGATTTATGGACAGCCCTGCAGGATTCATGGCGTCAATTGCCCCCAGCACTACTTCAGACATTAGTCGAGTACATGCCACGCCTTTTTGCGGCACTTCTGCGTGCTCGCCGGAGCCCTACCAGTTTCTTTGTCTCCTCAGTGTGTATGCCATTTTTATCATATTCTACTAGGAGCAATGCCTATAAGAAGTGGTCTACGGTACGTGTTTTATTTAATCTTATCCTTCCCTTTATTATCAGCAACCTCAATTTCTTGAACACGCTCTGTCTTACATGAAATTCATTCCGTTAATTTGGCTTTGGGCCATTGGCAAAGGTGAATATTTTTTTCTCTCTTCGAGCTGGACCGTTGGAAGCACAGGACAACAGCAGGGGGGAGGAGGTGCAATTGTAGAACAAGAAGAAAAATGGTGGCAGAGGACCTCAGTCCTCTCTGTCTTAGCGTAAGAGCTTTGGAGAGCGTAGGTGGAACGATCCTCCCGCCAAATTCGGGGGCGAGTGTTTCCATTGGTTGTTGGAAGTTCGCGGTAGAAGCTTCGAGTTGTTTCTGTCAAATCTGGCAGTTAAAATGGAGGAACAAAGGATCCCTGGTGCACGCTTTTTGACGCGAGCCGATTGGGTCGCTGTGTTGCCGCCGGAAGCTAGGCCCGTGATTGGGGCCCGGGTATGATGAACGCCAAAAAGTGCATTCTCACTGGGGTGTTGACAAACGAATGGCGAGCAGTTGAAGACGGGGCGAGCTCCAATCTGGACGTCTTGGAGATGCTTTTGAGCAGGCGGGTACTCGCTGTGCAGTTGTACCACGAGGCACTGCCGTTGAGACGCAACGCAACTGCTTGCTGGCGTACTGCTAGTTAGGTCGCGATCAGAGCTCATTCGTAGTCACACTTCTTTGTACCAAAATCTTTCCGAATTGCTGAAATCTTTGCCACGTATGTCATCTGTTAAATACTTTATTCCGTCCTCCTTTAAGTTGACCAGTATATTAGTTCTCTTGCTTCATTAACTGTTACCTCACATCCATTTTTCTTTTACTCTGGGTTCTTGTCTGGTGAAAACCGTTTGACGAAGCTGTAAGTTTATGAGCCCCGCGAATCTGTCAACGAGTAGTAACAACTTTCTCTCTTCTTCTTTGCCCTCAGCAGCGCTTATCTCTGTTGCAGCATGCTGGATCACACTCAAGCTTGTAAAATCCTTTCCCTCGTTCACACAGATCATTTTGTCTGTAAAGTTATTGTCAAGACCTCATTTCATAATTGATAGTAGCACTTAAGAACATTCTCCTTACGCAACTGAAATTTGCTTGATGTAAACGTAATCACTAATGAATCCAAAGGTTCGAATTCAATCTTATACTTCGACTCCAGGTCATTTTCAGATGCACCAGGCAATACAGTTAGAAATATATGAGGTACGGCTAAACATTGTGTTTGTCTCCGTATGGCCATACTGCACTACTTTTTTTAATTCGTTGCGTTAGGTCAAAGAAATTGTTTTACATGCTTTCAGGCAGAAGTTTCTCCCACTTCAATTACGCACAGTGTGACCATTGAACTTATGGAGTACGACACCATCACCAGTGGGTGTGTTAAAAGAACAATAGGAATCAGTGAGTAAGGGATTACTGCCACATTTTTGCATATTATCAGTCAGAAGTACAGATTAAGATAACTACACTCCTGGAAATGGAAAAAAGAACACATTGACACCGGTGTGTCAGACCCACCATACTTGCTCCGGACACTGCGAGAGGGCTGTACAAGCAATGATCACACGCACGGCACAGCGGACACACCAGGAACCGCGGTGTTGGCCGTCGAATGGCGCTAGCTGCGCAGCATTTGTGCACCGCCGCCGTCAGTGTCAGCCAGTTTGCCGTGGCATATGGAGCTCCATCGCAGTCTTTAACACTGGTAGCATGCCGCGACAGCGTGGACGTGAACCGTATGTGCAGTTGACGGATTTTGAGCGAGGGCGTATAGTGGGCATGCGGGAGGCCGGGTGGACGTACCGCCGAATTGCTCAACACGTGGGGCGTGAGGTCTCCACAGTACATCGATGTTGTCGCCAGTGGTCGGCGGAAGGTGCACGTGCCCGTCGACCTGAAACCGGACCGCAGCGACGCACGGATGCACGCCAAGACCGTAGGATCCTACGCAGTGCCGTAGGGGACCGCACCGCCACTTCCCAGCAAATTAGGGACACTGTTGCTCCTGGGGTATCGGCGAGGACCATTCGCAACCGTCTCCATGAAGCTGGGCTACGGTCCCGCACACCGTTAGGCCGTCTTCCGCTCACGCCTCAACATCGTGCAGCCCGCCTCCAGTGGTGTCGCGACAGGCGTGAACGGAGGGACGAATGGAGACGTGTCGTCTTCAGCGATGAGAGTCGCTTCTGCCTTGGTGCCAATGATGGTCGTATGCGTGTTTGGCGCCGTGCAGGTGAGCGCCACAATCAGGACTGCATACGACCGAGGCACACAGGGCCAACACCCGGCATCATGGTGTGGGGAGCGATCTCCTACACTGGCCGTACACCACTGGTGATCGTCGAGGGGACACTGAATAGTGCACGGTACATCCAAACCGTCATCGAACCCATCGTTCTACCATTCCTAGACCGGCAAGGGAACTTGCTGTTCCAACAGGACAATGCACGTCCGCATGTATCCCGTGCCACCCAACGTGCTCTAGAAGGTGTAAGTCAACTACCCTGGCCAGCAAGATCTCCGGATCTGTCCCCCATTGAGCATGTTTGGGACTGGATGAAGCGTCGTCTCACGCGGTCTGCACGTCCAGCACGAACGCTGGTCCAACTGAGGCGCCAGGTGGAAATGGCATGGCAAGCCGTTCCACAGGACTACATCCAGCATCTCTACGATCGTCTCCATGGGAGAATAGCAGCCTGCATTGCTGCGAAAGGTGGATATACACTGTACTAGTGCCGACATTGTGCATGCTCTGTTGCCTGTGTCTATGTGCCTGTGGTTCTGTCAGTGTGATCATGTGATGTATCTGACCCCAGGAATGTGTCAATAAAGTTTCCCCTTCCTGGGACAATGAATTCACGGTGTTCTTATTTCAATTTCCAGGAGTGTAGTTTACCATCAGATCATTCCATGCCACCAAACATTAAAATCACAGCCGACAACTTCTAATACAAAAACTTAAAGTTCTATGGATGTTCTTTAGCTATATTATTACAACTTTTCAATAGCCCGCTTAAAAAGTCTCTGAATTACGACACAACGGGTATTCCGGGGAGGAAAGGTGTGTTAGTATAGTGCGCGAGAGCTAGAGTTGTAGAGAAAAGCTAGATGCCAGGACATGCGCTGATCGTGTCTATAAAATCAGTCTGAAGCGCGATGGCGTCCGCTCAGTAGAATGCCTTTCCGTGTTCCAGCTCTGTTTCGTCGGTGTTTCGGGTTTGTACAGCCTGTGGTGAAAAACATTCGCTGTCAGTATCAGTATCGCCAGTGTGGACAGACAGGACATTTGTGTAGAGGAAAGGACCGACATCGATCTCGAATCTCTAGTAAGAAGCACATGGCAAGCTTTTGAGCTCAAACATAAAACTTACAATTCCCCACTGGACTCTGTTAATGCGAAATTGGTGTAAAAACAATAGCTACGGCATTTAGTACGAACTCTTCCTGTTAGGGATAAAAGGAAACGTCTTGACGTCACTAATGCTCTCCTACTGCACGTGGAACCAATTTGTCGTTAACGCTGTAAATTTTCAGTGATGAAACAACATTTCGAGTATGAAGTTAAGCAGCAAATAGAGTGCATGTCGGGTTTCCAGGTTGTATACAAGTTGTAAAGAAACCAGCCTGCGCTTCTAACAGTTGAAGAACATAAAAGGGATAGTCACTGATAAGGAGAGGGAGACAAGCTTGCACCCTATCCCCCATTTATCCAATCTGTTTATTGAACAAGTTTAGTTTATAAACTAAGAAGAAATTTGGAAAGGAATTAAGTTTCACGAAGAAGAGATAAAACCTTTAAGGTCTGTAGAATACAGACGGCAATTGACTGGGAAGGACAGTTGAACAGAATGGATAGTGTCTTGAAAAGAGGTAATGGAATCCAGTCGAGTTTAGTCATGTGACGTTGGGGAGATTGATAAGAAAAAGAGACGCCGTTCTAGAGGGGCTCTGCTCTCTGAACAGAAAAATAACTGATGATGGCGGAATAAAGAGAATGTAAAAAGTTGACTGTTAATAGTATGAAAAGCTTCCCTGAAAATGAGAAATATGCAAATACAGAATATAAACTTATTGTTAGGAAGGCTTCTCTGGGAGTATTTCTCCGGAATGTAGCCTCTGATGGAAGCGAAACGCCGGTCGCTGTGGCCGGGCGGTTCTAGGCGCTTCAGTTCGGAACCACGCGGCTGCTACGGTCGCAGGTTCGAATCCTGCCTCGGGCATGGATGTGTGTGATGTCCTTAGGTTAGTTAGGTTTAAGAAGTTCTAAGTTTAGGGGACCGATCACCTCAGATGTTAAGTTCCATAGTGCTCAGAGCCATTTGAACCATTTGGAAGCGAAACGACAAACTGTACAGGCACAAGAAGAGAAAACTAACTCTTCAGACCTGATGTTAGAGAAGAATGCTGAAGATTAGATGAATAGTCCGGATAACTAATAAAGAGGTACTGTCTCTAAGCGAGGAGAAAAGAGATTAATGGCACAACTTAACGAAAGTAAGGGATACGTTGATGCGACACATCCTCAGGTATCAAGGAATAGCTTATACGATAATGGAAGGAAGTGTACGGGATGAAAATTGTAGGGGAAAACCACGGCTTGGCTTCATTAAGCAGATATAATAGGTGTATATAGGTTGCTGTACTCTAGCAGAAATGGAGAGACTTGCATTAGCGTGGAGAACAGCATCAGACCAGTCATCGGACTGAAGACAACAACATGGGGACCCTCTAACCCCCAAGAAATCGTTGGGTACGAAAGAGATTCGCTTAAGGTGCACGTGTTTCGTGCCATCTTCTATGAAAAGGTATATGGCTGCTCAAACTTGTTTTGGGAATGTCACAATGATTGGAATGAGTAGTCTTGAGTGTTGTTGGTGCTTTTTTACAGCTAGCAAACTCCTTTAAGGTTTTGTGGGTATTTTGCAATTTTTTTTAAAAATAAGGTAAGTATTTTTAAAATACCCTATATGATAGGAAAGTCATGAGTCTATCAAAAAAATTTTCATTTTGCTGCAAGGCTGGCTCTCTAAGGGATAGAATGCCACACTGAGATTTAAAAGATGAATCATCTCAAGAAAAGGATTGTGCTGCTACGATGTAGGCATGATGCCGGACGAGAAATAAAGCTTTCGGAATCCTGTAACCGAAATACATTAGGATCATACAAAAAAACCATGATGAAAACTGCGAATATGAGGGTAAACAACTTCCGGCAAGTCTTCGTTAAGTGAATCCTTCCACGTGTCCCATTCCTCAACAGGTGTTCACTGAAGAATCATGTTCTCGAAGCGTTCCCCATTCATTTTAATTGAATTCAGAGCTAAAGTAGCCTGCCTTTAGCAGTGAACGGTAATATATTAACCAGGAATTTCAGCTATGCAGGTAATTCTGTATCGTTATTAACCTTCAAGACACGTCTCAGTGAAGACGGAAGCATAGAGATAATTTTTGCTTCCACACTACCTCAGTGCTTTCCATATTATTAGATAATGATGGACACCGTTTTTAATGGTACAGATTGTATCCAGAAGATGCTGTTTATTGATGAACAAAGTTAGTAGATGTATGAAGTCTTCAGTGAGGATTGTAATTTAAGTCTGTCTTTTTGAACTGTGGTAAACCGCCATTTTCATTTAGTTGCACTTTGCGGAAGTCCTGACCACTCCGAAACTTAAATCATCTCAGTCACATCACGTCTACGTACATATGGGTCATATTTGATATAAAGGGGTAACACCGAGCGAGGTAGCGCAGTGGTTTGGACACTGGGCTCGCATTCGGGAGGACGACGACTCAAACCCGTGTCCGGCCATCCTAATTTAGGTTTCCCGTGATTTCCCTAAGTCGCTTCAGGCAAATGCTGGGATGATTCCTTTGAAAGAGTACGGCCGACTTCCTTCCACATCCTTCCCTAATCCGAAGGGACCGATGACCCCGCTGTTTGGTCCCCCCCCCCCCCCCCCCCCAGATCAACCAAAGGGGTAACATTTCAGGGTCACAGTCTCTTACGAACTCCCAGGTTACAATAATCGCAAGAGAGAAAGCTTTCAGGCTTTCTGGTTATACAGGGTGAACATTAATAAAACCGACAAACTATAGGGACGACTTTCCGACTAGAAACGGAGGAAATAAGATCCTATGAACATGTGTCCGGAAATGGACGGTGTGCGTACAACATATCGTCCCGGACACAGTACAGAGCTGCATCGCATACACGTCACAACAGATATTCAAAGTGACCTTGTTCCAACTGACAGGGATAGCACATGTTGTCATGCAGGATATACATAATCGTACTTTGGCTTACGCCATGTTGACCGGCCACTTTCCAGGAGCTTATTTACGGTTCGTCTCAGTATTCAGTAGAACACTCGCCTCCAAAACTGGTGTACGCACGTCCGCCGCCTCCCTGCACGTTCGTCTGTCTGAAATGCCCCATGATGACACAAACGCCCAAGAAGGACTTGAAATGTTGTGTGATGTGGCTGGTGTCAATGTGGGTTCTTGTTTTGGTATAGCCATGCTGCCTCTCGATCGTTTCCATCTGCTCAGACGTACACAAACAGCATCTCGGCTTGTTCCCAACGTGAATACCGGACCATTCTGTTGTTTATAGTACGCTGCGTCAATCATACAGCCTGCAACACAAAAGGAACATACGGACGTGGTCAGAGCAAACGTCATTCGTCAGCGCCATCTACTGTGGCAATGATACATTTCCGGACACACGTCCATAGAACCTTTTTAACTCCATTTCCAGTCAGGAATCCGGCCCTGTAATTCGTCGGTTTTATTAACGTTCACCCTGTAGCCAAGAAGCTGACAAAGTGGAGGACATTATCGGAAACCCTGTAGGATCAAAGCAGAAATTGAGGAACCCTCCGTGTTCACATGGCAAGAGACATTGACATCCCACACGTGAACACTACAAAGGGAATGATACAATTATGTAGACCTGGTCCCGCGACATTTTGTTGCACGCAATAAAAAGGACGAACACTAAAGTCTGTGAATGCGTCAAATATGAAATACGGCCAAAGTAAAATGGTGAACTGTCTTCCAGGGAGCAACCGTGTACGAAATAATTTGAAATGAAGACCTGTGAGGGAAAGCAAATGAAACAGCTGGTAACAACTCGTTAAGGGAGTCGAAAATGCTCAAGACTACTTGGCAGACGAGAGGCGTGTAGGCACGTGGGACTTGTCACGTAAACGAGAGGGGAACCAGAAAGGGCGACCAGCAGAACAAGCACTTCTGGCAGCCACCACCAGAGCCCTAATAGCAAGCTGACGGGGCACTGCTTGCTCGGAGACGCTAGAAGAAGCTGGGATGACTGTTACTGCTCTAATTCAGACATCCCTCTCTTTAGCGCTTGTTATCCTTACTTACCTTGTATATACGTATCTTCACCATTAGTAGTTAAACGAAAAAATTCAAGTGTACGTTTTCATTCGTGGTTTACGTTTATAAACAGCACTTTTATGAGTTTTCTCTTGTATTAAACGTTAGTGTGCAATTGTAAATTGAAATACGAGTAGTGTTAGCCACTAGATAGAAACGTACATGCCAAAAGCCGAAAATATTTAAATAATAATGATGATTACATTTCTGTAGCCGGCCGCTGTGGCCGAGCGATTCTAGGCGCTTCAGTCCGGAACCGCGTGACTGCTACTGTCGCAGGTTCGAATTCTGCCTCGAGCATGGATGTGTGTGATGTCCGTAGGTTAGTTAGATTTAAGTAGTTCTAAGTTCTAGGGGATTGATGAATGGCTCTGAGCACTATGGGACTTAATTTCTGAGATCATCAGTCCGCCAGAACTTAGAACTACTTAAACCTAACTAACCTAAGGACATCACACACATCGATGCCCGAGGCAGGATTCGAACCTGCGACCGTAGCGGTCGCGGGGCCCCAGACTGTAGCGCCTAGAACCGCTCGGCCACTCTGGTCGGCTAGGGATTGATGACCTCAGATGTTAAGTCCCACAGTCCTCAGAGCCATTTGAACCTTTTTTTTTTTTTGCATTTCTGTTTGGAGAAACGATAATGCTTACCATATTAAGAATATCCCTCATGTTTCTGTAATACCATTATTAGTATGAAACGCTATAATACAGGGGTGAGACAAAGGTATGGAAAGACCGCGAGAAATGCACGGTTCAACATAAATGTAGACGTTAGCCAAGCATGCAGATTGTGCTGTTGTATGCGACCAAGAAAGGTACCTGTGCAAGGTCCTCAGCACGTTGCACATGTCAGTCGTGGTCAGAACTGTGTTCTGTGTAGTTGTGAGTGCACTGTGTCTCAGTTAAGAGAATTAGAACGTGACCAAATTGTTGGTGGTCGTATGATCTGTACTTTCGTAACCAAGGTAGCCAAAGGGTTGAGGGTTTGAAGTGGCACCGTATCGAAGATTTAAATCGCATACAGAGATAGCGGAAAAACATCATTCGCTAAGTCACAAAATAGACGAAAAATTTTATTGAGTGAACGTGACAGGCAGTCACTACCCGCCAGGTTAGCCAAGAGCGCTAACACGCTGTGTCTCAGTTAAGAGAATTAGAACGTGACCAAATTGTTGGTGGTCGTATGATCTGTACTTTCGTAACCAAGGTAGCCAAAGGGTTGAGGGTTTGAAGTGGCACCGTATCGAAGATTTAAATCGCATACAGAGATAGCGGAAAAACATCATTCGCTAAGTCACAAAATAGACGAAAAATTTTATTGAGTGAACGTGACAGGCAGTCACTACCCGCCAGGTTAGCCAAGAGCGCTAACACGCTGCTTCCTGGACTCGGGTAGGTGCGCCAGCCCCGGATCGAATCCGCCCGCCGGTTTAACGACGAGGGCCGATGTGCCGGCCAGCATGGATGTGGTTTTTAGGTGGTTTTCCACATCCCTCTATGTGAATACCGGGCTGGTCCCCACGTACCGCCTCAGTTACACGACTCACAGACATTTGAAACACATCCGCACTTTTCCATGATTTACGCCAGACGCAGACAGATGGGGTATTCTGATTCCGTCCTGGGGGGTACGGGGTGGCGGCAGGAAGGGCATCCGGCCACCCCTTCAAATTAACATGCCAAATCCGATTTAACCACGCCAGCCCCGCGCACAATGCGGGACACAGGTGCAAGCGATAGCGATAGCGTGACAGGCAGTCACTGAAGAGGATTGCGAGAAAAAAAAAAAAAAAAAAGAGAACGACAGACGCAAAAGTCGCTGCGGAGCTGAATGTCGCGTTCGATAACCCTTTCAGCATCAAAACAACACGAAGAGAGCTCCATAAGTAGGAAATTACAGGTCGAGCTGGAATTCCGAAACCATTCGTCAGTGATGCAAATTCCGGTAACGACAACATGGTGGTGAAGTCGTAAAACCTGGACTGTAGAGCAATGGAAAAAAGGCATGTGTCTTGTTCCACACTGTTTCCAACTTCTAGCAGAGTTTACACCCCAAGGGTGAAACATGGCGGTGGTTCGGTGATGATTTGGGCAACCATATCATGGTATTCCATTAGCCGCGTAGTTGCTCTGCAAGGTTGCTTTGCTGTAAAGGATTATGTGATTGTTTTGGCTGATCAGGTCCATCCCACTGTACAGTGTTTGTTCCCCAATGCTGATGCTGTGTTCCAAGATGACAGAGCCCCTGTTCACACAGCTCACATCGTCCAGCACGAGGTTAAATTGTCGCATCTCCCCTGACCACCACAGTCATCACATCTCAATATTATTGTACCTTTGCGGTCTACTTTGGAGAGAAGGGTGCGTGATAGCCATCCATCGTCATCATCGTCACCTGAACTTTCCACGATTTTGCAGGAGGAATGGTATAAGATTCCCTTGAAAACCACATAGGACCTGTATCTATCAATTCCGAGACGACTGGAAGTTGTTCTGAATGCTAACGGCTTTCCTGTGTCGTATTAGGCATGGTAATGTGCTGTGTTTTTAATGTTTCTGTAGTTTTGTTTACCCCCTGTACGTTCTCGATGGATGTGCAGTCCTTCACGTGAGTCACTATTTACGTGATTACCTTCGTCACTAATTAAGCACTGTCCATTATGGGAATATCAAGATCTTCTGAGATCTCCTTATCATGTTCAAGGTATGCCTTTTGACTGTGAACCGTGAATACTTTAAGAAAACGCCTCAGCATCATCATCGTCTTTCCGAGCTGGGTGGTGTAGTGGTGAAGACATGACAACCACCTTCCGTAAGACTGGTGTACAATCCTCTTTCTGACATCTTAATTTGGATTTCCCGTGGTTTCCTCAGATCACTGTAAGCGAATGCTGAGATGTTTGCTTATATTGACCACGTTCGATTCTTTCCTCCATTTTTCTCAAATTAAGTGTACGTCGTCTCTAAGAATAACATGTCGTCGAGACGTTAAACTCTGAGCTTTCTTCTTGTACTCTTTCAACTTCTTCGAATTATCTTCTTCATTATCGAAGGCCTTCCCACGTACTCCAATTCCCTTCATTACATCTTCGACACTCTGAATGCCTTGCTTATTCAAGTAAACTACTTTTTGCATTTTATTATTTTCTATTTTCCCATACGCATTGCATTTTCTACAGTTTTTACTTTATTTTTCTTTCATGCTAAAAAATTCATGTAATTATGCAAGTACTTCGTTTATTATACCTTAATACATACGTTTCAAATGCCTCATCTATTTCATCTTCCTGCATTTAACCATCTCCCATGTTTTTTTCTTAATTAATCCGCATATACTGCATAAGAGAAGTGGTTCCACGATTTGTATCTTTGAAATTTCATTAAAATAATAAACGTATTCGACTGAATGATTTCCAATAGTTGCATTGACGGAAAAAAAAATCACAAACCAGGAAATGATCAATGTAGAGAAATGAAATTTCGGGGATACAATTGTCTAGATAACATATTTAAGTGATTAACGTTTGCTAGAGCACAGATTAACGTAATCGTGAGAAAAGTCATTGCAAACGTGAAATTCTGGTAAATTAATAACTGGTGTAAAGGCCAGAATGTTGAAAGCTGAGATGCAAACGTGCATGCAGTGTGTCGTACAGGTGTCAGAGTCAGTTTGTGGGATGGAGTTCGACGCCTGTTGCACTTATTCGGTCAATACAGGGACAGCTAATGCTGGTTGCCGATGACACTGGAGGTGTCTTCCGTAGGTTTTCCATATGTGCTCGGCTAGAGACAAATCTGATGATCGAGCAGGCCATGACAACATGTCTACGCTCTACAGAGCATGTTAGATTACAACAGCGGTATGTGGGCTAACGTTGTCTTGCTGGGAAACACCCCCTGGAATGTTGTTCATGAATGGCAGCACAATAGATCGAAGCACCAGAATGACGTCCAGATTTGCAGTCAAGGTGGGTGGGATGACTTCAAAAGTGCTACTGCAGTCATATGAAATCACAACCCAGACTATATCTAGAGGTGTAGGTGCAGTGTTTCTAGGCCGCAGATAGGCTGGTCGCAGACGCTCACCTGGCCACCTTCTAACCGACACACGGCTATCACTGGCATCGAGGCAGAACCAGCTTTTATCGTAAAACACAACAGACCTCCACCCTACGCTCCAGTGAGCTCTTGCTTGACACCACTGAAGTCGCAATTGGTTGTGGTTCGGGGTCAGCAGAATGCACACTGCAGGCCATCTGGCTCGGAGCTGTCCTTGAAGTAACAGATTTGTAACAGTTCGTCCTGTCACTGTACTGCCGACTGCTGTTCAAACTGCTGCTACGGACGCAATACGATGCACCACAGCCTTTCGCCAAAAACGGCGTGGCCATCTGCAGCCCGGTATTCTAGAAACCATATCTTACCGTGACTACCGCAGCTAGCAATCATGTGCATTGGCTACATTCTTGCCATGTCTTTCTGCAATATCACGGAAGGCGCATCCAACTTCTCGTAGCCCCATTGCAGGACCTTGTTCAAACTCAGTGAGCTGTTGATAATGGCGTCTTCGTCCCCTTAAAGGCATGCCTGACTAACATCAACTCCTCACTCCGAATCTCGTAGATCGTTACAGCACGTATTTAAAGCAAACCTAGTTTGCATCCTCATAGTGGTGGTACTAGCGCCCTCTGAGGCTAATGCAGTGAAATTTGAGTACATGTAATCTTTCAGATGTAGAAACTCGTCTACCAAATTTCGTTTACCTGTCATAACTTCTTCTTGGTGCTGCGACTTTTTCCCGTCTGTGTACTTATGAATGATAGGGAACTATATTAATATTTATAGCGTAATACTAATCATTAGCACACAGGTAATGTTACAGTTCCCCTGAAGAGATTTCCATACGACTTACCTCAGTAACGTTTAAATACCCATCACTAATTATCGAAGCACGGTGATCTAATAACTTAAATGCTCGCACGGCAATTCATACAAATAATCATGAGGTTTAAAATTATTTTTAAAATTCGTGTTCTACAACTAGGTGTATTTTTTAGAAAAAAGTATCTGTTGTAATCTCTATGTTCCTATCCCCTTGGATCCTAAAGTAAATATGACATTTGGTATTAAAAAAAACTGTTGTTAGACCTAATATTTCTCTCTGGAATTATTATGTCTAATATGTTGCATTCTAAGAGCTCAGTAAAACATGATGCATTGAGAATGACACAAGTGTGCCAAAACGTGTTTTGGCAATAAGACTGTGTTGTTTGTATAATCGGGTGGAACCCAATTCCCATAACTTACTCAGCAAACGTGTCTGCTGTTAGAGCATCAAACACTCAAAGGTTGATTGGACAGGTTCACTCATCTGAAACGATGGTCAACAAAAGACAAACATTTATCACTGAGACGCATTCGACGGTAAGAATCAATCCATTGAAAGGCGTGGCGCACAGTCGCGAGTTTCGAACGCACCCCATCTCAATAGAGGCGCCGTCAGTACGGCACTATTAGAAGCCGTGAGGCGGTGTGTTCGGGGGTGGCTCTCAAACAGTGGCGGCCCCTACGCGGCCGCTCGCCGCTTCACAGCCCGCTCCACCCTGTGGGCGCCTGCGGGAAAGCACCGCACTCCCCTCGTCTCTCCCGCTCCTGCATTTCTTTTGTCGGGTGGCTCTCCAAGTGATCAGTTCCAGGTCGAAGAAAAGGCAGTCTTCACTCTTGTCCCACTTCCTCCCCTTCCCTTTCGAGGGATAGTGCTGCGAGTGTCTTTTTCGTGGTAACAGATACGTGAAGATAGTTCAGATTGTTCTCAGCCTAACAGAGAAAACTTACATTTCTTTTAAAAAAAATAGTATTTCTTTTTCATCAGAATCATCTTCTAAATGATTGCATCTAGTACACGATTTTCCAGCTTTTTAATGCTGCTGCTCAACTATGCAAAATAAGGATCTTCTTCAGCTTCATCTTTGAATCGATTCCTCGTTCATCCAGTCATTTTAACCGAAATTATAAAAAAAAGTAATCGCCTAGATCAAAGTACGATGAATCGCGTGGATATGGAAACACTTCTAATCAGTAATTATTCAATTATGCACCTGCGTGCCGACACAGCAGTGAGGATGCGTCATCGTAACGGAAAGGAAATTTCTTCTTTTCAAGTTGTATGCTTTCAGCCCGAAAAAAAAATGGTTCAAATGGCTCTGAGCACTATGGGACTTAACTTCTAAGATCATCAGTCCCCTAGAACTTAGAACTACTTAAACCTAACTAACCTAAGGACATCACACACATCTATGTCCGAGGCAGCATTCGAATCTACGACCGTAGCAGTAGCGCGGTTCCAGACTGTAGCGCCTAGAACCACTCGGCCACCCGTCCGGCCTCAGCCCGAAAAACGTGCTCCAGTATATCTACTAAATTTCTCATCTTTAATTTGTTATTGAATGTGTTTATCTTCGACTCACTCGAAATTTTAAATGCATAAAAACCCTCCAGGCAGGTGACAGAAACATTACATTCTGACAGTCGCGACAGATATTTTGCTTACCAAATGCTAAACGGTAGCTTCGATGATCATCACGAGGTTTCTCCTTGACAGCCACATGTTTAACTTGTAGTCCATGTTCACGAAATCGCATCAAACCTTATCAACTGATCCGGGAAACGTAGTAGTATAACAACGCCATACCGTGCTTCAACTTCCGATGCCATCTAAATCTCTTCCTTCAGAAGAGCAATTATGCAGTCACGAGCAGCCTATTGACGAGGAAGCATGTCTCGTGAATAAAATGTCTTAACTCCAAGCGAGGTGATTCAGGTATCTTAACTTGAATCGTGTGCCGTCAGTAGCCATTATAGGACGAAGTTTACCCACTCTTATGGCTACGAAACCCAATTTTTCAATATCATCTCCGTTAAATGCGACGGCCTGACGCCACCTTACTGGGAGGGCCTGTTTGCCCGCATGGTACCACACGACTCATCGCCGTTGGAGCCAAAGTCTTGCTGCATCAGTAGCCGCCCCATTATTCACGTACTGCTTCCGCGTAATCCATCATTCACTGCGCCAAATACAACGGAACTTCTTTCTGGTTTTCTGTCACGCGGCGAGAAATCCAGCGAGAACACGCCTTTGACTATCCCAACTGGTGGACGAGAGTACCAGCAGTACAAACAGACGTCCAGCTGAGCAACGACGTGGTTGGTTGTGATCCGTCGATCACCTCTTATGAGAGTGTCCGCACGTCCGAACATTGCAGGAGTCACAGCTGTGTCCAGCCAATAGGAACGCGGGAGATATGACTGGCTTGCGCAACCTTGTTACGATGGTGACTGACGCCTTTGTCATTGACCCACTGTGCTTTTGTTCACTGTCATGTGTGATTAGACATTCTGCAAATGCTTATCAATATGTGAGATGCTCTAGTTTTCTGCCAAAAGAGCGCCGTCATCTATCGGAACTTCATGAACTATATGGGGATCAAGCGGAAATATTCCACGATGTCCCACAACGAAATTCCGCGTTTTTTCAATCGAAACTGACTGAGAAAAAAGGTGTTGTATTACTTATTGAACGTCCCTCGTAACTCGCCTCGCTAGACTGTCCGTCCGTACTGCAGAACACTCCCACCAAATGAGAGATAATGTCTAACATGATAAATTACTTCGGAATGACATTCCCCTACGCGTATGGTCATCCAACATGAGACTTACAAAGCTAAGCCCCTCTATTCATAATAAAATTTTGGTGCTTTAATACTGCTGTTGTGTAGACTGAATAATCATCTCTTGAAAATCTTCGCTTACTTGCTAGACTGTGACGGAATTAATTTATTATTAATGTGTATTATAATCTAATATTTTCCAAAAATCAGAGCCGACCCATCGGGTGAGCTAACAGCAAGTATGGTAGCCATTTTTATCATACTTGCCATCAAAAGAAACTCACGTAGATTTACATTCTAAAATCCGTCATACCTAATGCGGAAAATCAACTATACATCACCAAAATAGGATTCGTGTCGCAAGGAAAAAAATGTACTACAACTTAACACAGGAACGAATCTCTGCCCATTAACACACCAAGCCTGTACGCTGGCCATTCAGTTAATGAAAATCAGCAAAACTTTCCTTCTCAAGGGTCTATTAATGTATCTATAGCAAAAACACCATATTTTATTTGAAGTAAACCTTTGTCATCCTGGAAGATGTCTAGCTAACAGAAAGGACCAATTTTACTTAATTTTTCGCTTCCAATTGCTCTCAACGTAATCTGGAAGAAAAAGGCATGTTGCGTATCTACGTGCTGCACCGGAAACTTTGGCTGCGATTTTCTGCCGCCACTTCTTGTGCTGCCAAATATACACTGTCTGATCCAAAACTATCCGGACACCTATTGGTGGATATTAATATGCAGTGTGACCGTCATACGCTTTTATTATGGCTTGAATTTTCAATGAGGTGTCTGAATGAAATGTCTGTTGAGAAATGGCAGCCCATTCTGTCTCAAGAGCCGAAGCCGGAGACGATAATAGCGTTGGACTCTGGAGTATGGAACGGAGGCGACGTTGTAAGTCACCTCAGTTGTCTTCGATTGGGTTCATGCCTGGACTCTGGACAAGCGATTACGTTTCAGGAATAATCATTGTCTCCGAACTGTTCCTCAGCTGTACGCAGTACACACTGCTGTTTATATCCCTCAGATTCAGCGTTTTCTGAAGCACGCTAAAAGAATTACACCCCAACAACGAAAAACACCCTCATACCGTAGCACTGCCACCTCCATATTTCACTGCCAGCTCCACACTTGACGGCAACTAAAATTCTCCAGACGTTCAACGAAACCCAAACCATTAGATCGGATTGTCACAGGCTATAGCGTGATTCATCACTCCGGATCACTCGTTTCCAGACATGCACTATCCGTGACGTCGCTCCTCACATCACTTCAATTGTCGCTTAGCACTGACCACAGAAATGTGTGGCTTATCAGGAGCTACTCATTCCAACTCCCTACCCACTGACACTGCAAACTGGGCCCTTGCAAAACTCTAGAATTCATGAGTGAGTTCTTCCACTGATTTCACTCTCGTCTCTACAATCGCTCTCCGTAATGCACGACGGTCAATGTCCGTCAGTACATGAGGTCTGCCTGCTCTTGCTTACATCTACAACTACATTTACGTGATTACTCTGCTATTCACAATGAAGTGCCTGGCATAAGGTTCAATGAACCATCTTCAGACTGTCTCTCTACCGTTCCACTCTCGAACGGCGCGCGGGAAAAACGAGCACTTAAATTTTTCTGTGCGAACCTTGGTTTCTCTTATTTTATCGTGATGATCATTTCTCCCTACGTAGGTGAGTGTCAACAGAATGTTTTCGCAATCGGAGGAGAAAACTGGTGATTGAAATTTCATGAAAAGATCCCGTCGCAACGAAAAACGCCTTTGGTCTAATGATAGGCATTCCAATTCACGTATTATGTCTGTGGCACTATCTCTCCTATTTCGTGATAATACAAAACGAGCTACCCTTCTTTGAACTTTTTCGATGTCATCCGTCAGTTCCACCTCGTGCGGATCCCACACCGCACAGCAATACTCCAGAATAGGGCGGACAAGCGTAGTGTCAGCAGTCTCTTTAGTAGACCTGTGGCACCTTCTCAGTGTTCTGCCAATGAATCGCCGTCTTTGGTTTGCTCTACCCATAATATTATCTATGTGAGCGTTCCAATTTAAGTTTTTTGTAATTGTGATTCCTAAGTATTTAGTTGAATTAACAGCCTTCAGATTTGTGTGACTTACTGCGTAATCGAAATTTAATGGGTTTCTTTTAGTACTCATGTGAATAACTTCACACTTTTCTTCATTCAGGGTCAACTGCCACTTTTCGCACCATACAGATATCTTATTTAAATCATTTGGCAATTCGTTTTGATCATCTGATGACTTTACAAGACGGTAAATGACAGCATCATCTGCAAATAATCTAAGAGGGCTACTCAGATTGTCTCCTACGTCGTCAACATACATCAGGAACAATAGAGGGCCTATAACACTTCCTTGGGGAACGCCGGATATTCTTTCTATTTTACTCGATGACACTCCGTCTATTGCTACGAACTGTGACCTTTCTGGCAGCAAATCGCGAATCTAGTATCACAGCCGAGGCGATGTTCCATAGGCACGCAATTTGGTTAGAAGACGCTTGTGAGGAAAGGTGTCGAAAGCCTTCTGGAAATCTAAAAATGTGGAATCAATTTGACATCCCCTGTCGATAGCGCTCAGTACTTCATGAGTATAAAGATATAGTTGTGTTTCACAAGAACGATGTTTTCTAAATCACAGTATCTGTTCCAAAATCCTACTACAAATCGACGTTAGTGATATGGGCCTGTAATTCAGCGGATTACTCATATTTCCCTTTTTGGGTATAAGTGTGACTTGAGCAATTTTCCAGTCTTTAGGTATGGATCTTCCTGCGAGCGAGCGGTTGTATATAATTGCTAAATATGGAACTATTGTATCAACATACTCTGAAAAGTACCTGACTGGTATACAAGCTGGACCCGAGACCTTGCCTTTATTAAGTAATTTAAGCTGCTTTGCTACACCGAGGATATCTACATCTATGTTTCTCATCTAGGCAGTTGCTCTTGATTGGAATTCATGAATATTTACTTCGTCTTCTTTGGTGAAGGAGTTTCGGAAAACTGTGTTTAATAACTCCGCTTTAGTGGTAATGTAATCAGTGACTTCAACGTTGTTCAAAAATGGTTCAAATGGCTCTGAGCACTATGGGACTTAACTTCTGAGGTCATCAGTCCCATAGAACTTAGAACTACTTAAAACCTAACCAACCTAAGGACATCACACACATCCATGCCCGAGGCAGGATTCGAACCTGTGACCGTAGCGGTCGCGCGGTTCCAGACTGTAGCGCCTAGAACCGCTCGGCCACTACGTCCGGTCACTGTTGTTATCGCGCAGTGAACGTATTGATTGCGTCTTGCCACTGGTGACCTTTATGTATGACCAGAATCTCTTTGGGTTTTCTACCAGATTCCGAGACAGAGTTTCGCTGTGGAAATTATTAAAAGCATCTCGCATTGAATTTCGCGCTATATTTAGAACTTCTGCAAAACTTTGCTAATCTTAGGGATTTTGCGTTCTTTTAAATTTGACTGTGGTTGTTCCTCCGCTTTTCTACTTCACACTCATATCACTAACAGTCAACTTGGGCAGTTTTAGAAAGTTAAAATGTTCCCGGTAGAGTAGTTACTTAGGTGAGGTCTAATGACTACTCCGCGTTTGAAGTCACTGAACTCTACTGACAGAGCCATTCGGCTCTTACTGCTTCTCTACTGGCAACACAGCACCCCCTGCCTCCTTTTATACTGGCGCGTACGCCTCTCGTGACATCTATTTGTAAATTCCGCAGTGTATAGGGGAATCCCAATATTTTTGATCACATAGCGTACGAGTCCTTCCTAAAACAGTGTTCGTCTATCTCGATTTTGTCTTACGGAGCAGACACTGTCAACGCCCTATCAGTCTAACATTCCTTCCAAGAAAGGATACCTGCTGTAGAGAACCAACTAAAATGCTACAAGAAAAGACGAAGATCACATAGGGCTAATGGAGAAAGGCAACAAGTACAATCTTCATCAAGCCTGGCCGCTCTCTTCAAGAAATCCTTAAGTAGTTTCTATTGCGATGTCGTTCTGAGATAGTATCTGACAAATTGCATTTCACAGAAGTTTCCACAACAATAGGATACGGATCCCGTATGTCCTCATATATTTCTTACGTTTTTCTCTTTGTCCATGGAGGTGATTGCATACTTTTTGTGGGTTGATATAAATTTTCCAGTTGTAGTATTAAGCTGAGAGTATCTACTTGCTCGACATTCTTATATGAAATATTTTTGTTACAAAAACGAAGACACGGTCATACGGAATATCTTAACATATATGCAATCGACTAGAAGCGTTTTCGACTAATGGAACCCACTACGTTATACTGAATGGCTAATGTTTTTACAGAAGGGAAAGTAACATCTGGCGTTCCCCAAAGAAACGTAATAGAATCCCTAATGTTCTACAGGCAAGGTCAATAGCACTGTCTGACTGTTACTGGTGGTGCTCTTGTCTACAGGAGAGCATCGTCGTTGAACGACAGTAGGACTACGATTCAGCGTACGTCTTTTGAAACGTGGGTAAATGCAAGACAGAGAGAAGGAAACCTGTACTTTTCCATTATACTGTTAGCGGCGAACACCTGGAAGACGTCACATCAAATAAATACACTGGTGCGCAAAGTTTAAGGACGAAAGTGCTTTTCACATGATGTGTCAGTGCCAAGTAACATGTCCGCTGAAACTTGGACCATGTACACAAAGAACTGACAGTGTATAGCACAAAAGATAACCGAAAGAAATACGCAATGAGACGAACAGAAGTGACACTTTTATTGAAATACAATATTTACATTAAATGTATATATGAATATGTTATCTGTTCTTTCGGACATGCCGCGAGTAATGAATATAATGGGCAGGGCCACTATGAATATAGTGCGGGACAATAAGTTGGGACTCTGGGTCTCACGGGAGGCGTGGCAGAGATAAGTCCCTGCAGTCGCACTATCCTCTGTATCCTCTGTGTCCTCGGTGGCTCAGATGGAGGGCCGGTACCGTAGCTCAGCGTGTTTGGTCAGAGGGTTAGCTGCCCTCTGTAATAAAAAAAACTGAGTTAATCGATCAACAACGAACTTAAACGGGTGACTGAAGACGTACGCCCCGAGCAGATGCAACGAACGAAAGCGAACAAAAAAAAAAAAAAATAGCCAGCACGGTAGCTGAGCGTGTTCCACCGGAGGGTTAGCTGCCCTCTGTAATAAAAAAAAACCTGAGTGAATGAATCAATAACGAACTTCAACGGGTGTCATGGGACGTACGCCCCGAACAAGGCAAACGACCATGAACGAACAAAATGAGATTTTAAAAAAATGGATAGAGCGTCTGCCATGTAAGCAGGAGATCCTGGGTTCGAGCCCTGGTCGCGGCACACATTTTCAACTGTTCCCGTTGACTTATATCAACGCCTGTATGCGGCTAGGGATATTCATTTTATTGTAATTACATTAAAGTCACCGCGATTTATGATGGCCCCCGAACATTAAAAAAGCTGGGACATGTTCTTAATAGTGTGTGAAATTACGATGGACGGTAGTGCATGCTATGCAACGTGCTGTCATAACTCGCTTCAAGGTTGGTAATGAGTTCTTGTGGTAGGGCATTCCACTCTTCCCACTGCGCGGTGCATGTGGGCTTCTCTTCAACGCATCTCACACCTGCTCAGTGGGCTTTAAGTCGGGGCAACGGGCAGGCCAGTCAATTCACCGAATATCCTCCCGCTCCAAGAGTTACTCCCACCTGCGCGGTTCGATACGGTCGCACGTTGCCATCCGTAAAAATGAAGTCCGGAGCACCCCTGAAAAAATGCATCTGCGGAAGAAGTACAGTTTCACAATAACGTTGACTGATGATTCTCGTGTTCAGAGATTTGGAAGTCAGTTCGCCCATGCAACATTAAGCCTCCCATATCACCTGGACCACCAAAACAATTATGTTTGACAATGTTCCTGGGTGCATTACACGTTCGCTCCTCTCGACGTACGAGGGTATGTTTGTCTCGTTATGTATTTCTTTCAGTTACCTGCGGTACTACACAGTACTGTCGCAGTTCCTTCTATGTATGGTCCAAGAGCCATCAAGCTATGCTAATTGGCAATGATACAATATTCGAAATTTACTTTCGTCCTTAAGTTTTGCACGCCACTGTCTGTAAGGGTAATAGTAAGAAAGAAATGGGTTAAACATGTAAAATCAGTATTATGATAGGCAAAATGAACACCTAGACTTGTTGGAAGCATTCTACGAAGGTCGGGTCTATCAGTAAATGAAAAACCATCCAAGACGTTAGTGTGGGCAATTCTAGGATATTCCCCCAGCGCCTACAGCCGTTACCAGGTAATCACGACAGCAGACGGAAAAGGCATTCAGAGACGGGCTGCGACATTCTAACCAGATCGGGACATCCAATACGAAAATGTAGCAGAAATGCTCTGGAAGTTGAAATGTGAATCTTTGGAAGAAATGTGACATCGTTCTCGCTAAACCCTGTTGGATAAGTTCAGAGATCCGGTATTCGAGACTGTGTGGCTATTATGTTGCCAACACCGTATGACGAGGATAGGGTTCATGAGATAGGTAGAGAGAGATGCATGTACATAGGCGCGCGGATAGTCATCGTTCCTCTGTCAAACCACGAATGAAACAGGTCAAAAATATCACTAATACTACTAACGATTACTCTCTGCCATACACTACTTAGGGGCTCATGCAATACGGTGATACATCTAATATTTTTATGACATTTTAAAGCCTTAGGTCTTGGCTAAATGCCCTAGCTATTCAGTACCCGAAACGTTGTTACCCAACAACGCGATGCAAACTTCTTAAAGGGGATGGACAAAAATATGGAACACCGCTGCAAATGCATACTTGAACATACGTGCAGACGCTAGCCCAGCCTGCAACTGGCGCTGCTGAAGCTGACCACGAACGGCGGCCGAGCAACGTCTTCTGTATGTTGCCAGTGTCAGCTGTGCTCAGAGCAATGTTCTGTGTAGTTGTGAATGCATTACGTCGGAGCTAAATGAATTGGAGCGTGGACAAATTGTTAGTGCTCCTATGGTGGGTGCTTTCTTAACCAGCGGATTGTTGGTACTCGTATAGTGAGCCCTTCCGCAACCAACAGAGCCGAACTGTTTGATGCTTCAAGGGGAAGATTTATACCTGCTGCAGGAGGCCGGAAAACTATCATCCGTCTAGTCACAACGCGGAGGAAAGTGTACTGAGTGATCGTGACAGACTGTTACCGGACCAGTTTGTGCAGGAAAATAAGAGGAGGATAGCTGCGAAAGTCAATGCAGAACTAAACGTCGCACTCACGAACCCTGCCAGCAACAAAAGAACACGAAGGAAATTCCAGCAGCTGGGAACCGCTGGTGAGCCGGAATTCAAATGGTTCAAATGGCGCTGAGCGCTATGGGACTTAACATCTGAGGTCATCAGTCCCCTAGAACATAGAACTACTTAAACCTAACTAACCTAAGGACATCACTCGCATCCATTCCCGAGGCACGATTCGAACCTGAGACCGTAGCGGTCGCGCGGTTCCAGACTGAAGCGCCTAGAACAACTCGGCCACATCGGCCCGCGAGCCGGAATTCCATAACCCCTCATCAGCTATGCAAATGACTGTAACATGAGAACAAGGTGCCGTAGCCATAAAACCTGGACTGTGGAATAATGGGAGAAAACTATTTAGTCGTATGATTCTCCTTTCACACCGTTTACAACTTCTGGCCGAGTTTACGACCCAAGAGTGGAACACGGCGGAAGTTCGCTGATGGTTTGTGCAGCCATATCGTGGTATTCCACGCGCACCAAAGGCCACTCTTCAAAGTCGCGTTAATGCCGGGGATTTTGTGACCATTTTTTCTGATCACGTCCGCCGGTGTTGCAATGTTTGTTCTCCAGTGGTGATGCACATTCCAAGAACAGAGGACGCCTGTTCATGCTACCTGCATCGTTCAGGTCTGGTTTTGTGAGCACGAGGATAAAGTGTCGCATCTGCCCTGACCACCAGTCACCAGATCTCTGTTGTACTGGGCTTTCGTTGTCCAATTTGTATAGAAGCGTGCGTGGTCTCTATCTTCCTCTATCATCGTTACCTGAGCTTGCCACTATTCTGTAGGAATAATGGTACAATTGTTGTTGTTGTTGTGGTCTTCAGTCCTGAGACTGGTTTCATGCAGCTCCTCATGCTACTCTATCCTGTGCAAGATTCTTCATCTCCCAGTACCTACTGCAGCCTACATCCTTCTGAATCTGCTTAGTGTATTCATCTCTTGGTGCCCCTCTACGATTTTTACCCTTCACGCTGCCCTCCAGTATTAAATTGGTGATCCCTTGATGCCTCAGAACATGTCCTACTAACCGATCCCTTCTTCTAGTCAAGTTGTGCAACAAACTCCTCTTCTCTCCAATTCTATTCAATACCTCCTCATTAGTTATGTGACCTACCCATCTAATCTTTAGCATTCTTCTGTAGCACCACATTTCGAAAGCTTCTATTCTCTTATTGTCCAAACTATTTATCGTCCAAGTTTCACTTCCATACATGGCTACAATCCGTACAAATACTTTCAGAAAAGACTTCCTGACACTTAAATCAATACTCGATGTTAACAAATTTCTCTTCTTCAGAAACGTTTACCATGCCATTGACAGTCTACATTTTATATCCTCTCTACTTCGACCATCGTTAGTTATTTTGCTCCCCAAATAGCAAAACTCCATTACTACTTTAAGCGTCTCATTTCCTAATCTAATTCCCTCGGCATCACCCGACTTAATTCGACTACATTCCATTATCCTCGTTTTGCTTTTGTTTATGTTCATCTTATACCCTCCTTTCAAGACACTGTCCATTCCGTTCAACTGCTCTTCCAAGTCCTTTGCTGTCTCTGACAGAATTACAATGTCATCGGCGAACCTCAAAGTTTTTATTTCTTCTCCATGGATTTCAATACCTACTCCGAACTTTTCTTTTGTTTCCTTTACTGCTTGCTCAATATACAAATTGAATAGCATCGGGGAGAGGCTACAACCCTGTCTCACTCCCTTCCCAAATACTGCTTCCCTTTCATGTCCCTCGACTCTTATAACTGCCACCTGCTTTCTGTACAAATTGTAAATAGCTTTTCGCTCCCTGTATTTTACCTCTGCCACCTTCAGAATTTGAAAGAGAGTATTCCAGTCAACACTATCAAAAGCTTTCTCTAAGTCTACAAATGCTGGAAACGTAGGTATGCCTTTCCTTAATCTTTCTTCTAAGATAAATCGTAGGGTCAGTATTGCCTCACGTGTTCCAACATTTCTACGGAATCCAAACTGATCTTCCCCGAGGTCGGCTTCTACTAGTTTTTCCATTCGTCTATAAAGAATTCGCGTTAGTATTTTGCAGCTGTGACTTATTAAACTGATAGTTCGGTAAGTTTCACATCTGTCAACACCTGCTTTCTTCGGGATTGGAATTATTATATACTTCTTGAAGTCTGAGGGAATTTTGCCTGTCTCATACATCTTGTTCACCAGATGGTGAGTTTTGTCAGGACCGGCTCTGCCAAAGCTGTCAGTAGTTCTAATCGAATTTTGTCTACTCCCGGGGCCTTGTTTCGACTTAGGTCTTTCAGTGCTCTGTCAAACTCTTCACGCAGTATCATATCTTCCATTTCATCTTCATCTACCTCCTCTTCCATTTCCATAATATTGTCCTCAAGAACATCGCCCCTGTATAGACCCTCTATATACTTCTTCCACCTTTCTGCTTTCCCTTCTTTGCTTAGAACTGGGTTTCCATCTGAGCTATTGATATTCATGGAAGTGGTTCTCTTTTCTCCAAAGGTCTCTTTAATTTTCCTGTAGGCAGTATCTATCTTACCCCTCAAGAGATAAGCCTCTACATTCTTACATTTGCCCTCTAGCCATCCCTGCTTAGCCATTTTGCACTTCTTGCCGATCTCATTTTTGAGACGTTTGTATTCCTTCGTAATGTACTGCGTTTTTCGTTTTTCCATATTTTTGTCCACCACTTGTATGCTTGACGCAGAAATGCATTATGAAATTTCGTTGATTAGCAAAAATATATGTAAACTTGTTGATTAATTTACGATTGAATTATTTAAAAAATAATCTATTAAATTATATAGACCTCGGTTTATTGGTATGATATTAGGAAAATACAATCAAGCTATAAAGAACATCGCTTATATAATACATTTGCGACCATCATAGAATATTCCTCAAGTATGTGAGGCTCGTACGAAATAGATGTAACAGGGGATACTCAACGTAAAAAAAAGTAGGGGCGCACGAATGCTCACTGATTTATTCGACCACTGGAGAGCGTCGTGGAGATTCTGAGGAAACTGAACTGGCAGACAGTTCAAGGTAGACGCAAACTGTCCAGCGAAAGTCTCCTTACAAATATCTACAAGTGATAAATTGAGGAATATACTACAACCACTCTCTCTGTCGCTACCATAGGGATCGCGAGAACAGCACTGACGCGCTTAAGCAACCACTCTCCCCGCGTTACAATCGCGAAAGCAAGACGAATGAACCCTAACAATGGATACATTGCGAAATAGCCTCTGCCATGCACTTCACAGTAGTTTACAGAGCATAAATGTAGATGAAGATGTAGAAAAGCACCAAGCAGACTAACATACTCATAATGTCTCCACTTACCCAAAAGTACAGTGAAGGAGATTATAACGGCCTGTGAAAAGCGATCGAAACGTTATCATAAAATGAACAACTTTAATCAGCATGTGCCCTCAGCTTCGAATGAAACAGCATTTCTTTCATCAAGGACAGGCGTTGCAAAGTGCGAAACCCCTGCGAACGTGTAAATGACGGACTACTAAGCTTTTTTGCGAGAAAGGCAACCGTTTCGTAAATCTACATCAGTCTGAATTAATCGCAGAATCAATAGGAATGACTGTTGGTCATTCTATGACCGAATGGAAAATGGAGGAGTGTTGATATAAGATACACAATAGTTCTCTGGCATTGGCTCACCATTCAGTAAATGAATCAGCATGAAAGGAGCCCGGGACAATGGGTGAAACGTTTCTATCGCAACGTAAAAACAAGCGCAGCATCGATTTCGGGTGAAATGCTGGCCTTCACGTTTGTATTCCGTTAGTAGGACACTATTCAACTTCAGAACTACAACAAAAAGAGCTCTGTGAAGTTCTTTAATTTTGGAATTATTAAAATAAGAAGTGTGCCTTTCTGTATACATCAGTGAGTAACACGAAAATTGGTTGGCATTAAGTTAAGTGAATAATATATATTTACTCTTCTGCAGCGAATCATATCATATTGTTGTTTGTGCGCAGGACGTATCGAAAATGGTGGGCGAAACCTATGAATCCGATTTACTTAAAGTTATTTAGTCGTCCAGCTTCAGTAGACAATAAAATTAAACGCTTAATCACATATGTATTTAATTGTGAGTACAGGACGCATTTTAGTTATTAAAATTCCTATTACCATTTGTACAACAATTATAACTTCAGAAACATAATAAAATGCCGATTCTGCTCTCGTACGTCACTGAGCTGCATTTCTGAGTCAAATGGCCACTTTTACTGCTTTTCAAGTGCATTCGGTCTCCTACCTCAGGAATATTCCTATCGTTTGGTAAGCCACCAGTTCCTTCCGTGAGGCTACGGCTAATTTCCATTCCCAGTCTATTCCACTACGAGAGTCATACTTCGTCTCTAAAAGCGGTGTCAAACTCTTTAATTCACGGGACAATAAATGACCAGTCTTATTTTGATAACGATTTTTTTTGCCGCATTTCAAACAATGGCATCATCTTCAAATCTTATTGAAAAGGTTCTAGTGGATAGTTTATGTGGAACTGGAGGGAGACGTTTTTCTCCGTAAAACCGCCAAACTACCTTTACTTATGACAGCGAACCGAGTGTTCTGTACGGACAAGTTACTCTGTAACTACAATATATGATCTGAAGATGGGCAGTTAGCCCGAAACCGGTAATTGAAAATAAAGAATAGCGATCGAAGACTGAAACGCTATTTTTTATTTAATGAACGATCGCGGAATTCCCATTGAGACAATCATGTCTAGTTTTGATAAACCATATTTTACTTGAGCTCCAAAAAATTATCAGTCCGAAGATTGTTTTGATGCATCTCTCCTCGCTGGCCTTTTCTGAGGAAGTCTCTTCATCTGTACTGCAGCCTATATCTACTTGGACTAGCTTTCTGAAGTCAAGTCTCGTACTCCTGCAATACTTACACCCCACACTTCTCTCCATTACCAAATTAACTGTTCAATGATGCCCCAAGAACAGTTCTGTGAACCAGCGCCTTCTTTTAATCAAGATGTGCCACTTGTCACTTTTAGGCTTAGTCCTCTTCATTAGTTATCCGTCTATGCATCCAGTCTTCTACATTCTTCCGTTGCACCACATTTCAAGAGTATCTTGTCTCTACTGTTTGTCAGTATTTTTTATTGTTCATGTTTCACTTCGATATAAAACTACAAAACAAATACTTTCAGAAAGACTTCCTACAACTTAAAATTATATTATATGTTAGGATATTTTGCATTTTCAGGAAAGCTTTTCCTGTTATTGCCAGGCAGTAGGTCATATATCTTTTTGTTCTACAGTTGTGAGGTTTTTTTTCCAGATAGCAAAACTTGTCTACTCCTTTCAGTGTCCCATTTCCTTATCTAATTTCTCCAACATCATCTGATATAATTCGACTATACTCCATTACCTTTGTTTTACTATTATTTGTATCTTTTGCAAGACACTGTCCATTCAGTTCAGTTGAACTTCCAAGTACTTTGCCGTCTCCAACAGGACCGCAATGTCATCGACAAATCTTATAGGTTTTAATTTTCTCCCTGAACTTTGATTCCCTTCCCACGTTTTATTGCTTGCTCAATGCCGAGCGGTTCTAGGCGCTTCAGTCTGGAACCGCGCGACCGCTACGGTAGCAGGTTCGAATCCTGCCTCGGGCATGGATGTGTGTGATGTCCTTAGGTTAGTTAGGTTTAAGTAGTTCTAAGTTCTAGGGGACTGATGACGTCAGAAGTTAAATCCCATAGTGCTCAGAGCCATTTGAACCATTTTTGCTTGCTTAATACATAATATGGGGGACGGACTACAACCCTGTCTCAATTCCTTATCAGTCACTTCCTCCACTTGATGTTCTTCGACATTTGGAACTGCAACTCATTTTTGTACAAGTAGATATCTTTTCACCCCCTGTATTTAATCCCAGATAGCGTCATAATACCAAAGAGTACACTCCAGTCAACAACAATAAAAAATTTTAAATCTTCAAAATGCTGTAAATTGGTTTCCCTTTATTCACTCTGTCTTCTAAGATAAGCAGTAGAGCCTGTATAGCTTTGCGTGTTCCTACATTTCTCTGTAACTCAAACTGATCTTCGCCCAGGTCGCCTTCTTCCAGTCGTTTCAGTCTTCTATAGATAATTCGTGTTAGTATTTTATAACCACGACTTGTTAAACTGATGGTTCGATAGTACAACCTTCAGCACCTGCCGTCTAAATACTTTGGTATTACTTTCTAGCTAGTTGTACCTGTGGTGCCTTCACTATTCCACCTTTAGAAGATGTCTTTTTATCTTCCATTGTATTCTTTTCATCTATTTCAGTCATTCGTCGATAATTCTGCTACTGATATTCTCAACAACCTTTGATTGTTTCAGCTTATCCAGATTTCATCTTTCAGCTATTTCTTCAGCTTTAATCTGCACTTCATAACTAATAAATTATGACCAGAGGCCACGTCTGATCCTGGAAATATTTGGCAGTTTAAAATCTTGTTTCCAAATGTTTGTTTTTACAATATATAATTCCCGTGTTTCTAGGTCTCTTCAAAGTATACAACGTTCTTTCCTGATTACGAAACCAAGTCGTCGCAATGGTTCAATTGTGGTCTGAGCAAAATTCTACTAATTGACTTTCCCCTTCATTTCCTTATCCCTGTCCATACTCCCTTTCTATTTTCCTTCTCTTTCTTTTCATAGTATCGAAATTCATATCCCTTTCATTTACCGCATTATGACGCTCTAACTCTGTCCACCTCGGACTGCTACGCCTACCTGCATTTCACTAGTGCTATACTGAACTCTACTACATGATTATCCCATGATGCTTAGTCTGCTAGGATATTACAAGCTCCCTAGCAAATTTTAAATAAAAGATGTGCTCATACTGTTCGCTCTGAGAACATTGGAGACTTGCTCCGCGAATATAGTTGGGGGTTTATGCAATAAATGACAAAAATGGCGCAAATCTAGCGAATTGATTCAAAACCATGGATTGTATTTGGCTTGTTATTCAAAAGAAAAAGAGTTTCACGTCGGCAAAGTGGCAAAAAGAAAGAAACCCATGTCTGTGCATTGTTCCAACTGCCATTTCCAATATATCACTCCCACAGAAAAGAAAAGTTTTATCTGGCTTGTCGTGCACTCAGCATTAGGCAGTTACAATTAACATCGCGAACTGAACTACCCTCGATTAGAACAGTTTAGAAGACAAATTGGAATCTTAGAAAGGAAAAAATAGGAGTATTAGCGAACACAAGATGACTCAAATTTACGCTGGATAACATACATAAATACACTTATATGCCAAAACTTCATGACCACTGCCCACCGCAAAGTTGGATGCCGTCTAGTGGCGTTGTGGGCACATGACGGCGGTAACAAACATATGTAAGCGGGCAGACACGGACGGGGGATCACACTAGCGAAGATATGGGATGCAAATGGGGAAATCCATTCAGCTAAGCGACTTTGAGAAAGGGCAGATGATTATTATTACGCAGAGCCTGTGAACGAGTATCTCAAAGACGACGAAGCTGGTAGATGGGCACGTGCTACTGTCGTCAGCATCTACAGAAAGAGGCAGAAAGACAGTGAAACTACCCCTAGGCGCTAAATGGTTGGAAGTCCACGACTCTTCATATGACGTGGGGTTCGGAGGCTTGTCTGCTCTGTAAAATAGGGTAGATGGTGATCTATGGCATCTCTGCCGAAAGAGCACAATACTGGTGCACGCACAAGTGTTTTGGAGCACGCCATTAATCGTACATTGCTGAACGTGGAGGACCGCAACAGACCACCTCTACTTGTTCACGTGTTGGCCCAACGGCATCTTCAGTTATGATTGTAGTGGACACGAGACCATCGGGATTAGATTCGATCAATGGAAACGTGCCGTCTCTTCGGATGAATCACATTTTTGTTGCACTAGGAAGGGGTTGCCTCCACAAACGCCGTCATCGAGGTGAATGGCGGCTCTAAACGTGCAGCGCGCCACGGATACAAGCTGCTGGGAGCAGTATTATGCTACGGGAGACATTTTCCTGAGGTTGCATGGGGCTTGTGGTAGTCGTAGAAGAAACGCTGCCAACTGCAAACCATCTGCATCCCTTCATGCTTGATGTTTTCCCCGAAGGGGTTTTAAGTAGTATAATTGTCCATGTCTCGGAGCCAGAACTGTGCAACGGTAGTTAGAGGACCATTGTAGTGAACTCACGTTGATGTCTTGGTGACCAAATTCGCCTATGGAACCACTCTGTGTTGCTATCTGGCTCCATCACCGCGTACGCAATTCAGCGACCTGTTATTTACGCGAATTACGTGACCTGTGTGTATACAACTAATGGCACATACTTCCACAAACATACCAACAAATTGACGGATCCCTGATGTGTAGTGATGTATTTGTTCCAAAGACGTACAGACAAATATTAAGCAGGTGCTGATAATGTTTTGGTTCACCAGTGGACAAGACCTGTGCGTAGATATCTAATGCCACATACTTCCACAAATCAACCAACAAACTGTTGCGTCCCTGCTACGCAGAATCAGTGATGCATTTCTTTCCAAAGACGGACAAACAAGCTATTAAGCAGATGGACATTATGTTTTGGCTTATCAGCTAAAAAGAAAGTTATATTATTTTTGTACGGGCTGTGATTCCAATCTCAAAATGAAATATTCATTGCAAATATAGAGAGACTTATGCTTCTTGCTGGAATCAGAAAACATTTACACGTAATGCTAACAAACAGACATTGCAGGAGAGAAACGACTCTCAGAAAGCTATATGGAAAGAAATGAAATAAAATCTAAATTTCTTCATCGGCATTTTTACTACGACTAGTTACAGTAATACCAATACTAAGACAAGCAACTATTCTTGTTCCTGCTGAGATAGTCCGTCACATCAAGAATCGTGCGTAAAAACTCCCGCTCGATCGACGTTTTAGAAAGACCGTTGCAAGAATTGGAGTATATTGGCAAAGAAATAAACAGAACAAAAATCCTATTCCTTCTTTTAGTAACGACGGTATTAAGGCAGCAGTAAAATAGCTCTGAGGACGGCTGCGATTAATTGAATTTAATCTGAGCTTATTAAAAATATTGGTTCACAAGATATAAGCTGGCCCACATAATTTCTTCCCATAGTCTCAGTGCTGGAGGAATCCTATAATAATTTCAGACAGTTTAAAACACTATCAATTCTAAAACCAGGGAACCCAAACAGTAAATGAATAAGTTATTAAACCTCCTAATAGCTGACTATACACTAAGAAAATTCATAGAAATGTAGCTCTACTACAGAATTATACCATTGTTGACAGTACGGTACCCTCGGGACTGGCTGGATCCTGAAAAAGCAAAGTGGTTGTGAGCAGGTCTTACTTAGCTCTAGCTGCATTCACCGAAACAGGCTTCCAAAGAAACCAGAAAACTTCTGTTGATTCAAGCGCAATCTATGACATTCTTTGGCTAGATGGACTGCTTCTTGAGCTGAAACAAACCATATGTTTTGCTTACCTCTCTATAGTATTGGAGTTTTCGCTTAAAGACCGCTCTTTCGTTGTCACTACAGGAAAATATCCAACTAAAACATATAAGATAAAACAGAAAAATAGACTACCCCCAATGACCAGTGTTGCATCGCTGTTGTGAAGCTTATATACATAAGACATGCAGATAGCAGCGTCTCAAAAGTTTTGCTTTGCGTAAGATTTTGCTCTATCAATAAAACGTAAATGTTTCAAAGAAACCCTCTCAGGGAATCTAGATACATTAAACATACACTGAACCTCCAAAGAAACTGGTATAGCCATGCGTATTCAAATACAGAAATATGTAAACAGGCAGAATACGGCGCTGCGGTCGGCAACGCCTATATAAGACAACAAGTGCCTGGGGCAGTTCTTAGATCGTTTACTGCTGCTAAAATGGCAGGCTATCGGATTTGAGTGAGTTCGAACCTGGTGTCACAGTCGGCGCAAAAGCGATGGACATAGCATCTCCGAGGTAGCGATGAAATGGGCATTTTCCCCTACGACCACATCACGAATGTGTGCCGTGAATATCGGGGATCCGATAAAACATCAAATCTCCAACATCGCTGCGGACCGAAAAAGATCCTGCAAGAAAGGGACCAACGACGACTGAAGAGAATCGTTCAGAGTGACAGAAGTGCATCCCTTCCGCAAAATGCTGCAGATATCAATGCTGGGCCATCAACAAGTGTCAGAGTGCGAACCATTCAACGAAACATCATCGATATGGGCCTTCGGAGCCGAAGGCTCATTCGTGTATCCTTGATGACTGCGCGACGCAAAGCTTTACGCCTCGCCTGGGCCTATCAACACCGACATTGGACTGCTGATCACGAAACATTTCACTGGTCGGACGAGTCTCGTTTCAAATTGTATCGAGCAGATGGAGGCGTACGAGTGGGGGGACGATCTCATGAATCCATGGATCCTGCATGTCAGCAGGGGACTGTTCAAGCTGGTGGAGGTCTGTAATGGTGTGGGGCGTGTGCAGCTGGAGTGATATGGGATCTCTGATACGTCTAGATACGACTCTGACAGGTGACACGTACGTAAGCATCCTGTCTGATCACCTGCATCCATTCATGTAGATTGTGCATTCCGACGGACCTGGCCAATTTCAGGGACAATGTGACATCCCACACGTCCAGAATTGCTATAAAGTGGCTGCAGGAACGCTTTTGAGTTTAAACACTTCCACTGGCCACCAAACTCCCCAGTTGTGAGCATTACTGAGCATATCTGGGATGCCTTGCAACGTGATGTTCAGAAGAGATCTCCACCCCCTCGTACCCTTACGGACTTTTGGACAGACCTGCAAGATTAATGGTGTCAATTCCCCTCCAGGTATTAGTCGAGTCCATGCTACGCCGTGTTGCAGCACTTCTGCATATTCGCGGGGGCCCTACACGATGTTAGGCAGGTGTACCAGTTCCTAGAGCTCTTCAGTGTATGTTACAAGCAGTGTCGATTCTGTCCAAACCCCATTAAAGCAGAAGTGTGCGAACTCCACTTGGATAACAAGTTCGTCGACGTGAAACTTAATATCGACGTTTGTGGAGCAATATAATCTGCATGTTAAGATTCTAGGCGTGGTCTTCGAACACTCTCTTAAGTTTTAAAAACTTCTTGAAATAACAGGACAAAAGTAAGAACATTATCAAAAAACTGACTGTAATGCGCTGAGAAGCACAAGAAGATTCTTTACGTACAGCAGCACAATCGATTGTGTATGCTGTTGCCGAGAGAGCGCTCCTGCGTGGGCTAAGAGACGTCATGTCAACAAGCCTTATTGTTAAAGCAAATTTCAGAGTTGCACACAGTCGTCGTTGAATTTACTGCACGATATTTCGACTTTCCACCTACCAGTCATCTTCAGGTGAGTCATCGAAGACTGACGAAGACTTTCTTTGCTCCGCCATATTTAGCGCGGTGCGAGTATTAAGCTCATGCGTCAAAATTCAAATTGACAGATGGACCACACTGCCCGGCTGCAGCGCCCTCGCTGGTGGAACCGCGGAACTCAGCTGTGCTCTGTGTTACCGCTCGCCGCGGCCGTTAGCGCGCTCTGTCGTCTTCGATTAGAACAAATCGTGGAGATGATGTGGTTCCACGAGTTGTCCAACTCGTAGCCGCTATCACGTTCCATCAGATATTCCATCAGACGTATTTACACGAATTCTTTAATAATGGAGTCCCAAAACGATGTTGCTGTGGTCAGAATCATAGTTGTGTCAGTCCATTGAATGAACAGTGGAATTACAATGTTCGGTATTGGCGGGCTTGCTTGTTTGCGAAAGGAGAGTGCAACGCTGATGCTCAGAGCATCGTTCTTTCACAAGCGTGTGGCCTGACCTGTGTAATCAACGTATTTTGTAAATTCTGGCCTTCCGCAATAACAAGTTATCCTCCACCGATCCCAAAAGATCTGCAGTCTTAGATGGTGTACGGAAAATCACTTTCATTGAAATTTACAGAGGATTCTTGCTATTTTAAACTAAATGATGCCCACAAAAGGAATCCTCTTCCTGATTCTTGATTTTAACTGATATTGTCCTGTTAATCTGCTGGGTGCAATATTCGTATTCTCTTAACACTGTCTTTAGGTAGGTGAGCTCTTTAGCCAAACTATCTAGCTCTAAGATAGAGTGAGCTCTGTGTAGGAGTGTTTTAAGCACGCTCAGAGTTTGCAACGGGTGATGATAACTTGATACTTGTAAATACAAATCAATATGAGTGAGTTTAATATAACATGAATGCCCCAGGCAGCCATCACTCTTTCGTCTAACCAACACATCCAAGAAAGGCAGACAAACATCTTTCTCTGTTTCCATTGTCAACCGAATGTTGTTATGAATGGAGTTAAGATAGTGAAGAAACTCCATCAATTTATCTTCCCCATGGGGCTTTACTATGGAAGCATCGTCCACATACGTCCAAAATGCAGCTGGTTTAAGGACAGCTGATTCAAGCGCTCTCTCCTCGAACCTCTCCATAAAAAGGTTGGGCACCAAGGGAGACAAAGCATGCCAAAAGGACAGAGCATGCCAAAATAAAGAAGTGATGTCCGCCTTAAGGTATTTTTTTCCAATTAGAGCCAAAGAATTTGCGAGAGGGATATTGGTAAAAGGTGATACCACATCAAAGCTGACCAAACGGTCAGAACTGCTTCGACGGAGAGCTCCGTGTCTATCCATAAAGTCAGCTGAGTTAAGAATAACATGTGGGCATTTTCCCACAAACGGTCTCAGAAATGAAGCGATCGTCCAGCTATACGAAACAATAAGAAATATGACTGGCAGGCTAAAATCTTGTCTAAAAACTTAAACTTTTGTGTTCTGCCTTACGGTAGGTCTTGTCATGGGAGAAGCCTCGTCAGAGAGGTCCATCACATGAGCGTCCATGGAAGTGATTCCAGTGGTGGTTTCCCGTTGCCTTCCACTGATGATGATGAAATGATAATGAGGACAACACAACACCAAGTCCCTGAACGGAGAAAATCTCCGACCCAGCCGGGAATCGAACCCGGGACCCTTGGCGTAATCTGGTCTAGTGCAGCATAATTAGAACCCAGACAACAGGTACTGGACTAAAAGTATAATTCTATGCATAAGATCACTTCCTATGAACTCTCTAATCAACAGTATATTTTCTCGCCTTTCACATACCAGACGAAACTCTAGAAAGCCTGTATCGGATCAACAGTCTCCGTCAACCTTCTCCTTAGGATTTAGAAGTGCGCTAGAAAGCTAACTGAACACTGCCAGACGGAGCCTGGAGAAGCACACTGATCTATCAGAACCAGGCATGGAAGATGTAAAATTTCCATTTATAAATTGGGCTTTGTACATGCCATACGTTGTGATTGTGGCACTGTGGAGCAAACAGCAGAACATTAATAGTTAATGCCTAACAAGACAATTTTAGGGAGTTTAAAACAACTTGATGAATGCCTCGCCAGAGGCTATATGCATTGTTAAGTTCCCTGGACACAAAGCTCTGATAGAATTGTGATATTAACAACGCCCGTAAAGTTCACTTACAATTTTATACTACTTTGTTACTACATCGTCCACCCAAAAAGTTCCGAGACTGGTTTTATTCCTGGCATATAAGCGACGTCAACGCAGTAACAACGGTGGCAGCTTGGAATAACAGCTTAAGACCGCCACCTCACCATTTCTTTGTGTTTATGAATTCAGTCTCGGAACTTCTTGGGCTGAAGTGATATGTTTGCATTTTACATCTAGCAGACATTGATTAGTAAATTGTAACTGGCGTGTCATGGTTCCTTGCTCGACGCCCGTTGTATCATCAGTATCAGAGATCGTATGCAGAAAATAGCTCTAGCTCCTTTCTGTGGGCCTGCGGTTTGACGGGAATTTGAGAATTCGAATGCAAGACTCTCTCGCGTGTAGAAACCAACAGGAGGAACAGAGAAAATGTGCTAAATAGCACTTGACAATAGGACTGGGAAAATCCAAACCAGAAAGCTACTGATTGCTCTTTCAACATATTTAACTCTAACACCCAAAACGCTTATATGTTTCTCGTCGCATTTAGAAGTAAACTGTAACTCTTTCGTAAGTGAGATATGTACCTTCCTATACAACCAACGGATGCAAAACCTGTGAACGATTGTCAGCCTTTTTTGTTTCCGACCCACAGTTTCTTCTTCGTGGTGGTGACATTGAGATCTTAATCACAGGATTATTCGGTACTGTCGCAGATTTAGAATCCAAACCTGTTTTACGGAGTGAGGGCTACAGACAAGAAAGGAAGGAAGGAAGTAAGGAAGAGTAGGGATTAACGTCCCGTCGACAACGAAGTCATTAGAGACGGAGCATAAGCTCTGACTGTGTCAAGGATGGATAAGGAAATCGGCCGTGCCCTTTCAAAGGACCCCTCCCGGCATTTGCATGGAGCGATTTAGGGAAATCACGGAAAATCTAAATCTGGATGGCTGGAAGCAGATTTGAACTGTCGTCCTCCCGAATGCGAATGTGTTAACCATTCGGCCAGGTCGCTCGGTAGGATTAGAGGAGACGAATGTGTGAAAATAGAAATATCAGCTTCTCATTCCAAAAGACTGTGCTACGTATACGTATCGGTTTCTTGACACCCATATTTAGGCATAGTAATAGGACCAACGATCTACGGTCAACGTAGAATTGGTCACAATCAGCTACAGTATACAGCTAAAATTGAGAGAAAAAAGTTCGGATGGAGAGTGGTACTTGACGTACCCTTCATCACACGCTATAGGATTTTTACGAATTACGGTTATAGATATAGAGTACAACAACTCCATTTCTGATGATTCTGATTACAGCCTATTTCACGCTTTGCCAGGTCTTTTAGGATATTTTTATGACTGTCGGAATGCTCTTTCAGAGTTGTCCAGATTGTTATTATTCCTACATTTCTAGTATTGCAGTGCCATGCAGTCCGTGAAAAGTGCAGTAATACACAAAAGTACAAATTTACCAGAAGTGCTGATGTAGAAACAATAATAACGGTTATTAATTCTTAAGGGGTATAAAAGAACAGTGAATTACAAAATTGCCTTAAGCATCTACCACAATACCTTCATTAACGATAATTAACAAGACAATAAAATTAGAAGAAGTGCTCAGTGGACGAAATAAAACGTAAAATATTTGGACACTGCTTCTGTACCAGATACAAAACTCAGTTGTATTATACGTCTATAAACATTCATAATTAAATAAGAAGCCAAGCAAAACGGCTGAATAAAAAATGCGAAGAAATCGAAAAAGAAAAAGTTGTCGGAAGGACTGGTTCGCCATTTGGGAAAGCCTCGACATCCTACCGTGAAATTAAATGCATGGGCTTTAACACTAACAGTGCAATGGAAATGCCACTATTAGTCGCAGATGAGAGAACGGATAGCTGGAAAGATTACATTAATTGCCTCTACGAGGCAAAAATCCTGTCGGTTGACGTGACGACAGCGAAAATGGGATTAGATGTAAGAAATATAGATCCAATATTAGATTCAAGAGTTTAATAGAGTTTTGGAAGACTTGCGATCAAGTAAGTCAGAAAGGATAGATGAAATTCTTCGGAATTTCTGAAATGATTGGGGGAAGTGGCAACCAAGCGAATATTCAAATTAGTGTGTATAGTGAACGAGACTGGCGATATACCAACAGACTTTCGGAAAAACATCATCCACAATTTCGAAGATAGCAAGGGCACGCACGTGAGACAATTATTGCACAGCCAGCTTAACAGCTGACGCATCCAAGCCGCTGACAAAAATAATATATAGGGGTGTAGAAAAGAAAATTGAGGAACTGTTAGGGGACGGATAGTTCTGGCTACCGGAAAGATAAAGCCACAAAAGAGGCAGTCCTGACACTGCGACTGATTTTGGAAGCTAGACTGAAGAAAAAGTTTTGACATCGTCGTAGAAAATGTATGCCTAGAAAGAGCGTTTGACAATGCAAAATGGTGCAAATTGTTCTAAATTCTGAGGAAAATATGAGTAAGCTATAAGGAAAGATGGATACTATACAACATGCACAAGAATCAAGGGGAAGAATAAGAATGGATGGCCAAGAACGAAGTGCTCAGGTTAAAAGGGTTGTAAGACAGGGATGGAGTCTCGCGCCTGCTGTTCAATCATGCATACATCGAAGAAGCATGACATGACCAATCAAATGAGTACAGAATATGAACTGAAAATAAGCCGAAGAAAATAGAAAATAATAAGGAGTAGCTGAAATTAGATTACCGACAGACAACTTGAAAATTACTGATAACGAATTAGACGAAGTGAAGGGTCTGCCTCGGGAGGAAAATGGTACGAGACGGACGGTGCAAGGAGGATATAAAAAGCAGACAAGGACAGGCGAAAAGGCCATTCTTGGCCAGGAGAAATTTAGCAGTATCAAATATAGACCTTAATTTGAGGAATAAATGTCTGGTATTGTACGCTTGGAGCACTGTAATATATGGTAGTGACTCTTAGATTGTGGAAAAATGGAGGCGTTTGGAACGTAGTGGTATGAAGGGATGTTGAAAATTAGGTGACTTATTTCATAAGGAATGAGGAGGTTCTCCGCAGAGTCGGCGAAGAAAGGAATGTATGGAACACACTGAAAAGAAGAAGTCACAGGATCGTAAGACGTGTTTAACATCAGAGAATAACTTATGTGGTAATCGAAGACACTGTAGAGGAAAGGCAGAGATTGGTATGCATCCAACAAATAACTGAGTACATAGGATACAGGTGCTACTCTGAAATGAAAAGGTTGTCACCAGAGAGCAGTTCGTGACGGGTCGCATCCAATCAGTCGCTAGACAGATGAGTTAAAAAAAGTCATATTATTAAACAATGCATGTCCACAGGGAATGACACTCCTTTAACTTAGCTAAACACCTGTACAAGTCCTTTCTTCATCTCATATTTTCCCACGACGAGATTAACTGACGCACATCTTCCGTGTCTCACATGCTGGTTCTGCTGGCTTCAGATGAGGTGGCGCAACTATTCTGAAATGCTGCCACTGCTGCCTCTCATACAAACGATCTAAATGTTTTGTAAAAAGTTTGTTAAAGAGTAATGAAACCAGCGGCCCAAAGGAATACTGTGTTATGTGAACTCTTAATATGGTCCTTTACATTTTATCTGAAATCTCTTTCTGTTTTTCACAAGCATTACTAATTTTGTTCCTTGCATGCTAGAACAAAACTGTTTGTGGCAATTTGTATTTCGGTAGACACCAATGTGACACTGCTTTTTTCCCTTATCCTCTCATAGTTAAAAATGTCTTCATCCAAATGGTTAAAACTATTTTAATAATACAAATACTGCAACATTTTGTCATTTGTGTACCTATTCGTATATTTTCCTCAGTTCTGGTGCTCAGCTCATTTCGATACAATTCTGGTAATTGAAATGTGTCTCTGTCGGCGGAGAAGTGTTCTTACATGATTTGCAAGGCGTCTACATTCAACTGCATAAGTGTATACTCCTGTGAGAGTTTCTAACTTCTCAACGTTTTCAACTTTAGGACTTAAAAACCAACGTCCTATAACACATTCTAGTGTGTCGTAGAGATATTTAAATGATCCGCAAAGTTCGAAATATTTCAACCATATCACTACGATCTAGTCAAAATACGGAAAGAGAAGTTGTATGAAGCAGGAATCGAAGTTAATAAAGCTTGAGGGCTCCTGCAAAGCAGAAAATTGTCTAAGTAACCTGGATGGCTAGGAATGGCCTGATAATTACACATCGCTGAGTGAGCGAATGATCTCTTAAACCGAAGGAAAAACGAAATAAAATTAACGTAGGGCTGCAGCTGCAACTGGTATGATGCTTCTTAGTTTGCTTATACGTGGAGATTGCGAAAGAGATTGTTTTAAAAACAGCGTGACAGATCCAGTCCTATTTGAGAAGTGACAAACTTTAGGTTGACGAGACGTTGTTAACCTTAAGAGCTCTTTTAGTTATTGGACCTCATCAAGAGACATTAAAAGTCACCCATATAAATACTTAACCGTGTGTCAATTTGTCTTGCAGATAACTGCTATCAGATTTATCGTGAGTTCCCACCTACACGCAGAACCACCTACGAAGAAGAAAGGTTGAATGAAATTGTCTCATAGACACTTTGTATGATAACACTAAAAACTAATTTCCGTAAAGATATGAACGCCTCATTCCGCTATGTTTTCCTGTAGTGGAACTGCTGACTTACTGGAATTGTACGACGGCCTGCAACTTCAACAAGAGTATGTGCCTCGTAGATGCTATGTCCTTACCAACTGACGTGTCCAGTGAGAGGTTCATTCCAGAAACACCGTCAAAGGCTGTAATTACGCCATTCTCAGCGATATCGTTTCTGCCGGGAGGGATAGGCCAACATGATATCCAGTAGGTCGAATGTGGTGCTTAAAAATTAGGAGAGGCGTCTTGTATGAGTTAAGCTTTGAGCCAAACTAGAAATAGCGACCGCATGGTTACGCTACTAAAATCATTGCTTTAATAAAACATGCCTTCGGGTTTGAGCCATGGTCTGGCACTCAGTTTTAATCCATTAGAAAAAGCCATTGTTTTGGCAATCACATGTCATTGTCCATGTATGTCTCAGAATGACTATATTGCTTAATTTCCTTTCTATGAAGGTATAGAAGATGGAAGGGTGGTATGGAAATTTCTCGACAGCAACTCGTTTTGGTGTTACTCGTTAGCTTAGTTTCCGTCATTATTCGAAGTTTGTTGTATATGTAGAGAGCTCTTTGTGTCATTAACCTTCCACAATATTATGTGAAGTATTACATTTATTGCAGTGAGATCACTGTCTTTCTTAGATGCGTATACATTTAACTGAAGCTCAAAGTAAAACAACAAACCCAGTTACTAAAACTACTTTGTTAATAAAGATGCGTTTCGTAGTCTTAACTCCACCTTCAGGTGACAATCTTGGACTTCGTCATTATAGGTCCCATGATCACAACGCGCTTAGATGATGCATTTCCCGTTGAGAAACATACAATAGCAACATAACTTCGCCGTTTTTGCGTTTTATCTAACTACATGGTACAAGAAGGAATGAGTTTCTCCCAATTCTATTGTTTCTAAAGTATGTAAGTAAAGTTTAATAAAAATACTGAACATGGAAATAGTTTTTGTGTATTCGTTGTCCAATTTTTCGTTGATAAAAAAGTTATGCTTCAATTTTTGATTCCTGAAGATTTCAGTTGTCTCCAAAGTACCTTATTTGAGACCTTCATATTGAGCTCGCGTCATGGTAAAAGATCAATGTTTTCAAATATTCATCGAGTTTCATGTAGGTCAGTTACACACCAGCTGTTTTCGCGTTTAACATTTTATTAACTGTGTGTGGAAGTGCTCTTGATTGAGAACTTAACAACATTTCGCAAGAACTGATTCCTGTGAATGGGAGGGTGTTATGTGGGAGACTCTTATTTTCTTCACTATTCCATGCTGTGATGTCTCTCGCCTGGTATTAGTTCTCACTTTTTTTCACTTGACATCGTGTGAGGGCAGTTACAGCTAGTCACATGCCTGAAAGCTGTGATATCTGGGACGTAAGATGTCAGAAGCTGCTATGGATTGTTGTTTCAGGCTGACATGAGCTACTGATATCACAAGACGGCTTTTCGCCTTCTGTGTGCATAGAGACAAAAGAATTTCATTGTGTTGTTGATTTCATGTTCTAGCGCAAATTGAATAATATATGGTTGCAGGCTGTCACTAAGTTTGCTGGTGTCTAAGTTTTATATAGTTATGAAATCCTATATTGGCAGATTTTGGCGAAGCACCAGTATTCGTCCCTTATCATCTCAATGTGTTTGAACATAACAGAGTACGCTGCTGAACGCGTACAACATTTCTTTACTGTCGTCAGTCAGTAAAATTGTGTCATCCAAATATGTGCAACAGTTCTGTATCTCTTGTACAAATGGGTATTTCAATAAAACAGTTGTTCCTCCTAATGATTTGTGAAGATACCTACTAAATATTGTGAAATACAGCTCCATATGCTTATGGTAGACGCTTAGTGAAATTGAAGACAATTGGAGAGAACACGCTCTACAATGCAAAAATTCCTTAATTTCTGACACAGGCATCTTTTTATGATCGTCCTGCTTATTTCTTGCAATGTGGAAACGTGAAAATATTAGTTTAGATATTTACAATGACTACAGATACAAGGTAGCGTCGATCCGTATGTAACAAGAATGAGTGAAACAACCTAAGAGGAAGCAAGGCTACCCCTGAGAGTCCTATCATTCACCGTAGTGTCAGTTCTTGTCAGAATACTCAACAGCTTTCTGTTAACTTTATAACGGCCTGTTCTACAGTTTACAGCTGGTCGTATTCAGGTGTGTTTTTGATGAATTTGCACTTAATACTGATGACAGGGATTCATGTTTCCTTTATTGTGGGAATTTAACGACAATTTTTTATCAGTAAATTCAGTTTTTCAGATTATGTAATGGCGTTGTGTTCTTGGCATTCTAACAACTGAATTAAATCTATGAAACGTGTCAAGGCTAATGAATAAAAATTTTAGTAACTAGGTTTTCTGCGTTTTTATTGTTTCAACAATTTATATACGTTCGCCAATGCAACGTTCAGAAGTACGTAAAGAGGAGAAATTATCATGTGAAATATTTGTTTTTTTCCACGTAATAGCTGTGTCTGACTAGTGTACGAACTTGTCCCATTGGATTTATGATAAAGGAGGCACTCATTTAACACTATTCTATTATATTACTTGAAGAAGTAGCTGTCCACAGTCACGAGCTTGGTAACCATTTACGTGGGTGGATTAATGGTCTGTGACATTTAAAACTGAAAAACAAATCAGACACCCCAGTTTCGAATCAGTGCCCTTTCTATAAAATGTGGCAACCTTGGACTATCACACATCGAGCGCTGTACTGATAAATGTTGAACTATGTGCACTACTGGAATAGAAAATAAGTGGACAAATAATATGAAAACATCAGTTTCTGGCTTTAATCTTGCCTATGCCTCAACAGCCACAATCCAAATCCAGTTTAAATTTCTGGAAATGCTTCATGCACTCAGTATCCTGAGGATAGGAGAAAGTTTCCTGGCATAGTAATAAAAGACTGAGTTCCTAAGTTCAAAAATTCATTTATTTTTTTGATGCAGGCCAGTTGCAGGGAAATTAATTTGGTTAACGTTTTTGCCAGTGGGTAGATTCCACACATTTTGGTGCAGAGTCACAGGTTTCCACCCTCTTCTTTCTTGCTGTTTCATTTCCGGAGTTAAGTAATGGACCGAAGTTTCAAAACACCACGAAAAATCCTGCTGTGTTCGTTTTAAAACAGTCCAAACTTAGATATTCGTTTCCAGTCTTGCTTTTAGTTATTAATCAACATTTGTGGCATCTCACTTGAGCAAAACTTTCTCACAACTAATTTTTCGTCTAAAATGTACCGCACACTTTCTTCTGATTTACTTATGTTTTCAGCTTTTTCATGCAGCTGTAATCGCTGACCGTCCAATACCCTGCTGTGAGCTTTCTCGGTGTTTTGAGCCGTTGATGTAGTTTGGGGCCGTTCTTTACGGGAACCAGCTTCAAGGCAAGTCGGCATCGCATGAATTTAACCTACGATTTCCTAACTGTCAATTACAAAGAAGTCGATTCCTCAGAAATCTTCACTGACTTTGGATGAACTTCCGTTGACTATTACCCATCAGAAGCAAAGAGTTTTACGATTGCTCGGTATTTCAGTGTACGCACTAGAAAAAATTAATCGCACACAACACAACAACTTGAAAAAGGCACCGAGCGAGGTGGCGCAGTCGTAAGACACAAGACTCGCATTCTGGAGGACAGCGGTTCAGTTCATCGTCCAGCCATCCAGATTAAGTTATTCCGTGGGTTCCGTGCGCCACTTAAGCTAATTACGGGACTGCTCCTTCCAAAAGGATAAAGTCGATATCTTTTCCAGTTCATTCTTATGCTCTCTTATGGCCTCTCTGATGGAACATAATATGCTAATCTTTTTCTCCTTTAATAATTCATGTAAACAAAATTATCTCTGGAATCTAGATGACTATTGAACTTAATTGGTAGTATGTAAAAGCAAAATTTCGTCAATATCAACGTCATCTCTGCACCGTGGTTGTCACATGTTTTGACCCCTTCATTACAACTTAGGAGAGTTGGCGCAGCGCTCCATTTCTCCGAACGCAGGGTGTGCTGCGAAAAATTTTACACTGCATGCGACTACGTTGAATGCAACGTAGCTGCAGTGTTACGTTTTCAGAAGAACAACGCAGGGAGAGACTTCGCAGGCAGCTGCTCCCAGGAAATAGGCAGACTTCCGCGTTTAGAACCCACATCTTGTGACGTACTTCTTAAGACAGCGCGGGTAATTTCGATGCTTGACAAAGGAAACTGGCACAAGAGTTGAAGATCGACAATCAGTCAGAGCTATTTCATCATGTCTTTCTTCTCAAATAACTGTGCTGTCAAAATGTCATTCACATTCGCACTTTCGACTGTGATGATACCTCAACGAAATGGACCGCGGAATTTCGTTACAGAAGCAAATTGAAGAAACAATTAGGATCCCTGCAGCACGCCTTCGATAGTACAAGCAATATCTTGATGCATGTTTCATCCTTTGTAAGGAGCCACATCACATTCTCATTCTACAAATGAGATTTCAATGAGCTTCCAACAAGATGGCAGCAATCTTTAAACAACGCCTTGCTCATCTCCGCAATGGGTTATTAAAATATGCTACTGACTGCATTCCATGAAATATCAGTGATACCTTCGTAATTCTGCGAGATAAATATGGCTTGGCCGTTGTGGCCGAGCGGTTCTAGGTGCTTCAGTCTTGCACCGCGCTACTGCCACGGTCGCAGGTTCGAATCCTGCCTCGGGCATGGATGTGTGATGTCCTTAGGTTAATTAGGTTTAAGTAGTTCTAAGTCTAGGGGACTGATGACCTCAGATGTTAAGTCCCATAGTGCTCAGAGCCATTTGAACCAGCCAAATATGGCTTATTAAAAACAGTTTTCTTCAAACAAGCAAACTTTATGCAACCACTCGTGACTCACGGTTTCTTATCCACTTTTTAAATTGTTTTTGTAACGTTATTGCAGTATAAACATTTGAAATAGAAGTTTCTCATAACATTTACAAGGATTTTATACAATACTTTAATTTGGTTATCAAAGAAACATGGTAGTCATAGGCATCTCTATATTTTTTGCTTTAATTTTTTCAGAACCAATACAGGATTCTCACAAAATCCTAAGGTTTTCGTGAGGCACAGTCTGGAAACAAGAAAGGTCAGAACTTAAACTCCCCTCGACAATTGAGTCATTAGAGACGGACCTTTATCTCAGTTGGAGAGGGATGTGGAGTGGAATCAACTCTACCGCTACTTAAGGAACCATTAAGACATTCACCGAAGTGATATTCGGAAAGATTATGTGATTCAGTGGGATTTGAACCCAATGTCCCCAAGCACAAGTGCACTGTCCTCCTCATTGCGGTAGTTTGCCGTAGAGCTACTCTATGTGATCAAAAGTATGTGAACACCCCCAAAAACACACTTTTTCATATTAGGCGCATTGTCCTGCCACCTACTGCCAGGTACTCAATATCAGCGACCTCAGTAGTCATTAGACATCGTGAGAGAGCAGAATGGAGCATTCTGCGGAACTCACGGACTTCGAACGTGGTCAGGTGATTGGGGGTAACTTGTGTCATACGTCTGTACGCGAGATTTCCACACTCCTAAACATCCCTAGGTCCACTGTTTCCGATGTGATAGTGAAGTGGAAACGTGACGGGACATGTACAGCACAAAAGCGTATAGGCTGACCTCGTCTGTTGACTGACAGACATCGCCGACAGTTGAAGAGAGCTGTAATGTGTAATAGGCAGACATCTATCCAGACATCACACAGGAATTCCAAACTGCATCAGGATCCACTGCAAGTACTATGACAATTAGGCGGGAGGTGAGAGAACTTGGATTTCACGGTCGAGCGACTGCTCATAATCTACACATCTCGCGAAACGACCCCTCGCTCGGTGCAAGAAGCGTAAGCAGTGGACGACTGAACAGCGGAAAACCGTTGTTTGGAGTGACGAATCACGGTACACAATGTGGCGATCCGATGGCAGGGTGTGGGCATGGAGAATGCCCGGTGAACGTCATCTGCCAACGTGTGTAGTGCCAACAGTAAAATTCGGAGGCGATGGTGTTATGGTGTGGTCGTGTTTTTCAAATGGTTCACATTGCTCTGAGCACTATGGGACTTAACATCTGAGGTCATCAGTCCCCTAGACTTAGAACTACTTAAGCCTAACTAACCTACGCATATCACACACATCCATGCCCAAGGCAGGATTCGAACCTGCGACCGTAGCAGCAGCGCGGTTCCGGACTGAAGCGCCTAGAACCTTTCGGCCACAACCGCCGTCTGGTCGTGTTTTTCACGGAGGGGGCTTGCACCCCTTGTTGTTTTGCGTGCAACTATCACAGCACAGACCTACGTTGAAGTTTTAAGCACCTTCTTGCTTTCCACTGTTGAAGAGCAATTCGGGGATGACGATTGCATCTTTCAATACGCTCGAGCACTTGTTCACAATGCACGGCCTGTAGCGCAGTGGCTACATGACAATAACATCCCTGTAATGGACTGGCCTGCACAGAGTCCTGACCTGAATCCTATAGAACACCTTTGGGATGTTTCGGAACGCCGATTTCGTGCCAGGCCTCACCGACCTCTCCTCAGTGCAGCAGTCCGTGAAGAAAGGGGTGCCATTCCCCAAGAAACCTTCCAGCACCTGATTGAACGTATGCCTGCGAAAGTGGAAGCTGTCATCAAGGCTAAGGGTGGGCCAACACCATACTGAATTCCAGCATTACCGATGGAGGGCGCCACGAACTTGTAAGTCATTCTCAACCAGGTGTCCGGATACTTTTGATCACGTAGTGTATATCTTATATACTGGTGGAGCAGCTTTTCAAACACTAGAACTTCGTTCCTGGGGAGCGGAATTCCAAACTCTTTCCGACCATTACGGTTCCGATTTTCTCTATCTGTAAATCATTTGTGGCGAGCACTGGTGTGTCTCTTTCTATAAGGTCACAGCCGTTTTCTTTCCCAATTCGTTACTAAACGATTTCTTTCACAAGCTGCGACATGGCCGCGAATTGAACAGTGATCAGAGTATAGAATAAATGTCCTTTACTTCACGTCTATGGTCACAAATTTTTTGTCATCAGACTACTGATTTCGGTCTATAATGACCATCTTCAGATCTGTTTAATAAAAGGTGGTTATTACTTAGTTCTTTCAGTAATGATTGGCCGTCCTGCTATAACTCCTGCAAAGCAGCAGTTTCGGACGTATGTCGATGTACGCGCGAAGACAGGCTGTGTTCTACTGCCACCAGTTGGTGTGGCTGCTTCCAACTCGAACAGATGGCGCATTGCAGCAGCACGTTGGCTGGCTTGCGAGTGCGTTGGTGGGCGTCGATAAGACAACATTGAATCAGAGAAGCATCGGCAACGGTGGACAGTGTGGTTTCTCTGAAGGGGAGGAGTGACTGCTTCAGGCGTCCACAAGAGGTTAGCAGCTATATATGTAGAAACAGCACTAAGTCGCAGCAAATCCGCGTTTCGTTGGGTGTCGGAGTTAGAGGCGGTGCGGACTGTGCTGGAAAACGCAAAAGCACTGGGCTTCCAGTAACTGCACGTAAACCACACCATGTCAGTGACTTGATAATGAGGCAGTAGCGAATCACGTTTGATGATGAAGAGAAAAGATACGCTAGTGTATGGAGTCGAAGCATACTGGTAGCGCTTGTCGCAAGAAGCCACGGTTGGGACTATTCGTGCAGAAACAAATGGTGACCGTGTTCTGGTTCAAATGGTTCAAATGGCTCTGAGCACTATGGGACTTAACATCTATGGTCATCAGTACCCTAGAACTTAGAACTACTTAAACCTAACTAACCTAAGGACATCACACAACACCCAGTCATCACGAGGCAGAGAACATCCCTGACCCCGCCGGGAATCGAACCCGGGAACCCGGGCGCGGGAAGCGAGCGTGTTCTGGTATTAGGAAAGAATACTGCTGGTGAGTTGACCCCTCTCAGTAAGATCCACTGCACCAACTCCGCCGACGCCTTCAACAACGCCGTCACGGGAAAGGGGACTGTAGCTTTCTGCTCCAACACGACAATGCACCTACATGCCAGTCGCCAGACCATTGCCACCGCGGGTGAACTAGCGTTTACCGTGCTGCCACATTCACCATATTCACTGTATCTGGTCCCTGGCGACTATGCCCTATTCGACGCAATGAAAGAGGTCCTGCGGGTTAAGAAGTTCACCTCCAATGACAAATTTCATGCAGTTGTCTATCAGTGGCGCTGGGAGAGCCATAAAGATTGGTTCGATATGCAAGTACGGAAACTGCCAGGACAATGGCAAAAGTAGACATTGGCGTGGAATACGTCTAAAATGATCTATATTCGTTTAATCAGTAAATGTTTCCTATGAACACAAACAACTGTAGTGTCAATCAGTTTCGAACGCCCCAAGTAACTTCGTATCGATTTAACCTTAAATTCTAGTCTTCCTGTTCTGTGTTGCAGAGGGAATAACGTTGTTAACGTTTCAATATATTGTGTTAGAAGTTTCATTAAAATAAAAGCAAAAATTTGGTAGTTAGTATTACAGATACTATCGAGGTTTAGTTACTTTGGAAGTCTCTGTTAGTGTGAGATTGCGACAGGAAATGTACGTTATATGTACCAGAATACATTCATTACATAGGTAACAGAAGTAGAGAACTACCTGACGTCTAAGTTTTGGCCGCTCTTGTGACTTCCTCACCAGTTCCGCAGCCGCAGTCCTGAGTTTGTTCGGCTCAACTTTTCGTCCGAGCTCACCCCTCGCAGCTAGGGGTACGCCTTGCTCTTCTATTTGAGCCTCACTGTTACATTTGTGTTAGGTTTTCAGTATAAACGTGGTTAAGAATTGAGCTAAGTTGTCGTGAGAACAGCAACGTAATACCGATTGAGACACTGCCTGCCAGTCCCTTCGGAAGTAAGGAGCTACCGCACTTTGCCAAGTGTGCCCAACATGAAGACATCAACCTAAACCAGTGCACATGACACAACGATAATTATGTCAGTAGCTTCTACAGCATCCACAGAATTACTCTCCAATTCATACTCAAGTATTTGGTGGAGGATACACATAATCACATTGAGCCATTTTTTTTACCTCTCCACTCTCGAATGCCACTAGGGAGAAAAGAACATCTTTCCGTGCGAGCTCAGATTTCTCTTATTTTATCACAATGGTCATTTTCCCCTTCGTAGGTGGCAGTCAACAAAATATTTTGGCATTCGGATAAGAAAATTGGTAACTGACGTTAGTGAAAATATCTCGGCGCAAAAAACACTTTTGCTTTAATGATTGATTCCCCAACTCATTTATTATCTCACTTCCCTATTTCGTAGTAATTTAAACGAGCTGTCTTTCTTTGGACTTTTTCGATGTCTTCCGTCAGTCCTCTCTGGTAAGGGTCTTACACCGCGCTGCAGCACTCTAGAAGATGACTGGCAACCGTAATATAGGCTGCCTCCTTAGCAGATTTGTTATACCTTGTAAGTGCCAATAAAACGTAGCCTATGGTTCGCCTTCCACCCCACATTCAGTGGCAATCATTATTTTTCGCGCCTTGTAGGTATCTTGTCTAGATCATTTTGTAAATCGTTTTTACCTTCTGATAACTTTGCTTCATGTTTGACTTTTTTTGTTTTACATCAGACTTGTTTTGTTACAGATTAATTAAGTGTTTTAACTTTTTTTATGAATGAAGACGTCTTAATTAACTCTGACAACGTGACTACCATAGCCTAAAACATCGTTTTGTTGCTTTGTTAACAGGTGTTCTTGTAATGCAGATGTACACTTAGACATACTCACAATTTAGCGCTACCATTTACACTGAGAGGGTAAATTCGTCTCTCTGTATAACTGGTGAGCCATTGATTGTGGCTCATTCCTGGCGAGGTGAACCATCTGATGCTGGTGATAGCGATCATACTCTGCATATTTTAGGTAATCATGTACATCTACTCGTAATTTCTTATATGTTTTGCTTTTAAATATCTTGGGTGATTGGAAGGATTTTTGTTGCATTATTTTACATGTAGATCCGGCGTTGGCCTAATGCGACCAAAAGCGAGCATAACAACGAAATACATGACTGAGACTTTGCCTAATTTACAAAGCGTTTTTTGACCGATGACCTCGCTGTCTGGTCTCCTTCCCCAAAAACAACCCCAACCCAACAAAGCGTTTTTTGTGCCCAAGACACTCTACAAACCCGGTGAGTTTCACAATCGAACATATGTCTCAATGCGTTGCTGAGCAACGACTAAGTCTTTGCTCGGCTGAAGATAGATCTGAGACTCCATTTGACCCGTCTTCGCTTTTGATGACGTAAGCGCGCAACCACGCAGAATAGTCTACATCTACTTCTACGTCTACTCTTCGGAGCAGAGCGCAGGCTACGTTGTACCTACACTATTGATTTTCTTGCTATTCGATTCGTGCATAGGGTAAGGGAAAAATAACTGTCTACATGCCTCTGTACGCTCCTTAATCTCTCTTACCTGAAACTTATGACCCATACGTGAGATATAAGACGATGGCAGCACCATGATTAGCACAGTCATATTCGAGAACAGGTTCGCTATATACATCCTCCAGAGATTCGCGACAGTTACGTCATCTTTCTTCCAAGGATACCCATTTAAATCCCTCCAATATTTCTGTTACACTTCCATGTGGGATTTACCGACTGTTATGATCCTAGAAGCGCGTCTCTGAAGTCGTTCTGTGTCTGTCTCGTTCCTGCTTAATAAGGAGGCCAAGTATAAGAACAACTCAGCACACTGGGATCGTGTACGTTATTTCCTTAATTGATACACCGCACTTTCCCAGATCGGCGCAAAAAATCTCAGTTGTCCTTTCGCATTCACAACGTGATCGTCCCATTTCACATCGCTTCTAAGTGACACTCCCAAATACTCATATACTGTGACGTACTCAAGACGTTCACCAGTAATCTCGCAGCAGGATACTATTGGGCCCCTTCTCTTTCTTACAGGCGTCATCTCACATTTATACACATTCGTCATGAGCAAAAACGGCGTTCTGTTCAAGTAGTGAGTGGTTGTTATTAATGTACAGCTACTCACAGATCTTCGCTATGGACTGTAACTGTCGTATGACAGCGAAGCTGGGTAGGTAATCTAACGTGTTAAAGCAGAAGTGATGTAAGCTGCACACAAAAAATTATTTCCAATTTTGGCCACCAGGTGCAAATCTGGTGCTGTAAGTGCAAGAAAGACATATAGAAATGTTTCCTTGGGCACAGAAATAGAAACTGGACGTGGGCAGAAGAGGTCAAACAAGTGAAAAGGGTATAATGTTAATTTTATTATTAACCGTCGCTTACATAATTTGTTCAGTATGAGCACCAGAGACGTCGACGAGACGCTGTACAGCGCCAGATTTGCATTTAGTGGCCAAAATTGGAACTAACTTTTGTTCCAGCGTAAATCGGTTCTGCATTAACGCATTAGAATATCTACCAAGTAGCGCTACCGTATGATAATTACAGCGCACACTGGAACTCTGTCAGTAGCTGCACTTTAATTATAACCACCTGGTATTGGGCTACGGCCGTTATGTGGCAAGACGGCCCGCAAGACGAAGTTTTCACGAAATCCTGCCAGTTTCATCACTTTTTGTTCTTTGCTGGCACCACTACTGAACGTTTTCGAAAGTGAAATGTGGTCGACTTTGCAAGGCTGTCAGTTACACTAGTGTAGCGAGTCATAATCTTCATTCTTCGTCTTGAGCTCAGAGTTCACTTTTTGGTCCGTGCTTTCAATAAATATCTATTAGGAAAGGATTTGGCTTTCAGCGAACATAATTTTCTTATTTTCTTCACCCATATATGTTTCAGAGAATAATTTTCTTAGTATTGAATACTGTTGTTCATGTAGTCGTCTGTCGGCTGTGTGCATCTGATATATTGGTACATTTTTTGGTGGTTTCCACAAACGTTGCAGATGCCAAAATATTAGCTGTGCGCATATGACAGACAGTTATATGAACAACTGTATGTGCTGTTAAGCAAATAAAGGGAGCATACTAATCATGGTACCACTGCTCCGAAACATGTATGGTGAAACAACAGAAGAGAATTTCGTTCGCTCACGGTAGAATTATTTTTAAAACATATTCAACCTTCGTTCTACATCTATACCTACAATCATACTCAGCAAGCCACCATACAGTAAGTAGCGGGGTGTACCTTGTACCATTACTTGCCATTCACTTTCCTGTTCCACCCACAAATGAAGCGAGAGAAAGACAACTGCCTATATCCTCTGTACGAGCCCTAAGTTTTCTTTTCACGTTTTCGCAATCCCCACGTGAAATATACGTTCCTGGCATTAGAACCGTTCTCCAGTAGGTCGCAAATGCTGGTTCTCTAGATTTTCTTGAAGGATTTTCAGGAAAAGAACGTCGTCTTCCTTCCAAGTATTCACGTATGAGTTCACGAAGCATCCCCGTTATGCTCGCACTTTGATCGAACCTGCCGGTACAAACCTTGCAGCACGGCTCTGAATTGTTCCGTCGCCTTCCTGTAATCCGACCTGGTGGGAATCCCAAACACTCTAGCAGTGGGTATTGTAGTGGGTATTGTAGTGTTCTACAGGGTGATCAGAATCAGCCCGAAGAGCTTGTGAGGGTGTTGCGGTGGAGATCGTGGTGAGAAATAATTGTTAAAAAAATATCTAGACGGTGCGCCATTACCGAGTTATTCAGCTAAAAGCGGTAATGCGGTAATAGACAGACAACTGTGGGTCTGAGAGTTACCACTTTTTAAAATATCCACTACCAGTTCAAAATTCGCCTTTTTCGGTAGTGATAAATTGAAGCTAGGTGATCAAAAGCTACGTTAGTTCGGTCTGGGGAAATTAAACTAAGAACAGGTTTGGTGACACTGCCTCTGGCAGGCTGCTTGAATTTGCGCGCGCGACTACCTGATTGGCTAACTTCAAAACGAAATAACTCGGGAACGAAGGAACGTATGAATTTTTTGCTGAACATCCATTTCTCAGTACAATCTCCCCTTCAACAACACGCTGACAAGCTTTTCACACTCTTTCTTACTATCCTGTATACGCGGTCTCCTTTATAAATGATGTACACTTCCCTGAAATTCTCCCAATAAATCGAAGTCTACCATTCACCTTCCCTGCTACTGACCTTAGGTGCTCCTTGCATTTCATATCGATTTGTAACGTTGCGGTTAGATATTTAATTGGCACGAATTTGTCAAGCAGCACACCACTTGTACCGGTACAGGATTGTTTTTCGTGCTCCACTAACTTGCATTTTTCTACATTTACAGCAAGCTGCTATTCATCTCAGCAAACTTGAATTCATCCTGGTGCTGCTAGTGAAGATGAGGAAGATCGTTAGGTACTCACGATCCTGCGGACGCCCGCGGCGGCGGGCACCTCCTGGTCGTCTGCTGGGTCCATGGCGGCCTGTGTGGGCCGCGAGCGCCGACGCCACTGACAGCGGCCGCCCGCCGCGGCCACGCCCCCTCGCTCCCTCTGCCTCTCGCCGCCCACGCTCGCCGTGCTGCAGCCCCAGCCTACTCTGCTCGTGCCCGCATGCCGGCCCTGCCTCGCACGGACAGCTTCTCGCGCCCTGCGCTGGCCTCTTACGCGCGACTTCCTGCTGCCGGCGACGAGGAAAGCGGCTGCCCTGCCCTGCGCGAGCACGCCCTGCCCTTCGCGGTCGGAAAATGTTGCCGACGACTCTGCCGCTCTGCCGCTACTCCTCGCCGCGTGCGCCGGCGCCGCGGCGCCCTCCGTCCAATGCGGGCCGGAGGAGGGCTACCATTTGCCGACGGCTAGGGCGCAAGCAGTCTCCGGCCAATCGCAGCCGGGGGGCGTGGCGGCGCCGCCACGTGCGTGAGCCGCGGGCCGCGGCGTCCACCACGCCCACGGCGCTGGAATAGCGGGCTTTCGCGTCGGCGTCGTGCTAACATTATTCCGAGCTTCCTTGCCGAGATCGAGAGAGCGCACGAACCGGCACATTTGTGTTTGTGGACCAGCTGCGACACTAGTAGAGACACGGAAGGACTATAATGCATGGAAGAGTGGCGGAAACAAAAAAGTGCGAGTAGGATTCGCGCGCACAGGATACCGTATAGACTCAATCTATATACTGTGTATAAAAGGTAATCACCCGTCATGCCCAGGCCAAACCATTAAGGATAGAAACTTGAAATTTGGACAGGGTTTTCATTTTATACTGTAGGCATCGGTTAAGAAGGTGCTGTTCGAAATTCCACTCCTAACGGGGTGATATAGGAGACGAAAGGCTTCTGGAAAATATGTCGCCATGAAGACCAATTTTGAAGGTAGAACTATGGAAATTGGTATTTATTTTGTCAGTCATATAAAAAAAAAATATGCGTTGCAGATTTTTGGAAATTCAGCCTTTAAGGGGGTGAAATAGTGGGTGAATTTTTATGAAAACAATCATTATTAAAGAACTAGTAAACCATTTTTAAAGTTACATCTATGAGAATTGGTATTTGACTTTTCGGCTGGAAATTTAAAAAAATACGTATTTCTGTGTTTCTAGAAATTCAACCCCATAAGGGAGTGAAATAAGGGATGTAAAGTTTTGTATTCCATTACGAAAGATGGTTCAAAGCTAAATCTATGGAATTTTGTATTGGACTTCTTTAATAGGAATAAGAAAAATACGTGTTTTACAGGTTTTGGAAATTCGACACGTAAGAGGGTGAACAGGGTATGAAAATTTTTATGAAAATATTTCGTTATAATACAAAAATTATATAGCTGATCCTATGAAAACTGGTGTTTCTCTTCTCGGTTAGGTATAAACTAATATGTGTTAGGAGATCAAAGTTTCTATGGGAATATCATGACAAAAACGCAAAAGGCATGATTAACAAGAACCTCAGACTCCAGGCATCAGATTCGCTTTTAGGTCACTAGTACTTTCGGAAAAGAGCATGCTTCTATTGCCTTAATCAGCGTGAAAAGTTCAGAAGGTGTTTACAGTTTCTGAACAACATAAAAATTCGATTAAATAAAAACGAAAAAAAAAATCTGAAGAGACCATATTGTCTACGCGAGCAAAGCAGAGTACGCTAAGCTAGTTACGCACATAGATAGCTCATCCATTCCGGAAATCGAAAATATCAATTATTTTTGGCTGTTATCGGTACTGGCAAGATATTGGGCTCGGAATTTCCGAGACCGTATGAAAATTTCTGCAGTAGTTCCCAGGACAAGCACGGAAATACAGAAAGGATCGATCAGGGGACTTCTATTTATATTTGTGTAATTTGTTTATTATTATGTAAGTTCTGATAGCAAAAAGGTATATTTTATATGATAAAATTACAAACTAACATTTTCGGTTTTTTTCCTTTACTTATAGTGTGAAACCTTGATTCTTGCCAAACTTCATGATAATAGGTCAATGTAAAGTATCCTATAGGTTTTAATCAGTGTGTTTGCGAGTATCAAAATATGTTACATAAATGGCCATATCTTTTAATTGTAGGGCCTTAGAACCTTAAATTTTTTTCACCTCCAAGCGATCATAGACCTTAGTATGTGACATAAATTTCAACTGGATAACGCTACACGTTCTGAGAAAAAGGGGTCGTAACAGACGGACAGATAGAGAGGCAGACGGGTGAAAAAAAAAAAAAAAAGAAAAACACTTTTTCGTGGGTAATACTAGGGTTGGAACTTCAACTTCAATAGTGGCAACTATTTATTCACAACCGATACAAAAGAGTTACATGTTTACACCTGTTACTGCGCTTCGGCCGGCCGGTGTGGCCGTGCGGTTCTAGGCGCTTCAGTCTGGAACCGCGTGACCGCTACGGTCGCAGGTTCGAGTCCTGCCTCGGGCATGGATGTGTGTGATGTCCTTAGGTTAGTTAGGTTTAAGTAGTTCTAAGTTCTAGGGGACTGATGACCACAGATGTTAAGTCCCATAGTTCTCAGAGCCATTTGAACCACCGCACGGCCACTCCGGCCAGCCAGAAGGACTTAAGTCCTGGGAGTATGGTGGATGGTACAGTACTTCCCAGTCCCATCGACCGAACAGAGCAGCCACAGCTTGCGGTGTATGCGCCCGCGCATTGACGTGCAAAATGATGAGTGGGTTGCGTAGAAAGTGTCCCCGCTTCGTTCGCAAAGCTCTGTCACATTCAATCTTGATCCAACTCCGTTGTTCCTGTTTCGAAAACATAGTGACACTGTTACGTCAGACCGCTCGCTCACAAGTGACTGTGTTTCCCTCGATTGTGCGCAAGCCGGTTACGTGGGACGGGCGAGTCCATTTGCTCAGAGGTAAGGTAGGTATGTCAGCAAGGTGTCCTATCAGCGACAATAGTAGATTCCATTGCATAGTGTCTCCACAGCAGTATTGCCACTATTTAAGTTCCTACCTACGTAATTACAAATTAGCAATTTTAGGATTTTTCCTTTGCTTGTACTGCTGTAAATTGCTTCTTACCCAAATTTCATGATTCTATTTCAACGATAAGTACCCTATAGGTTTTGATGAGTGAGTTTGCGAGGGTCTAAATACGTGAGCTAGATGACCAAATCTTTTGATTGCACTGACGCCAGCAATGGACCGCAGGGCTTAGTATGTGGCATAAGTCTGAACTTACAGTTTCACAATTTTCAAGTTTTTTCTTTTAGGTGTACTGTGAAAACTAGCTTCTTGCCTAATTTCACGATTCTAAGTCAACGGGAAGTAACCCATAGATTTTGATGAATGATCTTGTGAGTGTCGAAATGCATGACATAAAGGGTCGTATCTTTTGACTGCATTGACTTAGAAGCTCACATTTTTCACACTGTCAAGGGACCGTAGATGAGAGTATGTGACATAAATTTCAACTTTATACCTGTACCCAGTCCTAAGAAAAATGGTTCTTAACAGTTGAACAGATAGACACGCAGATAGAGGACAACAAAGTGATGCTGTAAGGGTTCTTATTTTACCGTTTGATGTACAAAACCATAAAATGTAATTTTGGGATAATAGAGTTTAAAAAATTATTAATTAAAAAGGTGTCCTAGGAAATTGTATCTTGGTATTGCAATATGCCATTGTAAGCTTATTAGCCAGAAGAATATACTCTAATCTTTTTATCAAAGGTAAGTGTCAATGCATCGAAGTACCGATTCTTTTCATTCGATACTTCTATGAGTGCAATTATTTTCTTACGATACTACTCATGGCTGAAATATCGAAATTTTTCGTTCCGTACAGTGTACCTAGCCACAAGACCGTCTGATATGAGTGCGCGGTCTGTGACAAAGAGCAGAATGAGAAATAAATTTGACCGTAAAGCTCAGAGCAACTGTAACCAATTGTTTCTTGAAATGTTAGGAACGTGGTCATATATCCCGTGGATCATTTCCCCGATTTTTAGCGATATGCAACGGAACGAGTCAGCTTACAAGCCGTACGAATGCGCAAGAATGTGCAGTTGCCCCTACGGTAATCTGAGGGAATACACTTTTCTTTGTTACAAATTCTCACGCATTTCTAGTTATGTATGACTGCTATTCTACTAAACCGCAGATTTAGTTTGCTGCGGCCAACGTAAAATACTGTGGTCCTAACAGTTGCTGTATAATTAGGATTTGTTAGGTTGTAACCATGTCCTCGGGATATTACGCTGTTTCCTTGGCACGGCGACATTTTCAACGCTGTTCTGCAGCCGAGGTGGATGCGAAACTTTACAGAGCAGAACCCACATAGAGTCCTGTCGCTCCCTCGCCTCGCGAAGGCCACATCGAGCTGAAGAGAATGACCGGTCCAGCACCCGGTTCGCGGTTTCCGACGACAATTCCCAGCGGCGACCTATTTAGGATGGATGGACCCCTAGCCTCAACCTTTGCTGTCCTCCCAGGGGATATTTTGTTTTGACTAATACGCAGAAACAACGTTTTACTCTATTTTCTAACTGAAGACTGTAACGCAGTACTTAAAGTTTATTATTTAACTGTATAAACTTTGCTCCAGAACTTACGATTTAAAGATCTGGCGGTATTAAAAAGCTAAACAAACTGAAATCATTAATTAGCACTTCAACCGATTCTTCCGTAGCTTCTTGGTAGGACAACATAAGTATAAATGAAAACAACAATATCGGACGCGGACGTTCGAGGGAGCGCCGGGGAAGAGACAACACCTTTCAAGCAGCACCAGGCGGGCACGAACGGCAGAGAGAGCACCCAGCGCCCTCTGGGCGTAAATACTGGACAAGATCCTCCAATACGGCAGTCTCAGGTAGCACCTGAAGAAGGCAACGAGTTACGTGGCCGAAATATTGCGCCAAAGCGACACAAACATCCAGCAGTAGACCAGATTATTCCACATGTCAACGATATCTTGTTTGTTCCACAGAAATAATTAATTATTTAAGCCTGATTTGGCTTGCTTTGTCATCATCAAACATTAACTAAGTATCGACGTCAAAGAAGGTACAATTTTCGAGAAGAACAGTGAAAAAGATGTCAGTCATCAAGAGTGCGACACGAAGATAAGAGTAAATATTATCTTTGAAAATGCAGTGGAATTGCAATTTAAAACGTTAGGAGTTAAACAATAAATAAAAAACAACAAATACAAACAGTAAATAAATATTTATTTACTATTTTAAAGTAAATTTACTCTATTTTCATGTTTCACTCTCTATGAGTAACATATTGTTCACGAATATTGCACCTTCTTGAAATAAGAAAGTCAATTAAAGTCTGATGATGGCTGTGGAAGCCGAAAACGGGTTAACAACGTAAGTTCATTCGGTATAATATTTTATTCATTATTAATATTTTATTTTATTTTATTCATTATTTATTTTATTCATTATTAATCAACACGCTTTACTAACGACTATTTTTTTATAAACTAAGAACAAAAAATACATATTCCTGTCCAAGCAAGTTAAACAGTAAATATTTATTTACTGTGAACGACACCGCGCCTGTATGGATTGCCCAAGATTCACAAAGATGGGGTGCCTCTACGACCGATTCTGGACACTATCAACTCGCACAGTTATGGACTGGCCAAATACCTGGCGACACTATTAAAACCACTGGTGGGACACTGCAGTCATCACGTGAAAAACTCCGCAGATTTCGTAAGAATACTGAAGGACATCCGAATACAGAGAGATGACCTACTCGTAAGCTTCGACGTCACCTCCTTGTTCACGAAAGTACCTCTACAAGACGCCTTGGCACTCCTTAATCAGCACTTCGAGCCTGAAACAGTGAAGCTCTTTGAATATGCACTTACGACCATCTACTTCAAGTGCAGTGGAGAGCATTATGGACAAGTGGATGGAGTGGCCATGGGATCTCCCCTTGCTCCAGGGATCGCGAATCTTTATATGGAACACTTTGAGGAGGTGGCACTACAAACTGCTCACCGTAAGCCCAGGCACTTCTTCTGCTATGTGGACGACACTTTCGTGATTTGGCAGCATGGCAGGTAGGCACTGGAGGAGTTTATGGACCACCCAAACGGCGTACATGAGAATATCACCTTCACGATGGAAGTAGAAGAGAATGGCTGTATTCTATTCCTGGACATACTGATCAGGAAGAAAGCGGATGGCACGCTGGGCCATTCAGTATATAGAAAGAAGACGCACACAGACCTGTACCTCCATGCAACTAGCTGCCACCGTCCGGCGCAACGCCAGTCGGTACTGACCACCTTGGTACATAGGGCGCGCGTCATTTGTGACAAAGAAAGCCTCTCAGACGAATTACACCACCTTAGAGAGGTATTTCGGAAAAACGGGTATAGTGAAACGCAGATTGGTAGAGCCTTCAAGAGGAGACAGGCTGACAAATTTCAGGAAGGGGAAGAAGAGGAAGTTAACAAGAGACTCGCCTTTCTTCCATATTTGGGGCGCATATCAGCCAAAATCGGGAGGCTACTGAGAAAATCAAACATAAATACCGTCTTCCGACCACCGCTGAAGACGAAAGAGCTGCTGGGCTCAGCTAAAAACCCACTCAAACTCAACACACCTGATATATACAGCATTGCCTGCGAATGTGGTGTACAGTACATTGGAGAAACGCAGCGCTGCATCTCGAAAAGGTGCGAGGAACACACCAGGCATGTCCGACTTGGACAGATAGACAAATCTGCTAAAGCAGAACATAGCATCAAAGAAAACCACACCTTTGATTTCGAGAACACCAGGGTGCTCTGCCGAGCCGGGAGCTATTGGGACAGCGTCATTAAAGAATCAATAGAAATACGGATCCACGAGAATCTTGTGAACAGGGACGAAGGTTATCAACTGAGCGCGGCCTGCAATCCAGCATTAGCCGCAATACGCGAGGAACGCACCAAGAACCGTCCAGCTCACGAGACGCGACCGGAATGCTCTGACGGAGACACGAACGGCGCACCCGCTTCCCCCTCCACCCCGCCCGCCGGCTCCACTGGATCCAGCCTCCCGCAGCCAGGTGGTGGGGGGCACGCCGCAGGTATAAAGCGACCTGCATCCGCAAAGTCTCGGCACTTCGCCAGAAGATGACGAGTATGTCACTCGTCGAAACGTCGCAGTTTGAAGAGACCGCCACCCGGCTGGAAGCCCGAGAACTCTTCGCCAGCTATTTATTTACTGCTAAAATTTTAACCTTTTTGGTCGGATTACCGTTGCGCTGACAGAGATGACATTTACTTTACTTTCGTTTTAGTGTTGTTCAAGAATATTGTACCTCGGTTAAAAGTCTAACGATGCCTTTGACAGCCTAAAACCGTTTCTCTTGATGAGACATCTACAACTATTCTATAGATTATTCATGATTGATAACATATGCATGCAGTTTTACTAAGTTTATTTTCCAATAAAAGGAGAGTACAATCAGGTTGCGCTGTGCGATTGGTACGGTACTCAATGGCCGTGTGTGAAGTATTGTGTGCGAAAGTTCGGTTACCTCGCTTATTGCGGGAGCTTGTTACTGACAAGCTTTTGCCGGAACCGGTGCCTAGTTCTTCGAGTAGTCTTCCGCGCAGCCATGGAAAATGAGATAAACTTTCTGTTTATAAGCAGTGTACCAGAGAATCGCTATATTACGGCTTTTAGTTTTCTTATTTGGATACTCTATGCGCTTGTAGATAGAACCGTTGTCCTGAAACCCGGTTTTGTTCACCTTTCATTGGAAAATAAATTTAATAGAACTGTATGAGGATGTTATCAAGTCATGAATAAGAAGAAAAAGATGAGATTAATGTCCAGGCGATAACTACTATTGCAGTTTCAAAAACATGTTGTCCTCAGGTCGAAGACTGCTTTGATACAGATATTCACACCAGTCTATCCTGTGCAAGCCTCTTCACCTCTGCGTAACTATTAGAACCTACATCCATTTGAAACTTCTTATTATTTCAAGTCTTGGTCTTCCTCTACAATTCATACAACCTTCCCTCCCTCCCCTCCCCCCTCCCTCCACCCTTCTCCCCCCGCGCTTCCTTCCATTGCCAAATTAACGATTAACCTATCCCTCCTTTCAGTCAAGTTCTGCAATAATGGTCTTTTCTCCCCAGTTCCAATACCTCCTCATTAGTTTTCCAATCGACGCATCTAATTTCAGCTTTCTTCTGTACCACCAAATACCACATTTCAAAAGCTCCTGTCCTCTTGTAGTGTGAACTGGTTATCGTCACATTTCACTTACGTATCTGCAGACAACCTTGTATGTAGGGCTTCCACAGCTATTAGTAGTCATCTAGGGTATTAATAAACGGCGTCAGTTGCATTTAGTCCTTTATTATTGGATCACTACCGCTTTCGTGACACTAAAGTTGTTTTGTTCTGACGGAAAACGAATGTTGGGTAAAAAGTTTCCGAGTTTTTTTGCTCTAAAATTTGAGATATATGTTTATCCTGGGATCAGGCTTTTAGTGCCACGAAACCGGTAGTGATCCAAGAATAAACGATTAAATACAACTGAAGCGGTTAATGAATACCAAAGATCGTATCTACTCCAGAGAAAAGACTTTCTAGAACTTCAATTTATATTTGATGCTGACAAGTTTCTCTTTTTTTTTCAGGAAAAACAGTTATCAGTCAGCATTTCATAATTTGCAACTGTAAGCAAACATGTTTGTTAGGATGAATGCCATATAAGAATATCAGTGAAGAGAATTTTACATATCGGTATATTCAATTCAAACAGAATTATTTCTAAGAAATCAGTTTTAAACTGCAAGTTTTAAATAATCTTGTTTGCTAATCGATTTGTGTTTACAAACCATAAGTTACTAACGAAGCTGCTTTTCACGACTTGTCTGAAGCCAAAGTATTGAGCTTAGCTTCAAACGTGGCGATTCAAAATACGTTTTTGATCAACTTCAGTTTTGGAAATGCATTTTTTCCTCTGCTATTTGCGATCATAAATGACAGGTCCATTCTTAGAGATTCGATATTAGGTAAACAATATTTGATGTTTTATGGGTTTTGGCTGGAGGAAATGAGGAATGGAATAAATCGTTTCAGACTTGCGAAATTCCGTTAACCAATCTATCCAAAATCTTAGCGGGTTTGCCAACTGAAGGGAAATGTTGACTGGATGACACATGGAATTTGGTGCGAGGGAAGACAGGTAATGAAATTTGAAAGTTGACTAAACGTATAACAGCTCTCCATTGAAAAGTTCAGAGGAATAAACCCTTTCGAAAGAGTTGCAATGTAACTAGCTGAAAATCCTGGAATTTCCGGGGTATTCATTTTGTCAGTTTTCTTTTAGGTAAAAAAAGAACTGTGTTTGTAAGGTAATATCGAAAAAAATTTATGTACTCGTGAGAAGACGTTTTAAATTATGAGAGAGTCGTACAAAGAAACATGTTTAATGTATAAATGTATAAGTACAGTTACTTCACGGATTTATAATGTAATTTTGTAAATGTCTCTATGGCAACGCCTCTTCATAGCTGTATAGAATGTTTCAAATGGCTTTGAGCACTATAGGACTTAACATCTATGGTCATCAGTCCCCTGAACTTAGAACTACTTAAACCTAACTAACCTAAGGACATCACACAACACCCATTCATCACGAGGCAGTGTATAGAATGTTTAATGTATAAATGTATAAGTACAATTACTTCATAGGTCTGTAATGCAATTTTGTAAATGTCTCTATGGCAACGCCTCTTCATAGCTGTATAGACGGCTATTGTCTTCGCCTACAGCCATTTGTGTTTCGCAATTGAAAGTTGTCAAAAGCGCTGCCAGGTTTCAGGGATTTGACCGGACGATAGGAATGCCTTAGTTCTAAGCAATAAATATATTAAAAATTCATGCATGATGCGGCAGTTTTTCACTCACCTTAGTGGTTATGATGTCGTATCTCCTGAGCTATGATAGGTAGATGGTTCTTACCCTGACACGCAATTGTTGCCTGACACTAAGGGATTGTGTACCATATTTGATTGAAATCGGTCCTGTGATTTAGAAAGAGATGTGGAGCTCGCACACACACACACACACACACACACACACATACATACACTCAGTTTATAATGTGTACGGACTACACACACACACACACACACACACACACACACACACATACATACACCCAGTTTATAATGTGTACGGACTAAAGCATTTAAACAGACTTCTTCTTATGTAAACTATTTGTGCTGCCGAGCCCTTGGTGGCGTGGGCCTCTGAGGCATTCGTGCTGCATCACAGACGTGTTGTACACAATGCACCTGGCACACAACTCTCCCCAATTCCATTAAGGACACCTGCACAGTCTAACTACAGTGGACGAAGAAGAACCGTGAAGGCTTTCTGAGCTTACATTCAGTTCTGAAAACATAGCAGCTGCTGCAGACTCGGAAAAACATGGCTATGCTGTGTACATGTGTACATTCGTGGATTTAAACGAATCAGTCGAGAAGACAGGGAAAAATGTGAACTCAAGGTTGAATATCGTGAAGTTAATTAATTCTGTGGTCCAGTTGGCATTGCCGCTCGTTAATATACCAAACTGGGGAGTCTAGGGCTGTCTCTGTTCAATCCTAGGCTGTTCAAAGTCGTTCTACCTTTCGGTTTCAGCGTGTTTTTAAGGAGGTTTCCTATGTTTGTCTAACCAACTTGTGGCACTGCGCTATGCTTTACCCACACAAACCGAAAAATGTTGCTGTGGGAAGATGAGATGGGAGATGTGATACTGCGTGAAGAATTTGACAGAGCACTGAAAGACCTACGTCGAAACAAGGCCCCGGGAGTAGACAACATTTTATTAGAACTAGTTATAGTCTCGGGAGAACCAGCCATGACAGAACTCTACCATCTGGTGAGCAAGATGTATGAGATAGGCGAAATACCCTCAAACTTCAAGAAGAATATAATAATTCCAATCCCAAAGAAAGCAGGTGTTGACAGATGTGAAAATTATCGAACTATCAGTTTAATAAGCCACAGCTGCAAAATACTAACACGAATTCTTTACAGAAGAATGGAAAAAATAATAGAAGGCGATCTCTGGGAAGATCAGTTTGGATTCCGTAGAAATGTTGGAACATGTGAGGCAATACTGACGCTACGACTTATATTAGAAGATAGATTAAGAAAAGACAAACCTACGTTTATAGCATTTAGAGACTTAGAGAAAGCTTTTGACAATGTTGACTGCAACACTCAGTCGTAAGAGACGAGTGGCGTGAAAGGGAATCAGTGATTGAGAAGGGAGTGAAACAAGGCTGTAGCCTATCCCCGATGTTACTCAATCTGTATATTGAGCAAGCAGTAAAGGAAACAAAAGAAAAATTTGGAGTAGGAATTGAAATCCACGGAGAAGAAATACAACTTTGAGGTTTGCCGACGACATTGTAATTCTGTTCAGATACAGCAAAGGACTTGGAAGAGCAGTTGAACAGAATGGACAGTGTCTTGAAAGGAGGATATAAGATGAACATCAACAAAAGCAAAACGAGGATAATTGAACGTAATCGAATTAAATTAGGCGATGCCGAGGGAATTAGATTAGGAAATGAGACACTTAAAGTAGTAGATAAGTTTTGCTATTTTTGGGGGAAAATAACTGATGTTTGTCGAAAGAGGACATGAAATGTAGACTAGCTATGGCGAGCACAGCATTTGTGAAGAAGAGAAATTTGTTAACATCGAGTATAGATTTACTTGTTAAGAAGTCTTTTCTGAAAGTATCTGTATGGAAGTGAAACATGGACGATAAACAGTTTAGATAAGAAGAGACTATAAGCTTTCGAAATGTGATGCTACAGAGAAATGCTGAAGATTAGATTGGTAGATCACGTGACTAATGAGGAGGTACTAACACAACTGGGGAGAAGAGAACTTTGTGGTACAACCTGACTAAAAGAAGGGATCGCTTGGTAAAACACATTCTGAGGCAACGAGGGATCACCAATTTAGTACTGGAGGGAATCATAGGGGGAGGGGGGGGGGCAAAATTCGTAGAGGTAGACCAAGAGATGAATACACTAAGCAGATTCAGAAGGACGTAGGTTGCAGTTGTTACTCAGAATAGAAGAGGCTTGCACAGGAGAGAGCAGCATGGAGAGCTGCATCAAACCAGTCTCTGGACGAAAAACAACAACATCAACTGTTTGACGCACAAGACGTTTTATGGACTTCCTGTCAAATTTATTTCCTGCTGCAAGATATTTTCTCAAACTCACCTAATCAGTTATTTAAAAAATTGTAATTTTAGACACTTGCCCCTCCTGTATAATTTTCTGCGGACGTCTATGTTGCAGGCCATATACATTATCTGATCACCGGACACCGGCACGTAATGCAGAAATGACGACTAATGTCGAGGGGGCGGACCCGCCAATACAGAAGGAGGTGGGAAGGACTTTATTGTCGGTAGAGAGGCAATAACAGCAGAATCGGTCGGTCAGGAGAGGCCAGTGACTTCGAAAATGGACTAGTCATTGGATGTCACCTGAGGAAGAAATCCATCAGGGAAGTTTCATCTCCTTCTAGACCAGCCCAGAGCGACTGTCGGTTTTGTGACTTCGAAGTGGAAATGCTAAGGGACACCCACACTCAGACCAAGAGCAGGCAGATTTGATGTACTGACGGACTGACTGTCGAATATTGCGGAGGGTGATTGTAAAAAATAGCATGAAATCGGCGAAAGGGAACATTCATGAGTTCCAAACGGCTACCAGCTCTCCAGCTAGTACAACGGCTGTGCGTAAGGAGTTAAAAAATGGGGTAGAATGGTCGAGAAACTCCTCATAAGCCACAATTTTTTTTAGTCACTGATAAGCAAAGCTTGAGGTGTTGTAAAGAGCGACGCCACTAAACAGTGAATGACTGGAAACGAGTGATCTGAAGTGATGAATCAAGTTATTCCCTCTGTGAAGCCGATGGAAAGGCCTGGAGGATGTTACCTGCTATAACGTCGCAGTCTGGCTAACCAGCGGTAGAGCTGTATATATTGACGTTATATAAAAAATCTGTTTGGGCTGCGCTGAAATCCCACCGAGTGTGCATTATTTGTCTCGATCAGGTCGAGCAATTACGTGCTCCCCGGCGTATTTAAACACAGCTACACGTAGGGATGTATCAGTACCTATTCCGGTATTAATCATAGCTTCAGTACATACACAACACCAATATCTCCACTAAAGTTTTTCAGTTTACTTGAGCCTAATAGTACGTAACAGAGCGATAATTTGTTACTGCGGTAAAGAGTACTTATGCACGCCGCGTTCCTTGGACAATCAATGTCGTCGCATAGATCATTATTTACTGAGTACACAATAGTGAATGGATTGATAGAAGTTACTAACGCGGTAATAACACTGAATGCTGGTGTATTGCATTATTTTCACATCCTAACATTGCCGTAAGGAACTAGCTTTTCCTATCTGGGTGGAATTAATGACATATACTTCAGTCCAAGATATTATGCAAGTTCTAGAGTCCATTAACTGATTTTACGAAAGTTAATTCTTTTCTCACAATTCGGTTTCAAAGTTTGGTCTCTATATCGGTCCATCATTAATAGTTTCTAACTTTTATTGAAAATATTCAATTTAAGACAATTTCCAATCTTTCACTATCTGGATTCTACGTGATTACCTATTTGAAGATATTGATCTACTTCTTACAAGTCCAGTGCGTCGTAGTGGATCGCAAATCTTTAGCGTTGAAAAAACAATCTCGTCGCTCCCACATATACGAGCACACGCTGAGGTACGACTTGCTCCGGCAAACTCTCGTAACACAGTAACAATGCATGGCTCTTTCTTAGGTATTACACACGATTCAGAGTACTTGTAAGGAGTATTCTTTGAGATCGTTCGTCCTACTCCATGATTTCTAATTACGGTACTTTGCGATCTACTATGATTTTATTTTGAAACTAATGGGATTCTATCTTTTTTCTTTCTTTCTTTTTCAAGAATTTCTTTTCTATCTAAGTGCTACTATTCAAGCAACATTATTCCAAAAGGGACTTTGTTATTTTTTATTTTTTTATTTATGAAATCTGGAACTTGATTTTTGGGAATTTAGGGCTTTGGGGTACCATTTTTATATTCTTCATTTTTCGTCCAAAGGAAGCCGCGTTACACTGCGTCATGGGTAATGCCAGCAGTGAAGGACGAAGGAGGTTGCGTTGCGGTGTGGGAATATTTTTCGTGGTTCTTGTGTGAACCCATTACTGTGCGTAAGAAAATATTAATTGCGGAAGGGCATGAACACATTTTACCGTGTTGTGTAATGTGTACAGTAGAGGAACACTTCAGGAAGTATTTTTGTATGTATCAGCATGATAACGTAGCCTGCCGCAAAGCAACATCTGGTAGGCAATGGTTTGTGGGCAATAATGTTCCTGAAATTGACTGGCCTGTCCAGCGTCTCGTCCCGAACCCAATGGAACCGCTTTGGGATGAGCTAGAACGTTGACTTCTGCCCAGACCCCAGCGTCGAACATCACTGCATTCTTTGGTTTCGGCTCTTGAGGAAGAAAGGACTGCCATTCCTCCATGGATGTTCACACACGCCATGGAAAGTATCTCCAGCGGAGTTCAAGCCGTCATAAAGGAGAAGGGAGTTCAAGCTGTCGTAAAAGAGATAGGTGTCTGGACTGTTTTGATCAGATTGTGTAAGCTACTCGTCAACGCGAACCGTAGAGCTGACCGTAGCGGGAAGTGGGTTGTTCACGTGGTTGGATACAGCCACGCGTGGGCTCAAGGCAGTGTGGGTTGTCACCTCGCAGTGCAAGCACGGTAAGCTATCGCCGAAAGTGCCTTTACGGGCGACATCGACGGCTTGTTGTGAACTTCATTAAGTTTATTGACGATGGGAAGGAGAAAGAAGTGGCAGTAATACAGAATAGGTAACAGAATATCCAACAAAAGTGTTAGAACTGAATAAATAGATGGTGGAGAGAACGGTGCTGAACGAAGAGGGATTCAGTTCTCTAGAAGCAAAGTGTGTACAGTAAATGTAGCATTGGTGATATAGATAAATGTATTTCTAACAAGTAAACAAGTATTTCTAAGATATTTAAAACAGCTCTCAGAATTACCAACATCGCGAAAACTTCACAGCATTTGTTGCACAGACCCGGACTTCACAGCTGGCAAGGAGACTCTGATAAAAATTAATTTCTCTATAGGATTTCGCTTAAAAGGTGTCAGAGAAGACTAATCATGTGTTCGAACGAGATGATATACACTCCTGGAAATTGAAATAAGAACACCGTGAATTCATTGTCCCAGGAAGGGGAAACTTTATTGACACATTCCTGGGGTCAGATACATCACATGATCACACTGACAGAACCACAGGCACATAGACACAGGCAACAGAGCATGCACAATGTCGGCACTAGTACAGTGTATATCCACCTTTCGCAGCAATGCAGGCTGCTATTCTCCCATGGAGACGATCGTAGAGATGCTGGATGTAGTCCTGTGGGGCGGCTTGCCATGCCATTTCCACCTGGCGCCTCAGTTGGACCAGCGTTCGTGCTGGACGTGCAGACCGCGTGAGACGACGCTTCATCCAGTCCCAAACATGCTCAATGGGGGACAGATCCGGAGATCTTGCTGGCCAGGGTAGTTGACTTACACCTTCTAGAGCACGTTGGGTGGCACGGGATACATGCGGACGTGCATTGTCCTGTTGGAACAGCAAGTTCCCTTGCCGGTCTAGGAATGGTAGAACGATGGGTTCGATGACGGTTTGGATGTACCGTGCACTATTCAGTGTCCCCTCGACGATCACCAGTGGTGTACGGCCAGTGTAGGAGATCGCTCCCCACACCATGATGCCGGGCGTTGGCCCTGTGTGCCTCGGTCGTATGCAGTCCTGATTGTGGCGCTCACCTGCACGGCGCCAAACACGCATACGACCATCATTGGCACCAAGGCAGAAGCGACTCTCATCGCTGAAGACGACACGTCTCCATTCGTCCCTCCATTCACGCCTGTCGCGACACCACTGGAGGCGGGCTGCACGATGTTGGGGCGTGAGCGGAAGGCGGCCTAACGGTGTGCGGGACCGTAGCCCAGCTTCATGGAGACGGTTGCGAATGGTCCTCGCCGATACCCCAGGAGCAACAGTGTCCCTAATTTGCTGGGAAGTGGCGGTGCGGTCCCCTACGGCACTGCGTAGAATCCTACGGTCTTGGCGTGCATCCGTGCGTCGCTGCGGTCCGGTCCCAGGTCGACGGGCACGTGCACCTTCCGCCGACCACTGGCGACAACATCGATGTACTGTGGAGACCTCACGCCCCACGTGTTGAGCAATTCGGCGGTACGTCCACCCGGCCTCCCGCATGCCCACTATACGCCCTCGCTCAAAGTCCGTCAACTGCACATACGGTTCACGTCCACGCTGTCGCGGCATGCTACCAGTGTTAAAGACTGCGATGGAGCTCCGTATGCCACGGCAAACTGGCTGACACTGACGGCGGCGGTGCACAAATGCTGCGCAGCTAGCGCCATTCGACGGCCAACACCGCGGTTCCTGGTGTGTCCGCTGTGCCGTGCGTGTGATCATTGCTTGTACAGCCCTCTCGCAGTGTCCGGAGCAAGTATGGTGGGTCTGACACACCGGTGTCAATGTGTTCTTTTTTCCATTTCCAGGGGTGTAGTTTCTAAAAAGACTCACAACATTAATTTTTTATGCACGTAAGGACCTCAGAAAGTAAATTTTTTAAGTCGTCCCATACATAACACAACTGTGCAACAAAATGTTTCAGATAGCTCCAAGCACTATGGAAGTTAACATCTGAGTTCGTCAGTCCCCTAGACTTAGAACTATTTAAACCTAACGACATCACACACATCCATGCCCAAGGCAGGATTCGAACCTGCGACCGTAGCAGCAGCGCGGTTCCGGATTGAAGAGCCTAGAACCGCTCGGCCACAGCGGCCGGCCGCAATTGTGCGACAGAAGAGGTGCATTGTAAGAAGATAGTTTACGTTCCGGATTTCCTGCAGACACAGTTCTGCAACAGTACGAATTACATGAGCATGACTATGTGCGATTGAAACAGCACAGTAACTGCAAACGTATTCCAAAATTGAAGTAGGCGGGACCGTACAATTTTTGTGGACAAAACGTCTAAGTTTCAGAGAGATTCACTGCGAAATCTGATGGTAGATGGATGATTTATAATATCGTGTCCAGCCGCAGTGGAATGGTGCGCAGAATTTGACCAGAGCCGCACAGACGAAGCGGACATTTTAATTCCGTCAGAGACAGCAAAGGAGTTGGAAGAGCAGTAGAACGGAATGGACAGTGCCTTGAAAGGAGGATATAAAATGAACATCACCAAAAGCGAAACAAGGGTAATGGAACATAATCGAATTAAATCAAGTGAAGCTAAGGTAATTAGATTAGGAAAGGAGACACTTAAAGTAGTAGATGACTTTTGCTATTTGGGGAGCAAAATAACTGATGATGGCCAAAGTACATACGATATAAACTGTAGACTGGCAATGGCAAGAAAAGCATTTCTGAAGAAGAGAAGTTTGTTAACATCGAGTACAGATATAAGTTTTAGGAGGTCTTTTCTGAAGATATTTGTTTGGGATTTAGCCATGTATGGAAGCGAAACATGGACAGTTAACACTTTACACAAAAAGAAAATATAAGCTTTCGAAATGTGGTACTGCAGGAGAGTGTTGAAGATTCGCTGGGTCGCTTATGTAACTAATGAGGAGGTACTGAGCAGAATTGGGGAGACAAGAAATTTGTGGCACAACTTGACCAAAAGAAGGGATCAGTTGATAGGATACAATCTGAGTCATCAAGGGATCACCAATTTTATATTGGAGGCAAGTGTGTGTGTGCACGGGGGGGGGGGGGATGGGGGGGGGAATCGTAGACGGAGACCAAGAGCTGAATACTGTAAGCAGATTGAGGATGTAGATTATAGCAGTTATTCGGAGATGAAGAGGCTTGGACAGCATAGAGTAGCATGGATGCTGCATCAAACCAGTCTTCGGACTGAAGACCACAACAACAACAAGCTAAACACTATACTAGTTTTAATAACTCGTATGACTTCGTCTATACAATAGAAGCAGTGATTTCAGGTTAGACTGAAAGTTTACTTTGCTGAGTGACAGCCCTTTATGTTACTCGGAAAATTTAGGACTGAGCTCGTTTCTCTACTACCTGATAATCAGTAGAGGGGCTCACTTTTTCTGCTAGTGTTGTACCTATCTGTGTCGCTATTTCTCTCAAACTGAGACAGTTTGTTGTGACGAGGCGAAGATACTTCCGTCTGGCCACAACTGTAGGTTCTTTGTTTGCTCTGGGAGAAGGCTCATTGTACAGACCACATGAAATATTGCTTCACTTTATTTCATTAATGAACAAAAGATTTACTTAACTTTGGCACACTACTTTGCCACTGGAGCACTAATAATTTACAATTTTCATGGACTAGCAAAGCATCACTTGATGCACTAATTGGCAAACTGTTCCCTTGCAGCACAGTGTTCAACACTAATCACACTGTAAGTTCATCTGACACTTTGTCCTATCCTACTCGATGATGTTGACTGCTGTAGCTGAGGCCTCGAATTCGGTAGAGCTCTTGCTGGCTTAACAGTATATTGACCTCAGAGTTATTGCACTGCTATGCTGAGAGGGGAGGCGTATTCTTCAGGAGCGCCTTCCGTAAGTCGTCGTGGGTTGCAGTGAGCCCTCCTAACGCCTGTGGTATCGATTTACGCTGCCGACTCACCTAATCGCACGATCTCTCTACGATACCACACAGTTTATTTACGACGAACGTCATTGCCGAACATAGATATTGCAGAGGAGAGCCTAAAATTTCTAACTCCTTAAAGAGGCTTCTACAAGACGACAGTGGATGAACACAAATTTTTCTCTCTGCTGACTTCTGTGTGCGTGGTTCTTCTACATTGCTCAAGAGAAATGTTATCTTTGTTTTTAAGGACATCGCCGGTTTCCCTCACCATATTTCTTCCAATCCGCGCTTGTGTTTCGTATCTAATTGCGTTGGCGTCAATGAAGAGTTAAACCCTAAACTCCTTTCCTTTTTTTCGCTTTTGTATGATCAACACTTTCTTCCTAAGTGATGAATTACCCTACCAAGCTATGCCACAAGACATTAATGAGTAGATTGTGCACAATACGTTAAGATGTTGCTTCGTTTGTTTCAGAAACTAGCAATCACATGAAAAGCAAAAGTTGCTGAACTTATTCGCTAGAGCATCCAAATAAAAACCATTTCTCCCGATTCAAGTTTTCATTAGTGTGCACACCCAAAAACTTTTAGCATGCTATCTTATTTACTGACTCGTGTTGACGTACTACAATAATTGTTGGTGTTATTCTATTTGTTGTAGAGAGCTTCTTTCTACATCTACATCTACATCTACGTGATTACTCTGCAATTCACAATAAAGTGCTTGGCAGAGGGTTAAAGGAACCACCTTCAAGCCGTCTCTCTACCGTTCCACTCTTGAACGGCATGCGGGAAAAACTAGCACTTAAATTTTTCTCTGCGAGTCCTGATTTCTCTTATTTTATGGTGATGATCATTTCTCCCGTTGTAGGTGGGCGCCAATGATCATTTCTCCCGATGTAGGTGGGTGGCAACAGAATGTTTTCGCAATCGGAGAAGAAAACTGGTGATTGAAATTTCATGAGAAGACCCTGTTGCAACGAAAAACGTCTTTGTTTTAATGATTGCCACTCCAATTCATGTATCATGTCTGTGACACTATCTCCCCTATTTCGCGATAATACAAAACGAGCTGCCCTTCCTTTTACTTTTTCGATGTCATCCGTCAGTCCCACCTGATGCGGATCCCACACTGCACAGCAATACTCCACAAAAGGGCGGACAAGCATGGTGTAAGCAGTCTCTTTAGTAGACCTGTTGCACCTTCTAAGTGTTCTGCCAATGATTCGCCGCCTTTGGTTTGCTCTACCCACAATATTATCTATGTGATCGTTCCAAATTAGGTTATTTGTAGTTGTAATCCCTAAGTATTTAGCTGAATTTACTGCCCTCAGATTTGTGTGACTTATCGCGTAATCGAAATTTAGCTGATTTCTTTTAGTTCAAAAATGGCTCTGAGCACTATAGGACTTAACATCAGTGGTCATCAGTCCCTATAACTCAATACTACTTAAATGCAACTAACCTAAGGACATCACACACATCCATATCCGAGGCAGGATTCGAACCTGCGACCGTAGCGGTCACGCAGTCCCAGACTGAAGCGCCTAGAACCGCTCGGCCACACCGGCCGGCATTTCTTTTAGTACTCATGTGAATAACTTCACACTTTTCCTTATTCAGGGTCAATTGCCACTTTTCGCACCACACAGATATCTTATCTAAATCATTTGGCAATTCGTTTTGGTCATCTGATCACTTTGCAAGACGGTAAATGACAGCGTCATCTGCAAACAATCCAAGACGGCTACTCAGATTGTCTCCTATGTCGTTAATATAGATCAGGACCAATAGAGGTCCTATAACACTCCCTTGAGGAACGTCTGACATTACTTCTGTTTTACTCGATGACTTTCCGTCTATTACTACGAACTATGACCTTTCTGACAGGAAATCCTGTCGCACAATTGAGGCGATACTCCGTAGGCACGCAGTTTGGATAGAAGACGCTTGTGAGGAACGATGTCGAGAGCCTTCTGGAAATCTAAAAATATGGAATCAATTTGACATCCTCTGTCGATAGCACTTATTACTTCATAAGTATAAAGAACTTATTGTGTTTCACAAGAACGATATTTTCTGAATCCGTGCTGTGTTTCAATAAATCGTTTTGGTTCAAATGGTTCTGAGTACTATGGGACTTAACTTCTGAGGTCATCAGTCCCCTAGAACTTAGAACTACTTAAACCTAACTAACTTAAGGACATTACACACACCCATGCCCGAGGCAGGATTGGAACCTGCGACCGTAGCGATCGCGAGGTTCCAGACTGTAGCGCCTAGAACCGCTCGGCCACCCCGGCCGGCAATAAAACGTTTTCTTCGGGGTACTTCATAATGTTCGAATACAGTATATGTTCCAAAACCCTACTGCAAATCGACGTTAGTGATATAGGACTGTAATTCCGCGGATTACTCCTATTTCCCTTTTTGGGTATTGGTGTGACTTGTCTTCAGGTACGGATCTTTCTGCGAGCAAGCGGTTGTATATAATTGCTAAATATGAAGCTATTGTATCAGCATACTCTGAGAGGAACCTGACTGTATGCAATCTGGACCGAAGGCCTTCCCTTTGTTATGTGATTTAAGCTGCTTTGCTACACCGAGGATATCTACTTCTGTGTTTCTCATCTTGGCAGTTGTTGTTGATTGGAATTCAGGAATATTTACTTCGTCTTCTTTGGTTAAGGAGTTTCGGAAAACCGTGTCTAATAACTCTGCTTTAGTGGCACTGTCATCAGTAACTTCACCGTCGTTATCGTGCAGTGAAAGTATTGATTGCGTCTTGCCACTGGTGTGCTTTATGTATGACCATAATCTCTTTACCACTTGTTAGTTTTCAAGTTTCAGGAGCTCCTTCGTCAGGTGACTTTTACAGTAAATTATGTCTTGAAAAATGAATAAATCACTGTAAAAGTGGTAGAAGTCTCTTACAAATGAAAATGACGCCTTAGTGCTTTTGAATATGTAACATACTGTACCATCTGTTGCGAATAAAAATGCGCAACAAAAACTTTTATTGCTCACTGTTCACTGCTCTGTTTTTCCGACACTATCCGTCCCCGATGGTGTACACTGAATGTTTGCATAGTTGCTACTTATTTGCGACAGATGACGCAGTAATTCAGAACATCAAAGAAATTCGCACGTTCTTCCCGGTTGTACGTCAACATTACAGTGTTATAGGTCACCTGTACGTGGTTTCCAACCTTTAACGTATTGTAACCGTCGTTATCTACACTCCTGGAAATTGAAATAAGAACACCGTGAATTCATTGTCCCAGGAAGGGGAAACTTTATTGACACATTCCTGGGGTCAGATACATCACATGATCACACTGACAGAACCACAGGCACATAGACACAGGCAACAGAGCATGCACAATGTCGGCACTAGTACAGTGTATATCCACCTTTCGCAGCAATGCAGGCTGCTATTCTCCCATGGAGACGATCGTAGAGATGCTGGATGTAGTCCTGTGGGACGGCTTGCCATGCCATTTCCACCTGGCGCCTCAGTTGGACCAGCGTTCGTGCTGGACGTGCAGACCGCGTGAGACGACGCTTCATCCAGTCCCAAACATGCTCAATGGGGGACAGATCCGGAGATCTTGCTGGCCAGGGTAGTTGACTTACACCTTCTAGAGCACGTTGGGTGGCACGGGATACATGCGGACGTGCATTGTCCTGTTGGAACAGCAAGTTCCCTTGCCGGTCTAGGAATGGTAGAACGATGGGTTCGATGACGGTTTGGATGTACCGTGCACTATTCAGTGTCCCCTCGACGATCACCAGTGGTGTACGGCCAGTGTAGGAGATCGCTCCCCACACCATGATGCCGGGCGTTGGCCCTGTGTGCCTCGGTCGTATGCAGTCCTGATTGTGGCGCTCACCTGCACGGCGCCAAACACGCATACGACCATCATTGGCACCAAGGCAGAAGCGACTCTCATCGCTGAAGACGACACGTCTCCATTCGTCCCTCCATTCACGCCTGTCGCGACACCACTGGAGGTGGGCTGCACGATGTTGGGGCGTGAGCGGAAGACGGCCTAACGGTATGCGGGACCGTAGCCCAGCTTCATGGAGACGGTTGCGAATGGTCCTCGCCGATACCCCAGGAGCAACAGTGTCCCTAATATGCTGGGAAGTGGCGGTGCGGTCCCCTACGGCACTGCGTAGGATCCTACGGTCTTGGCGTGCATCCGTGCGTCGCTGCGGTCCGGTCCCAGGTCGACGGGCACGTGCACCTTCCGCCGACCACTGGCGACAACATCGATGTACTGTGGAGACCTCACGCCCCACGTGTTGAGCAATTCGGCGGTACGTCCACCCGGCCTCCCGCATGCCCACTATACGCCCTCGCTCAAAGTCCGTCAACTGCACATACGGTTCACGTCCACGCTGTCGCGGCATGCTACCAGTGTTAAAGACTGCGATGGAGCTCCGTATGCCACGGCAAACTGGCTGACACTGACGGCGGCGGTGCACAAATGCTGCGCAGCTAGCGCCATTCGACGGCCAACACCGCGGTTCCTGGTGTGTCCGCTGTGCCGTGCGTGTGATCATTGCTTGTACAGCCCTCTCGCAGTGTCCGGAGCAAGTATGGTGGGTCTGACACACCGGTGTCAATGTGTTCTTTTTTCCATTTCCAGGAGTGTACTACAAACTGGCCAAGGTAATGGACAAATACCGGGATTAGTTGATTATTATTCGAGAATCACTTTGAATTTACATCAGTCGCAGCGTTCAACAACATCTACAGATGAGAAAGAAATGTTTTCCATGGAGGCATTAGATGTAAATCCAATAACAACTCATGCAGCGTAGCGCAGCAAATTATTTGAAATGGAAGTGGATGATCATCAAGACGATTTGAATTATTCGAGGCTTTGAGACACAGTGGAAAGTCTGTTCCAAGTCGTGCTACTCATGTAATCCAAAAATGAACCGGACAAGTATTAGGTTAGGTGGATGAGAAATTATGTAAACCAAACACTGAAATACTGACAAAAATACACTTACATTTCCACGCAGTTCCCTTTTAGTTAACAGAGATCTGTACCATTTGATTCTTCAGGCTTCCTCGCTTGAAATTGTCGATTTCCAAGTTTCTGACTTTCAGGCGAGTTGATGCCGTCATTTTCCACGATATTTCGACAACTCCCTTAGCTGTGTTCAGTAGCATTCGAGCGTAGCTTTAGTTGCTCGGTTTTCGTCGGGGCAAGCTGCACATCGCCCTGGCGAGTGTTTCCCAACGCCGTCAAAGAATAAAACATTCTGAAGCAGTATCAAAGAGTAAAATAGTTACCATTAACAAAATGTACAAAAATAGCTTTCACCAAACTACGCATTAATAATCACTTATCTCCTATGAGAAGCGATGGAGTACTGAGATATTTTTCGAGACGATTTAAGCAAACGGAGCACCGGCTCACACGCTTTACTATAAAACTCATTCTTCTTTCCCTCTTAATTAAATTATCTGCCACTCTAATCTCTACTTCTTCCTTTATTACATTGAATCAGCAGTTCGACGACTGCAGCGTAATGGATGGAAAATGACATTAACTCGGTTGCAAAGATGCTTGGATATCTTATACTGTATGACGTGTTTCCGAAAGATACATCCAACGCTGAAGTTCGAATGTGGAAGATCCATAAGAGTCCTACAATTTTCATACTCTTCTCATTGGACTCTAATCATTTGCACCAAAAAGGTTTTCAAATACTAGTGTATCATCATTAAGTGCAGCATTGTTGAAAATTAAAGAGAAAACTCTTTATAAAGTTTCGCCAAGTTTGGATAGACTTCGGTTTGCCACAACCACCCAAACAGCGAGTTTTATTAATTTAAGCAAGAAACGTGGTAAATGGCAGCTACAAAAACCATATAAACAAAACTATTCCAAACACCTAGTTAGCGCTTCACTGTCCGTAACACAGAAATTGGTTTGAACAGCGCGCAGTTTTACTGAGCACCCCGTCAGTTATAGACTGGCCCACTGTTTAACACTCGCCCCGAAGCACGGTACAGTCTGCCATTTTTCACGTACACAGATCAGTGCCAAAGAGAAACAAAGTGATAAGGGACAGATGACAAATTGGGAGCTGCAGAGGGCTGAACCTCGGACTTTGGATTGGTTGTCTGCCACTTCTCCAACTGAGCTAATTTTTACTCCTTTTTTAATATTCATATTCCTCAGTTACTTCAAATGCTGAAGAAGGAGCCTTGGCGGAAAAGTAATATCTAAGCCGACGAGACTCCTCCTATCTTCTAAATCTGAAAGGTGTTAAAGCAAATTGGCTCTTCCCGCCAACATTACAAAAGTAAAATAATCCGCTGCACACAACGAATTAAGTGAATTACTAAAAATAATAAAAAATATAAGAAAATAAAATAAAAGTAAAAGTAAGCTACAACGAGACTGCTACTAACCTCTGATTTACACCGATCTATCTTTCTAAGATATCTTCTGAACTCAGATGAAGATATATCAAATCGGGTTTGCAGCTTCCAGTGCTGATCAAGCTGGCTACCCACTAATAGTGTATAAATAAAAGGTCTAAGCATCCATGTGCGCGAATTCGTGTTCGGGTGCTGCATAGAATCTCGAGTCTGGAAACAGTACCAATACATCATTCAATGATATTTTCTGTAGTGTTGACCTAGTGTGAAAGTGAGCATTTTCCAGGTCCAATTGAAGACCTTGTAGTGCTCGGTACAAGCTACCAACCCACTGTATCGTACTATATAGTGTTCAGAAATTCCCGTTACGAACTTCTAGGACCTGTAGACGGGACTGATTAGACAATGTTTTGAATTGGAACCCATGTCCTGAAACGTACCGTTTCCGTGCTGCAGCCGTTTGAGTAAATGTTTGCTAGCTAGGTATGCAACAAGGTAGTCATGGTGGTGGTGCTCACGTCGGATCGGCTGATGTCATTTGACGTGTATGCTACCTCTCTGACCTGGTTCGAGACTCATTCACATGTCTGTTAGCGTTAGAGCAAGCTAGTTGAGTACATGCTTGCAGAATACAGCGACTTGATCCCTTAATATGTATCTTACGTGCTTTCACACAAGCTGACGGGTCTCATTTACTTGACCTTCCTACAAAAAGTATTGGGCGTGTTGTTGGATACTGTGCCACTAAACGTCCGTCAAGACACGTGGTTTCAGGAAGATGACGCATGCGCTCACTTTTCACGTCATGTGCGGAAACATCTGGACCAACGATTCGGACACAGATGGATAGGCCGAGATGGTCCAACCGCATGGCCTCCACGATCACCGGTTTGATCCCATTGCAGTTTTTCCTCAGTGGTTAAATAGAGGGTTTGGTTTATGAGACTCATGTAGAGACAGAAGAAGATCTGGTGGCACGAGTTGTGGTCGCTGTAGGACAGACCGCATAGACATCAGGTGTGATAGAGTGCATACACCACAATATCATTAATATGCACAATGTGTGCATCGGAGTTGGTGGTCGCCACATCAAATCCTACTTGTAGTGGATCGTAATAATAATCCTCCTTTGAAATAGACCGGCCCCTCCCGCCGGAGGTTCGAATCCTCCCTCTGGAATGGGTGTGTGTGTTGTTCTTATAATAAATTAGTTTAAGTAGTGTGTAAGTCTAGGGACCGATGACCTCAGCAGTTTGGTCCCTTAAAAATTCACACACACATTTTTGAAATAGACACAACGATTTAAGTTTAACTGTAAAAAACAGTGTTTGTGAAAACTGATTAAGTTTCCTTTTTATTTCTGTCGTTATTAATTACTGGTATTGGAAAGCAAGTGATGTATTGGTCACGCCTAATAAATTACTCAGAAAAGTAGTCACGGTACCAACGTGTTTTCGAATGGCTGTAGTACGGAGACGGCCGGAGTGGTCGAGCGGTTCTAGGCGCTACAGTCTGGAACCGCGCGTCCGCTACGGTCCCAGGTTCGAATCTTGCCTCGGGCATGGATGTGTGTGCTGTCCTTCGGTTAGTTAGGTTTAAGTAGTTCTAAGTTCTAGGGGACTGATGACCTCAGAAGTTAAGTCCCATACTGCTCAGAGCCATTTTTGTAGCACGGAAACGGTACCTTACCAGACATCGGTTTCAGTTCAAAATATTATCTGCTCAGTCCCATCTATAAGTTCTAGAGGTTTGAAAGAGGAATTTCAGAGCACCCTGTATAAGGTCACCACCGACTCCCTGTCCCATTCTTGTCAAAACATACCTGCCAATATTTAAATGCCTGTATGTATGAATTTCTTGTTTCCAATTTTAATACCATGAGATGTCTAACAGCCTTGTAAAAATTATCCATGGATGAAAAAGTTACTACTATTACTGCTGCTACTGCCACTACTACTACTACTACTACTACTACTACTACTATTACTATTGCTACGCATACCAACACAACAAGAATAAAATATCACTGATTTTGACGACTTCTTTAGCTGAAAGAACGAAAGGGAGTAAAACTATTATTCCAATCTACATGAAGATCATTAGAGACAGAGCGGTAGGTCATATTGGACGTTCTATACACGGAATGTAAGTTGGTATTCTGCGCAAGAGTGCTCGCACGTTGACCGCTGTTGGGGGAAAGCAACAATCACCTGTTTTTCTACGATAGTGGAGGTGGTACGCAGAGATAACGTTTGCTTAACTGACTTGATGTAGCTGAAACTAAAAGCTTTTTACGATATACTACAAAATACTACTACACAATGGTACTGACCTGAGAACAGGGTTGTTTGCTAACTGATATTGGCACTCTACATCTACATCTATATTCTGCACACCACCGTGAAATGCATGGCAGAGGGTATATCCCATTGTACCAGGTACCAGGGTTTCATCACGTTCCATTCACGGATGGAGAGCGGGAAGTTCAAATGGTTCTGAGCACTATGGGACTTAACTTCTGAGGTCATCAGTCAACTAGAACTTAGAACTACTTAAACCTAACTAACCTAAGGACATCACACACATCCATGCCCGAGGCAGGATTCGAACCTGCGACCGTAGCGGTCGCGCGGTTCCAGACTGTAGCGTCTAGAGCGGGAAGAATGACTGACTGAATGCCTCTCTGCATGTAGTAATTATATGAATCTTATCCTCACAATCCCTATGTGAGAGATTTGCATGGGGTTGTAGTATACTCCTACAGTCATCATTTAATGCCGGTTCTTGAAACTTTGTTAATATTCTCGAAATAGTTTACGTCTATTTTCAAGAGTCTTCCAGTTCAGTTCATTCACTCTCCCAAGGATCAAACAAGCCTGTGACCTTTCATGCTTGCCTGCTCTGTATACGTTCAATATCCCCCGTTAGTCCTATTTGGTACGGGTCCACACACTTGAGAAATATTCTAGAACCGGTCGCACGAGAGATTTGTAAGCAATCTCCTTTGTAGACTGATTGCATTCCACCAGTATTCTACCGATAAAACGAAGTCAGGTATTCGTATGAGTTGGCCGATTCCAACAGTGGATTATTAATGTTATAGTCATAGGACACAACTTTTTTTCGTTTTGTCAGCTGCAAAATTTTACATATATGAACATTTAAAACAAGCTGCCAATCTCTGCACCACTTTGAAATCTTATCAAAATCTGACTGAATGTTTATGCCGCTTCTTTCAGACAATATCTCATTATACACTCCTGGAAATGGAAAAAAGAACACATTGACACCGGTGTGTCAGACCCACCATACTTGCTCCGGACACTGCGAGAGGGCTGTACAAGCAATGATCACACGCACGGCACAGCGGACACACCAGGAACCGCGGTGTTGGCCGTCGAATGGCGCTAGCTGCGCAGCATTTGTGCACCGCCGCCGTCAGTGTCAGCCAGTTTGCCGTAGCATACGGAGCTCCATCGCAGTCTTTAACACTGGTAGCATGCCGCGACAGCGTGGACGTGAACCGTATGTGCAGTTGACGGACTTTGAGCGAGGGCGTATAGTGGGCATGCGGGAGGCCGGGTGGACGTACCGCCGAATTGCTCAACACGTGGGGCGTGAGGTCTCCACAGTACATCGATGTTGTCGCCAGTGGTCGGCGGAAGGTGCACGTGCCCGTCGACCTGGGATCGGACCGCAGCGACGCACGGATGCACGCCAAGACCGTAGGATCCTACGCAGTGCCGTAGGGGACCGCACCGCCACTTCCCAGCAAATTAGGGACACTGTTGCTCCTGGGGTATCGGCGAGGACCATTCGCAACCGTCTCCATGAAGCTGGGCTACGGTCCCGCACACCGTTAGGCCGTCTTCCGCTCACGCCCCAACATCGTGCAGCCCACCTCCAGTGGTGTCGCGACAGGCGTGAATGGAGGGACGAATGGAGACGTGTCGTCTTCAGCGATGAGAGTCGCTTCTGCCTTGGTGCCAATGATGGTCGTATGCGTGTTTGGCGCCGTGCAGGTGAGCGCCACAATCAGGACTGCATACGACCGAGGCACACAGGGCCAACGCCCGGCATCATGGTGTGGGGAGCGATCTCCTACACTGGCCGTACACCACTGGTGATCGTCGAGGGGGCACTGAATAGTGCACGGTACATCCAAACCGTCATCGAACCCATCGTTCTACCATTCCTAGACCGGCAAGGGAACTTGCTGTTCCAACAGGACAATGCACGTCCGCATGTATCCCGTGCCACCCAACGTGCTCTAGAAGGTGTAAGTCAACTACCCTGGCCAGCAAGATCTCCGGATCTGTCCCCCATTGAGCATGTTTGGGACTGGATGAAGCGTCGTCTCACGCGGTCTGCACGTCCAGCACGAACGCTGGTCCAACTGAGGCGCCAGGTGGAAATGGCATGGCAAGCCGTTCCACAGGACTACATCCAGCATCTCTACGATCGTCTCCATGGGAGAATAGCAGCCTGCATTGCTGCGAAAGGTGGATATACACTGTACTAGTGCCGACATTGTGCATGCTCTGTTGCCTGTGTCTATGTGCCTGTGGTTCTGTCAGTGTGATCATGTGATGTATCTGACCCCAGGAATGTGTCAATAAAGTTTCCCCTTCCTGGGACAATGAATTCACGGTGTTCTTATTTCAATTTCCAGGAGTGTAGATAACTACATCACCTAAAGAAACTCTGAGGTTACTAGTAATACTGTCTGCAAGGTCATTAACATACAATATGTACAGCAAGGGTTCAAACACACTTCCCTGAGTCTCACCTGAACTTATTTCTACATCTAACCATGAGTCTCCATTCAAGATTACATACTGCGTCCTTCCAACCAAAAAGTGCTTAATCCTGTCACAACTTTCACTTGATACCCCATCAATCGCACTTTTGACAATAAGAGTAGGTGTGGTAGTGAGTCAAATGGTTTTCGGAAATCAAGGAATACTGCATCTACCTGAATGCTTGATCCAAAGTTACCAGTATTTCATGTGAGAAAAGTGCCGATTAGGTTTCACATGATCGAGGTTTACGGAATTCATGCTGTTGGCATTGAGTAGGTCATTCTGTTCAAGATACCTCAATATGTTTGGGCGCAGAATATGTTCTAAGGTTATACAACTAATAAACTACAAGAATATTGGACGGAAATTTTGTGGATTACTTCTACTACCCTTCTTGTAGACTGGTGTGACCTGTGCTTTTTTCCAAGAACTCGGCAAGGTTTTTTTTCGAAGTATCTACGATGGATTCTAGTTAAAAGAGGGACTAACTCATCCGAAAATACAGAATAGAATCTGAGAAGGATTCCATCGGGCCCTGGAGCTTTGTTCAATTTTAACAATTTCAGCTATTTCTCACCACCACTGATACTAATACTTATTCCATTCGTGTTTTCAGTGGTACGAAGATTAAATTGGGGAGAGGGTGGAGGGGAGATCTTTTGGGTTTCCCTTTGTAAAGAAACATTTGAAAACAGAGTTAAGCGCTTCGGCTTCTGCTCTGCTAACTACAATTTCATTTCCTGTGTCATTCGCTATGGACTGGACACAAACATTTGTGCCACTAACAGCCTTTACATACGACCAGAATTTCTTTGGGTTTTATGGAATATCATTTGGCAACATTCTGCTGCGGTAGTCACTGAAGGCACCACGCATTGCTCTCTCGACACCCAAAGACGTTTCATTCAGCATCTCTCTGTCTACAGCCCTACTCTTTGTTTTACAACTGGTATGACGTACTCTCTGTTTCCATAGAAGTTTATTTACGGTGACTGTATACCATGGAGGTCCCTTCCCATTATGAACTGTTCATCAGGAATAGCAGAGGGCCTATGATACTACCTTGCAGAACGCCCGGTATCACTTCTGTTCTACTCGATGATTTACTGTCTGTCACTACAAACTGTGACCTCTCTGAGAGGAAATCACGAATCAAGTCACACAACTGAGACGATACTCCATATGCACGCAATTTGATTAATAGTCGCTTGTATGGGAACGGTATCAAAAGCCTTCTGGAAATCTAAGAATATGGAATCGATCTGAGATCCCATGTCCACAGCACTCATTACTTCCTGGGAATAAAGAGCTAGCTGTGTTGCACAAGAACGATATTTTCTGAATCCGTGTTGGTTATGCATCAATAAGTCATTTTCTTCAGGGTGATTCATACTGTTCGAGGACAGTATATGCTCCAAAATTCTACAGCAAATTGAGGTCAGTGATATGGGTCTGTAATTCAATGGATTACTCCTATTTCCTTCCTTGAATATTGGTGTGACCTGTCCTACTTTCCAGTCTTTAGGAACAGACCTTTCATCAAGTGAGCGGTTGTATATGATCGCTAAGAAAGGCGAATTGTGTCTGCATACTCTGAAAGGAACCTGATTGGTATACCATCTGGACCGGAAGACTTGCCTTTCTTAAGTGATTTGAGTTGTTTTGCAACACATAAGGTATCTACTTTTATGTCACTCATGCTAACAGCTGTTCTGGTTTCGAATTCTGAAATATTTACTTCGTCTTCTTTAGTGAAGGAATTTAGTAACTCTGCTTTAGTGGCACAATCATCGGTAACATTTCCATCCCTATCGTGCAGTGACGGCAGTGACTGGTTTTTCCACTGGTGTACGTTACATACGACCAGAATCTCTTTCAGTTTTCTACCATATTTTGAGACAATGTTTCATTGTGGAAACTATTAAAAGCATCTCGTATTGACGTCCGCACTAAATTTCGAGCTTCCGTGAAACTTAGCCAGTCTTGGGAATTTTGCGATCTTCTGAATTTGGCATGCTTTTTCCGTTGCTGCTACAACAGTGCTCTGACGTGTTTTGTGTACCATGGTGGATCAGGCCCGTCTTTATGCGGTATGAATCTATCTATTGCTGTCGATACTGTATCTTTGAATTTGAGCCATATCTGGTCTACACTTACATAATTAGCTTGGAAGGAATGAAGACTCTCTCTTAGGAAGGCATCAAGCGAATTTTTATCTGTTGTTTTAAATACATATATTTTGCGTTTATTTTTAGTGGTTTTGGTTGATATGGTTATGAGCCTCGCTACAATGACCTTGTGTTCACTAATCCCTGTATCCGTCATGACGCTCTCTATTAGATCAGGATTATTTGTGGCTAAGAGGTCAAGTGTGTTTTCGCAACCATTTACAATTCGCGTGGGCTCATGAAATAATTGTTCAAAGTAATTCTCAGAGAAAGCATTTAGTACAATTTCGGAAGATGCTTTCTGTCTACCAACGGCTTTGAACATGTATTTTCGCCAACAAATCGAGGGTAGATTGAAGTCTCCAGCAATTATAACTGTATGAGTGGGGTACTTATTTGTAATGAGATTCAGGTTTTCGTTGAACCGTTCAGCTATTACATCATCTGAATCGGGGTAGAAGGAGTCAATTATTATTTTGGTATAGCTGTTGAGTATAACCTCTACCCATAGTAATTCACAGGAACTATTTCAACTTCACTACGAGATAAACTACTACCAACAGACACAAACACACCACCACCTACTTTATTTAATCTATCCTTTCTGAACACGGTTTGCACCTCTGTAAAAATTTCCGCAGAATTTATCTCCGGCTTTATTCAGCTTTCTGTTCCTATAACGATTTCAGCTTCAGTGCTTTCTACCAGCGCGTGAAACTCTGGTAATTTTCCAACACAGCTACGACAATTTACAACTACAGTACCGACTGTTGCTTGGTCGATTCTCGTCGTTTCTTTGCCGTGCACCGTCCGCAGCTCGTGGTCGTGCGGTAGCGTTCTCGCTTCCCACGCCCGGGTTCCCGGGTTCGATTCCCGGCGGGGTCAGGGATTTTCTCTGCCTCGTGATGACTGGGTGTTGTGTGCTGTCCTTAGGTTAGTTAGGTTTAAGTAGTTCTAAGTTCTAGGGGACTGGTGACCATAGATGTTAAGTCCCATAGTGCTCAGAGCCGTTTTTTACCCTGTACCCTTTGAGATTGGAGCCGTTTTTGATCTTTCCCGAGACTATCTAACCTAAAAAAACCGCCCAGACCACGCCACACAGCCCCTGCTACCCGTGTAGCCGCCTCCTGTGTGTAGTGGACTCCTGACCTATTTAGCGGAACCCGAAACCCCACCACCCTATGGCGCAAGTCGTGGAATCTGCAGCCTCGTTACGTCAGTACACTGGGCACATGACTATGCTGATTAAATGAGAGTTGAAATTGTTTCTAGTTTGTGCAACAATGTTTCTGTTCTGTAAACAGTGATTTTGAGTTGTACTGTGATTTTGTTGCTATCAAGCCAGTAGTTCACTTAAGTGTACTGAAAACTGTCATTTAAGTGACTCATTTATTGTATTTGTACAGCATTACTAATCATTTAGGTGTAAGTGTGAGTAGTTGTATAATATTGTTAATAGTTGTTGTTTTGGTGATTGGGTGTGCTTAGTAGTTATAGGGTCAGGAGTAGTTAGTAGCTGTATTGCTTAATGTCTATCTTAGAAAAGTTGAGTATTTTCTAGTATAAGAGCTTGCAAGTGTCCCAACTACTGAGGACTGAGGGGCATATAATGTTACTTGTGACGTTGTATTTGGTTGCCTATTGTAGGGCCAGATTGTTTTTTTTTTTATACTGGGTAGTGTTATTTTGATGAGGATATTCGACACCAACTAAGGTTTTTTGCGCTACAAAGAATTTTACTGTTTTGCCAGATTACTTTCTACTTTTTGTATTTATACCTTACACGCTAAACAAATTATTTTTAAAATTGAGCCCACATCTGTACAACCCCGAGCCCAAACCCAACTTCACCTAAACTGCACACATCATTCTGGAAGCAGAGTGTTGTTGCACATTGTGTAGGTGGAGGTGTAGTCTGATAGCAATGTTCAGTGTTCAATGTGTGTGAATTACTAAAGGACCAATGATAGCCTTAAGTTCTAAATTAGAGACTGTGCCATGCTTTCCTTTGTGCTATGTCAGTCATGGCAGATAGGGATGTGCCAGGTTTCAGCTGGCTGAGAAAGAAAGAGCTCAGTGTGTGAGCAGGTTCCGGCAGACACCATGGCAGAGCTGGCCCAGCAACTGCACCATGTCTTGGGTGAGCCAGTACAGTTGACTGACGTACAGCGCAAGGAGACGAGTAGCGCTACCAATATTGTTAGTTTGGCGCTCTCGGAATCTGAGTTGCTGGTGTAGTTCTTGCAGCGTGAATCACCCAGAAGCGTAGATTACAAGCTAGGGCTGCACATCGTAAGACCAGTATCAGTGATTTGTTAAGCAGTGTGGTGGGGCAAGAATAGTTCAGCGTTAAATGAGTTAGAGGAGAGTTTGGCCCACATAGAAGTTATAAATATGAATTAAGTGTCAGTGTGTGGCACCTGTACATGCTATGGGGAAGTAAATTAAGTCACTTTACTAGCACAAACAGCAGTAAATAAACAGTTTGGTGACTATGTTAACAGTCTTGGTGGTTACCGATATTATACACTCCTGGAAATGGAAAAAAGAACACATTGACACCGGTGTGTCAGACCCACCATACTTGCTCCGGACACTGCGAGAGGGCTGTACAAGCAATGATCACACGCACGGCACAGCGGACACACCAGGAACCGCGGTGTTGGCCGTCGAATGGCGCTAGCTGCGCAGCATTTGTGCACCGCCGCCGTCAGTGTCAGCCAGTTTGCCGTGGCATACGGAGCTCCATCGCAGTCTTTAACACTGGTAGCATGCCGCGACAGCGTGGACGTGAACCGTATGTGCAATTGACGGACTTTGAGCGAGGGCGTATAGTGGGCATGCGGGAGGCCGGGTGGACGTACCGCCGAATTGCTCAACACGTGGGGCGTGAGGTCTCCACAGTACATCGATGTTGTCGCCAGTGGTCGGCGGAAGGTGCACGTGCCCGTCGACCTGGGACCGGACCGCAGCGACGCACGGATGCACGCCAAGACCGTAGGATCCTACGCAGTGCCGTAGGGGACCGCACCGCCACTTCCCAGCAAATTAGGGACACTGTTGCTCCTGGGGTATCGGCGAGGACCATTCGCAACCGTCTCCATGAAGCTGGGCTACGGTCCCGCACACCGTTAGGCCGTCTTCCGCTCACGCCCCAACATCGTGCAGCCCGCCTCCAGTGGTGTCGCGACAGGCGTGAATGGAGGGACGAATGGAGACGTGTCGTCTTCAGCGATGAGAGTCGCTTCTGCCTTGGTGCCAATGATGGTCGTATGCGTGTTTGGCGCCGTGCAGGTGAGCGCCACAATCAGGACTGCATACGACCGAGGCACACAGGGCCAACACCCGGCATCATGGTGTGGGGAGCGATCTCCTACACTGGCCGTACACCACTGGTGATCGTCGAGGGGACACTGAATAGTGCACGGTACATCGAACCCATCGTTCTACCATTCCTAGACCGGCAAGGGAACTTGCTGTTCCAACAGGACAATGCACGTCCGCATGTATCCCGTGCCACCCAACGTGCTCTAGAAGGTGTAAGTCAACTACCCTGGCCAGCAAGATCTCCGGATCTGTCCCCCATTGAGCATGTTTGGGACTGGATGAAGCGTCGTCTCACGCGGTCTGCACGTCCAGCACGAACGCTGGTCCAACTGAGGCGCCAGGTGGAAATGGCATGGCAAGCCGTTCCACAGGACTACATCCAGCATCTCTACGATCGTCTCCATGGGAGAATAGCAGCCTGCATTGCTGCGAAAGGTGGATATACACTGTACTAGTGCCGACATTGTGCATGCTCTGTTGCCTGTGTCTATGTGCCTGTGGTTCTGTCAGTGTGATCATGTGATGTATCTGACCCCAGGAATGTGTCAATAAAGTTTCCCCTTCCTGGGACAATGAATTCACGGTGTTCTTATTTCAATTTCCAGGAGTGTAGAAAGAATTAAACCTATTAATAGGCTGGGGTGGTGTTCCCATGACCATCAAGCACCTTTAGCGTTTTAGAAGAGTTAGCACATCAAATTGATGAATTTCTGTATGTACGAGCGTGAGTTAAAAACTAACAGGAACCTTTTGTTTCGAAGCATATATTTCACTCATAGACACAAACAGGAGGTCGTTTTTCATTATAAATACCCTCCTTCTCATACAATTGCATTAATTTTTCTATTCCAATCGAATAAAAGGTTTTCGGATGTGCCTGCAACAAAGAGTGCACCGTTTCTTTAACATCGTCGTCACTTTCAAATCTTCGTCCTCTGAGAGCTTCCTTAAGGGTTCCAAACACATGATAATCCAAAGGAGCGAGATCAGGGCTGTATAGGGGGATGCAGTATGACCTGAAATTTAAAGCTCCGAATGACGGCAAGAATTGCAGTGGTAGTGTGGGGGCGCGCGTGTCGTGAAGAAGTACCCCTCTAGAGAGAAGTCCTCTGTGACAGCACCATATGTTGGCTTTAGCTCATTCTCCAACATGGCGCTGTACCAGGCACTGTTCACTGTTTTACCCCTTTTATGATAGTGCCCCAAAATCGGCCCACTCATATCCCAGAAGAGGGTGAAAAGGACCTTTCCAGAAGAGGACTGAGACTTGAATATTTTCTTGGGTGGGGAAGATGCGTGTCAGCATTCTGAAGACTGTCTTTTGCTTTCTGGTTCATTTGATGCACTCAGGTTTCGTCTCCTGTGACGATGCGTCCCAGAAAGTCGTGTTCTTCAGCGTTATATAGCTTCAGAAATTATGTAGCAGCCCGAACACGCATCATCTTGTAGACATTAATGAGATTCCTAAGCACCTATCTTGCACACAAAAAACGGTACTTGAGAGCCTCACTAATAATGGTATTAGCAAATCCGATACTGACACTCAGTGCCTTGGCTACAACTCCTACAGAAACGGTTCTCATGAATCATGGCATCAGAGCGTCTCACGTTCTCGTCAATAACCATCGTGCTGGGACGACTAGAGCGTTGCTCATCTATGACTGACATATATCCACTTTTAAAGGAATCTACCCACTCTGAAACTCTTCTCTTACTAATGCAGCTGTCTCCATACCATTCCAAAACCCTTCTATGAGTCGGTAGAGGTTTTACATCCCCCAACCAGTAAAATCGTATTACTGCTCACTGTACTTCAGCTAGGGACACGACTGTTTTTGTTTCAACTGTCCTTCGTATCCATATTGTAATGTCTTCTATCAGCATATGCCGGAACGTCCTCAAACCATGCACCTTCACTTTCTGGGCGTTTCAAATGCCTGATGTGTTAACTGCATTTAATGTTGATAGTTTGCTGTTCCTTTTTGAATTGCCCTCGTACGTCAGGTTAGAGGAGGGGAACCTCTAATGAATATGGTAGATGACCGAGGTGCCCAAATATGTATAAGGTATGGGACTGGGTATATTTTTGGAACATCAGTACGCTGAGTATGGCAGAGACCAGGGTGATGGGCGAGCTCCTACCATGTTTGTTGGGCCCTTACAAAATTATGCTTTTTGTTATCCCTGTGGCCACGTTAATTAATGTGTTATCTGCTGCTAAGGAATGCAGGGCACACATCTCTCACCTCATACCAGCTTATGAACAATAATTAATTGTTAGTGTACATGTGCAGCTTGCTTGCCAATGCTTATAAGCTTTTTTATTATATTTCAGTTTGAAGTTGTCTCGTTTCTGGTGCTAGATGAGGAGGCAGGAGTTTCAGGTGGGGAAGAGATTGTGCCATGTTGAATGGCATCGTTATTTTCCATGGCACCAGCGATACATTCTTGGATGTGTGGCACTGGTGTCACCAGAATGAGGTTGCTGCGGGACATGTGACCACTGAAGCTGCTCCCATCAGACAGCTAGGAGAGTGCACGGATAGAATGGGAAGTCTGTAGTATGATGAGGAACTGACAACATCTTCTGGGAACCAGTACCAGCACCACAGTAGAAGTGTTCGCGGCACAGTGCTGGAGCCAGGCATTGGCACAACACCAGAAGTTATCTGATCAGTGGGCTGGACCTGGAGGCGTTGGAGTCAGGAAAAGTCCACTCTACCTAGAGGAAGTGGCAACTGTAATTTGTGCCAGCACTGACATCTGCTGCGAGTAGGGGCTTGCAAGTTGTGGGAGGGCGCTGCAGTGTTATGTGGCATGTGGACCACACTTATTTGGTCAGTCAAAGGAGTCATCATGGAAGTGGTCTGATACTGGAGAGATACAAACAATGCCAGTCTAGGAGGAGCCAAGTCCATGAAGCATCACGGAAAAACACTGTCACATCACCTGATTCTTCTATCGTTTTATGATTAGAAAAATATTGTCTAGTCATGCATGTTCCCTTGTGGGGCTATTATTGGTACAATGTAAATTGCACTATTAAGTTATTCAATACAGTGACAGTATGCCTATGTGTTGTTACATCAAAATTTGCATTCAGATTTCCACCTGTTATAATGTTACAATATATCCCAGTGGTTCTCAAACGTTTTTCCTTGGGGCCCTCCTTCACAAGGAACTATAGCATCAGGTACCCCCAGCCACCCTGTTATTAATAAAAACAGTACCAATCTCAATTGAAAAGGATTTTACGTAGCAGAAACCAAAAATAATACGACTTATTATAACGAAAATATGGAACAAATGTTTTATCTTTGTCACGTTTTCATTTATTCAAATCTATGGAATAAACATTAATTACAATTCAGCAGACAAGAATTACAAGAGCAATAAAAATTTTAATTAAAAAGTTCAGTGTGATTAATGAACTTGCTTTTGGGAACAAAGTTTCTCAATATGTGAAGGAATAGCAGAAAGAGCCACTCGAAGTTCTTTGTTTACATTTAGCTTTGAACAGTAGTTCGACTTCATAACTGACAAAGCTGAAAATCCAGTCTCACACAAGTATGTTATAGCAAAAGGAATCAGAATCTTCATTGCATTTTGGCGTAGTTTTGGGAAGTCCTTGAAAATATGTATAAAAAAAAACACCACTTCATTAAATTTACTCTTCAGTGAAGCATCACGAGTGAGTTCAATAAGTTGTTTTTGCTCTTCTGTATTTAGAAATGACGGTCTGGGAGCATTTATGAATGGATTTTTAATCCGATTAAATTTATCAAAATCGTGGCTGAAATGCTTCTCGAAGTGAGCTTTTTATGTTGCAAGATGAGGAGGAAAGCAAGCTTTTATCGTCATTGGAAGTACCAGATTATCTGTATCCTGTAACAGTGACACTATAGTAGGGAACATATCTAGTATGTCACTCCACATTCAGTTTTGCCACAGCTCTAATTTCTGTATGAACACCTTCACCTTTTCATTCCAAGATAGTACACTTGCCTGATTACCTTGAAGTGAAGTGTTAAGAATATTTAGTTTCTCAAAAATATCGGTGAGGTAAGCCATTCCAAATAAAAAAATCTGGGTTATTGAAGCAGTCTGCCAAAGAGTGGTTTTTCTCCTTTAAAATATAGAATACCTCATTCCTCAGTTCAAACATCCTTTTGAGTACTTTACAACCGGAAAGGCATCGAGCATTACTAAAAAAGAGCAACTGAGGGTGTTCAGCACCCATCTCCCCACACAGCACCTCAAAAAGCCTCGAATTTATAGATTTTGCCTTCACAATATTAAATGTTTGTATAACCATTTGCAGAGCTTCATGAAGGAGCGGATTAAGCTCTTTAGCTGCCAGAGCCTCCTGATGTATCATGCAGTGAGTCTATACAGCAACAGGAGCTACAGCTTTAACTTTCGCTTGCAATCCACCATGAATTCCAGACGTTCAGCGTGCATACTCTAATGCACATATTCCATGCTATAGCGTTTAGATTAAAAAAGTTATTGAGCATGTCAAAAAGGCTTTCAGCTGTAGCTGTTTTCAGTATCAGCTCACAGAAAATAAATTCCTCTCAAATGTTAAATTCATCAAAGAAACGAACATAAGAAATCAAATAAACAGCTTTATGAATGTCAATTGCTTACTTGAATTGCAAAATAGTTGTTGCGCAATTTATCGATTAACTGCTCGAGTAAATCGTCAGAAATGTATAAAATTCTTCTACACACTGTGTCATTAGAGACAGGAACACTTTTCAACTGTTGAGTAAATGAGTCGCCAACATCAATCGCTGCTGGTAAAACCAGAGTTTCTGCAACCTGTGTGGTTTCTTGCATTTAACAGTTCTATGAGAAATCTGGTAAGAGGCTAAAAGAGCCTTAAACGTCACATTCGTGGTTCTAGCAAAGTCCTTCTCGGTAGATAATAAAACATTTAGTTTCCTGACAAAAAACTTTTGATTTTCCTGTTTCAAGATGTCTCTTTAACCTGTTAGCTTTCCTGTTATCAGCGTTTAAAATCGTTAAACAAATGACATACGGCAGATGTTCTTCATCATTGATTGTAGTTTTAGCAAAGCCCAGCAACAAATAGTTCTCATCATACCTCCTCGTTTTTGCCTTTGGAGTATCTCCCTCCCCTCCACTAGCTGATGGACCACTACTGTCTTGATGTTTATCACCAATCAGGAAACCGCTTCATACTGCAGTCAAGTCTTCCTCACAAAGTCTATAATTATAAGACTATAATTATAGTCGTCCCTTTAAGGATGCATTGAGATACATGAACTGAACCTAGCACTGCGTGGGAGAGTTACAGAAACAGTAATGGCGCAGGTGACAAAGGGTATTCTGCTGACTATCGAAGGAAGCAACGCCACCTAGGAACAAAGCCTACTCAGCTCGTGTGTGTAGGTTTTGTTCCTAGGTGACATTGAAGGAAGTCGCGCATCTCGACTGATCATTTCAAACAATGCTGAAAATGTGACAGTGGTTTCATTGTAGTCAACCACATCTGGCGTTAACACCAACGTCGGGCGAAATTCAAACCAGATAAGAGGCTTGTCGTTTGTTCACAAAACATAAACCTAATTGTTTGTTACTAAGAATATATTTTTTTCGTGAGATAACGCGCCCCCCTTGCACGCCTTTCGCCCTCCCCCCCCCTCGAGGTCGCACCCCACAGTTTGAGAACCACTGATATGCCCATTTAATCTCTATAATTCACTCAAGAGCATGTCCTACTTTTTCTAGACATACATTGGTGATATCCCATGTTCATCTGTACAAGGACATTACAACGAATTTCAAACTGTCAGCAATTATAATGGAGCAGCAAAGTCGTGTTCTTCACACAAAAAACTCTAGAGTCAATCCATTGAGTGAACAACTGCGTGACTGGTTATCGCAGATTGCCACACCACCTCTTATGTGCAATTTTCTGCAGTAGATATTTGCTGAATTATAGTCATCAACTTTAACAACTGTAAGTCTCATTGGCCCAATTTTCACCCAAACTGTCTCTTATATAAAATATTTACAACTACTTTTAACTGGCCACTTGTTGCTGTGGCTCATTTTGGTTAAATGGAAAAGAAAAAAAGAGAAGGTACCCATTTCTGTTATGTTTAATTTCACAGTGCTTGTCAGTATACAATAGTTTTTGTTGTTCCATTTTCTGTGCACATATAGAGATTGTTTGGTTTGCCGACTCTAGAACATTCAACATATAATTGTCCATGTGAGAAGCATTCCGTGTCTAGATTTCTTTTTATGCAGTTTGAATGCGCGGTGCATTCAAACTGCATAAAAAGAAATCGATCATACCGCAAAGAAGCGGGAAGGTAATAGTGAAATAAAATCATCTCTTTCAGCTTCCGGACTTGCAGAGCAGAGCAGCAGATTTTATGATGTGTTTTGCAGGTTGACGTGGGCTGCTGCGGCTCGTTCGTTCGTAGCGCAGCTCTGCACCACGGATAATATTTAAATAACTGAAAATATCTCAAAAGGATGGGATAATATTCCAAGCAAGCTACTACAAATAATAATGCAAGGCTTCATTAAATAACTCTATTCCAAAACATTCAAATATGTTAACTAATACACACCTTTTACAATGAGTACATAATGGCGTACATCTATCGACCTTGACAAAAGAAGACTACGTTAGCATATACTACAGCGTCACAGGCTATCTTACTCGTACAACTCCAAAAAGAAGACAGAGAAATTAATGTTCGTTCTGTATTATTTATACTAGTGGTATATTCTTATCTTTGTATGATATTTATCGTCTGTGCGGTTTCAGTACTCGCCGACACAGATATTATCTAAAATAAATAATAATAAAAAAATACATAATTCCATGCAATAACAGAATATGAAGCACAATATTCTCTCTTTACTACAAAATATGTCCTTTGCTAATAGACGTTACAACTTGCATACTGAAATACAGTATTATGAAAAAGTTTCAAAGCAATCAGTGAAGGACTTTCAGAGATTTAAGATTCTGAACAAATAAACATTTACATTTTTATTTATATACGTAAATTTCTTGTCACTTAATCGTTAATGTTCAGGTAGAAAACTGTAAGATAAAAATTCTTATCTGGTATTGACTGAACATTTTGGTGATGGTCTATTAAATCCTTCACATTTATGGGGATATTTAAATCTTTTAAATTATTCATCTTCTGTAAATCGCAAATTTTGTCTTCACAGCAGGACAGTGCTGATGCCACTATTTCACCAGGGAAAATGTGTAACAGCCTGACAATCAAACAGTTCGTAACTATGTAGTGATTGCTTATGATACAAAATTATTCCTATCACATTCAGCAATGCTACATGTAAATTAAGTACAATCACAGATAAATGTATCCTAAAATATGCAAAAGTTGTGTAATGAATAAGGTTTGAGAATTCTAAAAAGTCTGTACCTCATATTCCAGGAGGAGTGAGTGACCCCTATTGCAGACAACTATAGACCCTGTAGATATAGTGTAAAAGTGAATTGTTACTGCAGAAACAGATAATCCTGAGTTAATAACGAGCATCAAAACCGATTCAGGGATTAGTGAACACAGGGCTGTAGTAGCAAGATTGAATATTGTAATCCCCAAATCCTTGAAAAATAAGCGAAAAATATACCTATTCAAAAAATAGATAAAAATTCACTTGACGCCTTCCTGAGAGACAATCTCCACTCATTCTAAATTAATAAATAATATAAGTGTAGACCAGATGTGGCTTAAATTCAAAGAAATAGTATCGGCAGCTATTGAGAGATTTATACCAAATAAATTAACAAACGACAGAGCTGATCCTCCTTGGTACACAAAACAGGTTAGAACACTGTTGCAGAAACAATGGAACAAACATGTCAAATTTAAACAGACGCAAAATCCCCAATATTGGCGATCTTTTACAGGAGCTCTAAATTTATCGCGGGCTTCAATGCGAGATGCTTATAACAATTTCCACAACGAAACTTTGTCTCAAACCTGGCAGAAAATCCAAAGCGATTCTGGTCGTGTGTGAAGTGTGTTAGCGGCAAAATCAATCAATGCCTTCTCTGCGCAATAGCAATGGAGATGCTATCGAAGACAGTGCTTCGAAAGCAGAGTTACTAAACACAGCCTTCAGAAATGGCTTCACAAAAGAAGACGAAGTAAAAATTGCAGAATTCGAATCAAGAACAGCTGCCAACATGAGTAACGTAGAAGTAAATATCCTCAGAGTAGTGAAGCAACTTAAATCACTTAATAAAAGCAAGTCTTCTGGTCCTGACTGTATACCAAGTAGGTTCCTTTCGGAGTATGCTGATGCATTAGCTCCATACTTAACAATCATATACAACCGTTCGCTCGACGAAGGATATGTACCCGAAGACTGGAAAGTTGCACAGGGCACACCAATATTCCAGAAAGGTAGTAGGAGTAGACGCTGTCGTTTATCGACTAATAAAGTCATCAGTACATCAAAACAAAATGCAAAACGATTTAGAAGAAATATCGGAATGGTGCGAAAATTGGCAGTTGACATTAAATAACGAAAAGTGTGAGGTCATCCACATGAGTGCTAAAAGGAACGCGTTAAACTTCGGTTACACGATAAATCAGTCTAATCTAAAAGCCATAAATTGAGCTAAATACCTAGGCATTATAATTACGAACAATTTAGATTGGAAGGAACACATAAAAATGTTGTGGGGAAAGCTAACCAAAGACTGCATTTCATTGGCAGGACACTTAGAAAATGTAACAGACCTACCAAGGAGACTGCCTACACTATGCTTCTCCGTCCTCTTTTAGAATACTGTTGCACAATGTGGGATCCTTACCAGGTAGAACTGACTGAGTACATCGAAAAAGTTCAAAGAAAGGCAGCACGTTTTGTATTATCACGGAGAGAGAGTATCACAGAAATGATACAGGATTTGGGATGGACATCATTAAAAGAAAGGCGTTTTTCGTTGCGACGGAATCTTCTCACGAAATACCAATCACTTTCTCCTCCGAATGCGAAAATATTTTGTTGACTCCGACTTACATAGGGAGGAACGATCATAAAGATAAAATAAAGGAAATCAGAGCTCATACAGAAAGATATAGGTGTTCAATCTTCCTGCGAACTATACGAGATTGGAATAATAGAGAATTGTGAAGGTAGTTCGATGAACCCTCTGCCAGGCACTTAAATGTGATTTGCAGAGTATCTATGTGGATGTAGATGTAGATGTAGAATATTTCTCTTGTAATTGCAACTGTCTGCAGGTACTCTCTAGGAAACTTTCAGCTATTTATGAGAAATCTAGACACATTATTGAGCTACCTGTCATACAAGAAGAAGCAGTTAGTAGTTTTGGAGAATTCAATGGAGGTTTCTTAAAATATTCTCACCAGAAAAAATGAACTGGATTCATTATTTTTCTATTTCAATCTGATTTCAGTAGTGAATTACCCAACTTATATAAAGCAGGATGGCAGGACCCTGAATGATTACATTTTTAAAGATAGTGCTCAGATTGAAACAATTAATATGTAACCCATTGTTAATGACTTGTATTATAATGAAGAACAATTAATGAAAGTAACCAATGTTCACCTTATACCTCTGAGCCCTGTTCATGCAAAGCAGTAAGGTTTATTAATGAGAAAAGGGTGAAGTGTTTCAACAATAACTTGAGGGAGGTGATGCGGGATGAGGGTTATACTGAAAGACATGCTAATGTTAATCCCATGTATTCTTTAGAAAATTTGTATCAGTAGGGCGATTTCATCTCAAATCATACAGGTCAAGAGTGAATGTGTCACATCAATATTTCAAAGCTTCCTCAAAACAATATATGTTGAAGTTCCACATTGTACCTCTCCAAAACTACAATATTTTGATTTTCTGATAATTTGTAACAATGCTACAGACCTCTCTAAATGGGAGTATTTGTGAAAATGTTATAATAAAGGGAAAATTGAAAATTGTAATAAAAAAATCGAAAGTGATAGAGATCTGAATTTTCAATAAATACTTTTTCTCCCAATACTATGAGACATGATTAATAAGTACACCCTTCTGAGCTTTGTTCGTTTTTTTCTTCTTCTGAAAAATAAACTTTGTAAATTTGTAACTTTTTGTGAATTTCAAAATTATCTCTTGAAAATATGAGTAGTCACAGAATGTTAACTGTCTTAGAAATGATAAAGTGGAATGACTGCTAACTTTCAGCTATGGCATTAATGCATGAAACTCTTAAACTGTCAAAAGATTTATAAATAAAGATGAAAGAATCTGAAATTTTTTGGTTATTTAGAAATTATTTTCTCTAAAGCCGTCATCCTAAATGTTCTAGAAATTTCATGGTACTTTAGTTAGTCATTGTGCTTAGGGAATGTACATTGTGGGCAGTACTTACCTTTACAAAATGTGAGAATTTTTTTACATAGACCTACCTCTACTCTCAAGGTCAAAAAATCATGGACACTTAAATATTTAAATTAATCACTGATTTTTAGTAAATATTATCCTAAATTGGTATTTCTGAATCAAAGTAATTACTTTACAACATTATAAGTGAGGGGTGAAACAATTCACTATTTTATTCAAAAGCATACAATAAGGAGATATACAATATTTATACCCATTTTTTTCTTTTTATGATATTATTAACAAACTGTTATTGTCTTCTGTTATGATTTTATTTCTTCATGACTTTTCATGAATTAAAATTGCCTACAATGTAACAATCAACACTGCAGTGTTGAAAAGAGTTCATTTGTTTTTTGTTTTTTTTTCATCTACTTCTTGTTGAACTTGTGTAGCTGAGCCGATTTTGCAGACAGGCAAGCATGATCCAACAAGAGCAGTATTTGGGAAATTGGAACTGCACATTGATCTTTTGATGTTGGCCAGTTGAAAGCATTAGCAGGACTCAGAGGTGTCATAGAGGAGATGGGCTTTATCTTGCAGCTCATGAGAGACACGTATTATGTGTTCCACCCACCATACACATAAGAAATGAAGTGGCTCACTACAAAGCCTTCTATTGTATATTGTGGTCTCTGCATTTCACACACAGTAGCAGGCTGCATTTCGTGGAGAACCGTTTTTGCAGCGTTTATGCCACTCCAGGATGCAACCCAGTAGTGACTTGATTGAATTCCTACCACAGGCTTCATAGTAGACCACTCTTCTCTATTTTTTAAATAGAATTCTCTTAATGTACTTTCATTTAGAGTTAAGACTTTCATGTTTGTTACTAATGTTGGTATGGTGTTTACAAATCCAGTAGCATCTCTTATAGCATCAACAGCTTCATGCTGGAGGTTAAATCTTGTTGCAAGATATTTACAGAGGCCTCCTACCCTATCAAACCCACTTTTTCCATGTTTTACCTTAATTCCTATACTACAGTCTTGACCAGGCTCATAAAGATCAAAGCAGTTTTTAAAATCAGATGCTGCACCATCAGTCACATACACATGTTTAGGAAATGCATGGCCTGTAGATGCTATGTCATCAATTATCATGCTGACAGCATAGCATGTATGTGTCCTGTCATGAATGAGATCATCACTGACAATAACAAAATGGTGTGATGTTCCAAGGAAGTGAGCAACACATACGAATATTGGTAGTAATGATGTGTGACAGTGGTAACTCTGAAATTTAGTTCCACAGAGCAACAGACTAGTTCTCAGCAAATTCGAAATGAAGAACTACTGTGTCAGTATTCTGGGATGTGGCTGATTTACTTCTGCTATGACCTGTCTCTGAATCCTCCAGATATGATGGCGAGTTATTACTTTCATGACCCACGCCTAGCCTCAGTAACAAACTCCTCTGGCTCAACTGTCTTCTTCACCAACTTTCCTCCCTCCCACAATCCATTGTCTGTATGCTGAAGCTGTACGGTAATGCTTCACCAGTCATCACTTCAGCACAAGGACTCATTGCACACTCCTGCAGGCAATACTTACCTCGCAGCTCTAAACATATACACAGGTCCATCTTGGTGTATTTCTTTCCCCTATGCTGTTTTTGGTGAAACAAATAAGTTTCAAATTAGTACAGTAAATACATGTGCATAGTTACTCCACTCACTGGCATTTTACCCATTTTAGTCATAAGGAGTAGAATTTTGTGAGACCAATTTTTAACTTTGTGTCCTCCTTTTTCATTAGTAGATATGCTTCTCTTATTGATTTTGTTACCTTTTTAACTAACACAGATAACATCAGCCTCTTAGGATTTCGCCTGCTGCAATCTTTGTCATCACTTAAGTAATATTCCTGAGCAACAGTAAGTGTATCATATTGCAACGGATAGCCACAGTACGAATGTGGGCATGCCCAAATGCCTTTCTCATTCTTTATTTTACGAGCTTTTGAAATCAGATAATGTGAGGAAGTGGGTATGTATTTCTGTATCTGCTGTGTAGAGTACCAACGTGATATCAGTGTCAATAACTGTACCTTCCCAGTATATGTAGCTTCTGAGATACCAGTATTTAGGCTTTGAAATCACACATCACATTTTGTGCACATGTCACTGTCTTCAGGTTCTGCACCGAGTGCAATTACATTATACACTACACAAAGTATCGAAGATGTTGGTTGCGTAAAACATATTTCAGTTTCTAAATTATTAATGGAAAATCTCAAATAAAGATGTGAAACAAATACTAACAAAGGGCATACTCTTTGATTTGAAGCTGGCACAGTACTTACAGTAGAATATCTTTGGCTTCCATCTGACAACCATGCCTCCATCCTTGCTTCCCTCCCTGTTCATCTTTCCCTGTTGCCTCATAACCTGGGTTGTGAGTAACTGAATCCACTTTCCCTTCTTCCCTTTCTTTCCCCTCTCTCCACCCTGATCAAGGAACAAAGTTCCGAAAGCTAGGAACGTAAATTTTCTGTTCTGTTTTGTGTATCTATAGGCTGTACTGACCTGAGGTAAGTACTGGTCAGCTCCTCTATCTCTTTGTTAATGTTTCAACTTCTTCCACTTTTCTTTTTAAGTACTGTTTGCTTCTTGTGCTTCTTATCTTCTCTGGACCTTTAAGGGGGGATACAGCAGAAAAGCTGACATTCAATGTGTCAACAGCTTCACACATCTGCACTGTCTTCTTCAGTTTCACATTTGAGTGATGATGGTCATTCAGATGGGTTGTCATTAAATTCCTTCATGTAGTGACTGTAGCAGTTCCTGCAGAATGGATGTGGTGCTAATACCGTTACTTGAGGACCAAGATATTTCTGCAATACCTTGACAGATTTCCAGCAACTGTGAACTGTTTTCATTTTTCTTAAACACAGTCCACACACCTGACTCTTTAACTACAGTATTTTCTCACTGACATTGTATCCAAAAACTTTCAAACCAGACACACAACTCGATGCAGAATGGTTTATGTGCAAATACTCACTCATTTGTATAAACAGAAAAGCGCTAGAAATAGTGTTGCTAACATGCATATTGTACACTAGAAATTCAGTATTGTGAAATATGCAGAATGTTATTTAAAAAATACACATTTTTCAAAGGACTTTACCATTTACAAAAATTAAGATAAATGGAAAATACTTAATTTCTTTATACTTATGATACAGACGTCTAATATATATTTTTTGCAGAGAAATTCATGAGCACAAGTTGACACGAGTGATATGTTTTGAGATAAAATCACCCAGTACTTGGAAGGAACTTTCCTAAAAAGTTGACAGAAATTCTTGTATAAAATAAATTAAAAATACAAGCAAGGCACAAGTAACTAAAGGTATCAAAATGTCATGTAAAAGCAAAAGATAAATGTATACAAAGGCCATAATAAATTGAGATTGAATATTACTTGCATTCTACAAAAAATAAACAAGCAAATACTGCAAAATTTTAAGTAAAGTCATTAAATTGTCCAGAAAGATTCACATCTTTTATAAACTAATGATGCAGTAATTATGTTAAAATGGTATGGGATATTGTGAAATGGAAGACAGGACAACCAGTCAGTATGTGATGTACCATAAGAAGTAAGCTAAATGACAAAATAGTGACTGCAGTTTAATTCTTCCATTCTAAATGTATGATTAAATGTCCATTTGAAGAATCAAGAGAATAAATTAAAAATCTCGTTCAACAAAACATTAGGCAGTTAAAAGTAACACCAATATCCTTTAATAAAACAGATAGACTTTTAAAACTTTTAAAAAACAAATGCTCACATGCTGTTCATGCAATTTCAAACAGAATTCTTAAATGCTGTTCTAATTTAATACATAAATAATGTCCTTGTTGATATATGTAATGAATCACTGGCACAGGGAATTTTTCCAGACAGATTAAAATATGCAATTGTTAAACAAGAAAGATGCTAAGAAAGAGTTAAATAATTATCATCCATTTTCATTACTAACATCTTTCTTTCCAAAATATTCGAAAAAGTAATGAACACACATCAAAAAAGTCTTGCATCACCTCGGTTCTGACAGTTCCAGAACCTGTACAGAAAATTGCAATAGATATCAACATAAACGTCATTATCGCCCTTTTTATTGCTCATGAAAACCACACATTGCTTGTTGTACCACCATACAGCGAGACCTTCAGAGGTAGTGGTCCAAATTGCTGTAAACACCGGTACCTCTAATACCCAGTAGCATGACCTCTTGCATTGATGCATGCCTGTAATCATCGTGGCAAACTATCCACAAGGTCATCAAGGCACTGTTGGTCCAGATTGTCCCACTCCTCAATGGCGATTCAGCGTAGTTCCCTCAGAGTGGTTGGTGGGTCACATCGCCCTTTTCAGTCTGTCCTAGACATGTTCGGTAGGGTTCATGTCTGAATAACATGCTGGCCTCTCTAGTCGAGCGATGTTGTTTTCCTGAAGGAAGTTATTAACAAGATATGCACGATGGCGGTGCGAATTTTAGTCCATGAAGACGAATGCCTCGCCAATATACTGCTGATATGTTTACACTATTGGTCAGAGGATGGTATTCACGTATCATACAGCTGTTACTGCACCTTCCATGACCACCAGCGGCATATGTTGGCCCCACATAATGCCACCCCAGAATAGCAGGGAACCTCCACCTTTCTGTACTCGCTGGACAGTGTATCTGCGGTGTTCACCCTGACCGGATTGCCTCCAAACATGTCTCCAACAATTGTCTGGTTGAAGGCACATGCGACACTCATCGGTGAAGAGAATGTGATGCCAATCCTGAGCGGTCCATTCGACATGTTGTTAGTCCCATCTGTACTGCACTAGATAGTATCTTGGATGGAAAGATACATATATATAAGTACAATCTAACTTCTGCACCATTTCAGCGCAGTAATGGGTTCATTCTAAATAAGTATTGTAGTAATTCTATTACTTGTTTATAATCCTATTGTTCAATATAGTGGCATTGCTGTCACGGTTCTTTGAGCCATAATCCTTAGGTAGTGGTCATCTACTGCAGTAGTAGCCCTTCGTTGGCCTGAGCAAGGCATGTCATCGACAGTTCCTATCTCTCTCTATCTCCTCCATGACCAAACAACATCACTTTGGTTCACTCTCAGACACCTGGACACTTTCCTTGTTGAGAGCCCTTTCTGGCACAAAGTAACAATGCGGACGCGATTGAACGGTGGTATTGAGCGCCTAGGCATGGTTGAACTACAGACAACACGAGCCGTGTACCTTCTTTCTGCTGGAATGACTGGAACTGATAGGCTGTCGGACCCCCTCCACCTAATAGGTGCTGCTCGTGGATGGTTGTTTACATCTTTAGGTGGGTTTAGTGACATATCTGAATAGCCAAAGGGACTGTATCTTTGATACAATATCCACAGTCAACGTCTATCTTCAGGAGTTCTGGTAACTGGGGAGATGGAAAACTTTTTTGATGTGTGTAGTGAAGAGCAGCCTCATATTTAAATAGAAAAAATGATGGAGCTCATCACAGTTTGGATTCCAGAAGAATTACTCAATTACAAAAGCCATATATACATTAACTCTCCAAATTTTACAAGTGTTAAGTAATAAATCTTCACCATTTGGTGTTTTCTGCGATCTTTCCGATGCATTTCATTGTATAGATCATGTTAATACCTGTTAGAAATTTTCCTTTTTTTATTGATGGTTTTACACACAACTTGTTTTATCATACCTAACAAATAGAGTACAAAACTTTGTACTGAATAGTTCAACCAATGTTGGAAGCAGACAAAATTTTAGGAACTTGGGGTAAATCGTGAAGGGAGTCTCATAAAGTTCAGTTTTGGGTCAACTACTATTCCTTACACATGTGAATGGCATTCCACTTAACATGCATAAAGTAGAATTTGTATTTTTTGTAGGTTATACTGTTGTTATAATAAATACCATTAGAGCAAAGGCCACAGAAGAGATAGTTAACTATGTTTTTTTTTAAATAATTATTATGTTGTTCTCTGAAAATGGACTCTCCCTAAATTTTAAGAAAACACACTCTACTCAGATCTGTTCAATAACCAGAATCAAACCAACAATTGACATAGCATGTGAACAGTAGTCAATAAACAGGGTAGAATGCTCCAAATTTTTTGTCTACATATTGATGAAAACTTCAACTTGAAATAGAATATTACTGACCCATTCAAACAATTACGTTTGTGGTGTATCTGAGCAGCAAAACTAATGGCAGAATAACTAAGGCAGTTAGTGAAGATAATATGCACTTTATTACTGGCACCATGGTACAAAAAAAAGCCTGTGCACATAAAACTTTTGTTCACAGCAGACTGAACTCACTAAAGATATTCCCATCACAGGTGCTCTCACCACTGAGCAAGAAGTATCCTTCTCTCTTCTATCATTATCAAATCTGCAGCCACAACAAGTTCAGCTAGTTTTGCTCTTCATATAATTGTTAATCTTGGAATCAAAAAAATCAGCCTCCTGTCATATTTCCACTCAATAATGTCTAATGCAATAATTTTCAGGTGAGAATCATCACTTAGAAGGAAAGTATTTATTGCACAAAAGTTACCAGTAAGAATAATACATGGTGTTCACCCACAACTCATGTCGGTACCTCTTCAAGGAACTAGGCATTTTAACTATGTCATACAATATGTGTATTCGCTAATGAAATTCATCATAAATAATTCATCACAATTTGAAAAGAACAGTGTTGCACATGCCTACTACACTAGAGGAAAAAATATCCTGTATTATGCATTATTGAAGCTGATCATTTGTCCAATAACATAACATATCTGACAGGTAGCAAAGTAAATTTTAAATCTAATCTAAAATCATGTCTCCTGGGCAACTCCTATTCCATTGACAAATTTTTATTTAAAAACTGAAAGCCTGTAAAAAAACCTAGCTTTTAACTGTAGTTGCATGAATAGGGCTCAATAAATAATGTACTCATTAGTGTTAACACTAATCATATATGCATATACTGTAAACTAACCCGTTCCACATCATTTCGATAGAAGAACTGTTGAAATAATCTATGTGCCATGAAACTAATTAACTAATGGTCACCACCTGACAGAGTTAAAATACTGAAATGTGCCATACAAAATTCATAAAAACATTTGCAGCTAATTATGGGTGTTAATTTGTTTTTCACATTCCCTCATTCAGTTTATAGTGAGTTCTACCTTTCATTCATCTTCTACTATCATTCAAACAATTCGATTTTTTAAAACTGCTTTTAACACAAATATATGGATAAATATATGATATTTGTTTACTCTATTCTCCAAAAACTGGTGGCTGTTGTTCCTTACAAAGAACAAATGACAAGATTACACCCTGTGCCCCACTGCATCCCAAGTGAAAGCATTCTAGGGGCACAACAACCCCAAACAGTGTCAAACCTATTCAGATTGTTAACACACAGAAACTATCAGCACTTTGCTGTATGACAGGGCAGTATATATTCATTTATGTTCTACTAGTGTCAATATTTCTTGCTCCTTTTGTAAACATCTACACACTGTATTTGGGGTGTCATTGGAGAAATACAAAATATTTTGATAGATAATGCTGTAGCAATGCTAATTCAGTACAAAAGCGGTAATATCAGTGCAGTGTGTGGTATAGTGTTTAATCACTGTAGGAACATAAATATTTTCATTCTCTCTTTACCTCTGATTCGTTTGCAGATGGCATGTGCTTTACAATACAAGTAATTTTGTAGTGCTTTGTTAATATTTTGAACACTATGCAGTCAAACTGCAACTTTTTTATTTTTTTATTTGGTATGCATATTCCATAGATCCATACATGCGAGTGATTCGCCTGGATGTGGAACGTGTCAATACAATTGTACAAATGCAATTAATCCTACAGAATAGTAATATAATACAATGATATAGATATTAATAAGTATCACTTTTTCTCATTTAGAAGCCGTCATTTAACTAGTATAGCAATTCTCAATATAACATTATAACTATAACATAAACACTATAACATTAACATAATATTGTATGGTCCATCTAATAACTAAGAGACTAAATACATCTATTACTAAGGGAGTGCATTACTTCTGGAAAAGAATTCATCTAACGAGTACAGTGCATGGTCAAGCAGGTATTTTTTTGACATACCTTTGAACAGTGTTTCATTTTCTCTTGTACATTTAATATAATTAGGCAATGCATTAAAAGTCTTTATAGCAGCATACTTTACTCCCTTCTGTACAAGTGTTAAATTTTTTAGTTCAACATGTAGATCATCTTTACCTCTAGTATTGTAGTTATGGTATGAACAATTTGTTTCATACTGAGCATAGCCTTTACTAACTACCTTCATCAGAGAGTATATGTACTGACATGTTGTGGTCAGAATACCTAACTGTGTAAAAAGTTTTCTACATGAGGTTCGTGGAGGAACCCTACACATGATTCTGACTGCTCTCTTCTGAGCAGTTAAGATTTTTTTTGAGGCTGATGAATTACCCCAGAATATTATGCCGTAACTCATTAATGAGTGAATGTACCCAAAGTAAGCTGATTTTAAAATGTTGATGTCCCCAAAATGAGTAATGATTCTTAGAGCAAAAGTTGCTGATGAAAGCCTTTTTAGAGTAGGGGACACATGGTGTTCCCAGTTGAGTCTACTGTCAATGTGAACCCCCAGGAATTTAGTGGATTGCACCTGTTCTAGTTCCTGGTTGTCATGAGCAATTACTATATTTTCTAGAGTTTTATTTTTTGTGTGGAACTGTATAAAATTAGTTTTTTTAATATTAACTGAAAGAGAATTAATTGAAAACTAAGCTGTAACGTCTCTGAGTATATAATTAACATCAGTCTCCAGATCAGCAGCAGACTAACCATCTATGACAATGCTTGCATCATCACCAAACATTGTGAATTCACAATTTTTACTAATGGACAGGGGAAATCATTAACATATATTAAAAACAGCAAGGGTCCAAGGACAGATCCCTGGGGAACTCCATGCTGAATTTTGCCCCATTCAGAATCCACTAGATTAGAAGATCCTTTGTTGCAGCCATTTAGAACCACCTTTTGTTTCCTGTCTTAAAGATATGATTTTAGCCAGTTACCTATAGGCCCTTTGAATCCGTAATGAGAGGCCTTCTCCAAGAGTATCTTGTGGTTTACACAATCAAAGGCCTTGGAAATATCACAGAAGACACCAACTGTTGACTTCTTTCTATTAATAGACTCAAAGACATCATTTGTGAGTGAATATATGGCACACTCTGTGGAAACCCCTTTCTGAAAACCAAACTGTCTGTGGTTAATAATATTAAGTTTATCAAGACGTGCCACAATCCTGTTATACACTGCCTTTTCAAGAACCTTTGAAAATGTTGTTAAGAGAGAGACAGGACGATAATTTTTGACGTCTGTAGCATCGCCAGACTTGAAAAGAGGTCACACAATGGCATATTTCATTCTCTCTGGAACAACTCCCTCATAAAGAGACGCATTGCAAATGTGAGCAAGTACTACACTTATATCATTACTGCAGGCTTTCAACAGTTTACGAGAGATGTTATCTATACCTGAAGATCCTTTACTTCTCAATGAGTGAATTATTTTTTTTTTATTTCATTAACAGTTATGGGTGTTACATTTATATCGTTAAAACATTGTGGGAGGTTAAGTTTCAGAATATCTGCAGCTTCCCTTACGTCACCACTGCAACCTATTTGGGAGGTGACACTTAGAAAGTGGTTGTTAAATGTGTCTGCTATCTGTTTACTATCAGTTATTTCCAAATCGTTAATTTTTAGGACAGTAGTTTTTTCATTGTCAGATGGTGCAGTACCTGTTTCCCACTTTATTACATTCCAAATCGTTCTGATTTTATTGTTTGAACAGTTAATTTCAGATTGTATGCACATACTTTTAGATTTTTTAATGACTTTAGTTAAGATTTTGCCGTATGTCCTATAATATTTCATCTGGAGGGGATTATTGGATTGTCTGGATGTTATATACAGTTCTCTTTTTCTCTGGCATGATATTTTTATGCCCTTGGTGAGCCATGGTTTCTTGCTTGATTGCCTGTTCTGTAGTCTACAGACCTTTTTTCAAAAGACATTTTTAAATATACCTGATAATTCATCAGTAAATAAATTATATTTTGTATTAACATCATTTGCAAGATAAACATAACTCCAGTCAGTCTCCCAAATGCATAATTTGAATTTTTGGATATTTTCCTCATTCATGTTTCTAATGGTTTTCCACTGTGCACTAGCTTTATTCTGATTTGTATTAAAGTTGTCAATTGTGAGTATTTGCCCATCATGATCAGAGAGACCATTCATGACTTTTTCAACTTTGATGTGATTAGTTTTACTCATATCTACAAAGATATTATCTATTAGAGTGCTGGAAGTGGCAGTAGTTCTTGTGGGAAAACTGACAGTGGAGACAAGGTTGTACATATGCATTAAATTTGCAAACTCTGTCTTAGAAGATGAGCTTTCTAGGAAATCTATATTAAAATCTCCAGTCACTATAATGTCCCTATTTTTTCTTGTGAGATACAATAGCACAGAATCTAATTGTTTCATGAATACTTTAAAATTACCAGATGGAGCCCTGTATACTGCTACGATTACCAGTTTCTTGTTAGCTTCTACTATTTCTGTGACACATGCCACAAAGTCTTTCTCTACACAATATTTCTCTACATCTATTGTATTAAAGGACAGGCTGTTTTTCACATAAATACACATTTCTACAAAATGAGGTAGCTAAAACATAGTTTGGTATATTGAGCATTTCGATGCCAAAAGTCACATCGTGTTCTGTCAGACAGAAAATATGAGCACAATTTGCGCTTGTTGGTTCATCAATATTCACAATAAGTTGGTCTAACTTACAGAGCAGGCTTTGAATATTTTGGTGAAAAATTTTGAGCTTATTTTTAATTACATGATTAGTTGTCGTGCTGCCACTGTTGGGACTGAGTTTTATTTCTTTTGACGTACCAGTATTACAGGAACAGTTTTCTGCAGGGAAGAGGGAGCTATTGTGCTGGTAACACCCACTTTTTGTTGTTATTAACTACATTACTTACATTCTGATTGGAACCTTCCCCCTTCTGCCCCAGTACCATAAAAAATCCCCATTTGCAGCTGAGGACTTTCTTGATCTCAGTCACATCCTATGTGGAGCAGCTGCAGTCAGTACTGTGCTCCTTTTTGCCATAGAGGGTGGATGTCTTGTTGGTGAGGTTTCTACACTGTCAGCTTGTACACTTGATCCTGTGGGGGTTGGTGTTGCTGTTTCTGCTATTGATGACTGTTCTTCCTCCTTAAATGCAGCTGCTTCACAAGTTGGCAGTGGACTAACGTTTCCCACTTGAGTTGTAACTGCTGGTGCTGTCTTGCTTTTGTATAAAAGACCTGTTTGTGTTGATTCACATACAGGTGCTCCTGCATATGAAGTCTTCCCTTGAGCTGTTCCATTAGGTTTGAAGGAGTATTTTGACGACACTGTCTGTATTTCTTCCAATGGTACAGTTTCAATGGGCACAGGTGCTTTTAGAATGATTGGAGGAGTGATGTTTTCAAATAGTTTGAATGTTTCTCCTAATAGTGCTTTAGCGAGTACACGTTTTCCTAGCCGGTTCCTGTGCATTCCATGTCGAGTAAAATGGTTTCTCTCTTCGGAATTACTGTCCAAAAACTTCACGTCCTTGAATGCTTTGCATACTTTTTGAAACATTCTGTTTGTGAATTTGATTTCATTATTTACACATGAACTGTTTATTAGGTCATGTCTATGTGGGATCCTAACGACGATTGTTTTTCTTGACAAGATTCTATCCAGTGCATTTCGCAATGCTGTGATTGCATCTTTCGACTCATTTTTATAAACATCGTTAGCTCCAGCAATAATTACACAAACATCGTTTGCTTGAGGGCTTAAATCTTTAATTATTTGCTGGAAAGGAGCCCCGGGTTTTGCTGTAGCAGTAACGGAAAATTTAGATTGCATATCCGTAAGAATAGTGGCTAAATCTCGTCCATGGCTGTCGGCAAAGATACAAACTTTTGGTTTTGTCTCGTCTTCTCTCAATAATTTCATTTGTCGGTGTTTCTCTTGTGCAATGGGCGCAAACGAGTTTTTCGTAACTATAGCAGATATTGGAGCAGTTTGAATTTCAGTAACGGTTTCTTTGAGAGTGTTGTAGTTTTCACTTTGTACATTTTTCACACAAGGATTAAAATCGACATTCAAAGAATTAATTAACGATTCGATGTCATTCATATATTTTTTAGCTATAGCGAGTTCTTTTTTCAGCACATCAGAGATGAGTTCTTCAGTACCAGCATTATACATCTTGACTGGACTTTTTCGACCACTGCACTGAACAAAGCCACATACACAATTCGGATTTATCACTTTTCTGTTCTTCATACACGATAGATGGATCCATATATGTGAGAAAGAGCACAAACGGATACCGCTATGAACACTGTTTTGGCAGACTATTCACTTTAAACTAAACGTAATACGATTTTCTACGGTGCGATTTACTACTGCTTGCATACTCGACGCCATCTTAGTTACACTGAAAAGCAGTCCATCATAATTATAATCATCTACAGAGTACCAGTAGAAAACATCCCAAAGTTTCTTGCTCAGTTAGAAACTTTAGAAGAGCAACAGTAAGATTATTTTATGTGGAGATTTTAACATTGACCTATAATCAACCAACAGTAACCATAGACGATTACAAACATTGAATCTTGCTTTAACTTCGCCTAACCATCTCATTCCCAACTAGGGTAGATAACTGCAGCAAGACTAAGATTGACACTGTTTCCCTGGGCGCTTCACAATATTATGATGCAAAAATACAGGCTCTAGCAAATGGTCTATGTGATCATGATGGTGACTTAATCAGCAACATGTTATACTATTTACATAGCCAGTCTATGGAAACTGGGGTATTTCCTAATAGGTTAAAACATGCTACATTGATGCCAATACGCAATGGTGAGGAGACACATGTAATACCCAAATTTGGTTTATCTATCTGGTGTCAGTTCTTTCAAAAATATTTGAGAGGGTAGTGTACAAAAAGCTATGTAAATACATAATACGAAGTGGCTCACTGACACCCTCCCAATTTGGCTTTCATGAAGGGCTCTCCACAGAGGGGGCAATATTCAATCTCACTAAAGAGATTCTGGATAAGCCAAACTGTAAAAGGTATCCTGTAGAGATTTTCTGTGATCTCACTACAGCTCACGACTGTGTAAAACATAATGTATTAGTACAAAAACTGTCACACTACAGTATCAAAAACTAACCATTGGTTTGGCTACAATCTTATTTACATAACAGGAAACAAAGAGTTGCCCTAATAGGTGCAGGTGAAACAGTAAAATCAGAGTGGAGAACCATTAAGTATGGTGTTCCCAAGGCTCTTCTGATCTTCCAAGTGTACTTTAATGACCTACCAGCATCAGTAAATAACAGTGCAAATACAATAATGTTTACTGATGATGCTCATATCTTGATCAAGGTTGTGGAATCCTCAGTGTAGATTATAACTGAAACAGTAACTCAACAACTATACAAATGGTTTGCAAACAGTCTTTCATTAAACCTCTCAAAAGCAAATTTAATGCAATTTCAGATACCAAGTAACAAGCCTCAAGTCCTTGATATAGATATAAATGGCCATACAATAAATGAAAATTCACACATAATATTTCTAAGAATAAAAATTAATAATAAATTAAGATGGAATGAACATATAGTCTACGCACTCAAGAAACTAAGCTCAGAAAGTTTTACACTAAGGGCTATTGTGCCCTTTGTTGACAGGGAAACAATAATTTGAAGAAACAAGTGGTCTTGGTTACAATGTTAAAACATTGTACTATTATTTTGTCAAATTTAGCATATTGCCACTCTCTGATCTCATACAACATAATATTCTGGGGAAATGCTCAAAAGGAAAAAAAGTTTTGAAAATACGAAAACGAGCAATGAGGTTGATCTGTAGCATCTTTCACAAGGATTTAAAGTCACTTACTCTTGTACAAAAAGGTGTGCATTATTCAGGAACACACACTTTCATAAATTTTCATAACTTGCCAGCAGCCATAAAAAGCTTAACAACCAATGAAATTCAGTTTAAGAGAAGCCTAAAGGATTTATTGGCGGCCAACTCCTTCTCCACTGATGAATTTCTCAGTACAACCAACTGATTGTGTGTGTGTGTGTGTGTGTGTGTGTGTGTGTGTGTGTGTGTGTGTGTGAGAGAGAGAGAGAGTGTATGTGTGTATTAATAAAATAATTTTTTTATTTTTAAATTCAATGTACTAATGCGATCTTAGTAAAAGAGTGCTGTAAAATGATCCTATCATATAGTGTTCATTTTTAAAAAAATATATGACGATCATTCCACTTGGGACCTGTGGAATGTACATTAGCTTATTTGTTTTAGTTGTAAATATTTGTCATGTATTATTGTTTTTCTGACATGTTCTACATCCTGGAGGACCTCCGCACTATCGATCAAATGGAATGAAAGTAAATCTAATCTAAACATTTCAAATAGGACATCCAGCAGGCACCTATTCAAGACAGCTGGGATATTGACACTCGCAGGTCAGTACATATACTAGTTGATGGTTTTTGAAAGAACAAAAATATCTTTGCTAAACTAACTGTGATTTCCACAATCATAACACATACCAGAGGCAAAGCCGTCACGAAGACTCAGCTATTTTCAATATGGAGGTATCCAGCCTCAAATATGTGTTCACAATAAGCTCACACTGAATATAAAAATGGACATTGACAACACTCATGTATTCAAGATGAAATGAATAGATTAGATTAGATCAGATTTACTTTCATGCCAACTGATCCGTAGTGAGGAGGTCCTCCAGGATGTAGAACATGTCAGGAAAACAACAACACATGACAAATATTTACAACTAAAACAAGTAAGCTAATGTACCATTCCATAAGTCTGAAGTGGAATGATTGTAATTTTTAATGAACGCTATGAAAGAGACATTTTACAAATACTAATGCACAAAATAAAAAAGTTTTTTTATTTATTTATAAGGTAATAAAAGTGTAATACAACTACTATAATACTTATTTACAATGAACACATTACTGCACTGAAATGGTTCAGAAGTTTGATTATACTTACACACGCACACACACACGCATATTTACTATGAACACATTACTGCACTGAAATTGTGCAGAAGTTATAATATCACACACACAAATCAGTTAGCTCTACTGAGAAATTCATCAATGGAGGGAAGGAGGTAGCCACCAATAAATCCTTTAGGCTTCTCTTAAAATGAATTTCATCGGTTGTTAAGCGTTTTATGGCTGCTGGCAAGTTATTGAAAATGTGTGTTCCTGAATAATGCACACATCTTTGTACAAGACTAAGTAACTTTAAATCCTTGTGAAGATTATTCTTATTTCTAGTATTGATTCCATGAATTTAGCTGTTGGTTTGAAAAAGTGATATATTTTTAATGACAAATTTCATTAAGGAATAAATATATTGGGAAGCAGTAGTTAGTATCCCTAGTTCCCTAAACAGGCTTCTGCAGGATGTTATCGAGTTCACACAACATACAACTCTTACTGCACGTTTTTGTGGATGGAAAACTTTAACTTGGCTTGATGAATTACCCCAAAAAATAATCCCATATGACATTATAGAATGAAAGTAAGCATAGTATGCCAGCATTTTCATTTTTATATCCCCTATGTCTGACACAATTTGCATTACTAATAGAGATTTGTTAAGATGCTTCAGCAGTTCTGTGGTGTACTCCTCCCAGTTGAGTTTATTATCAAGCTGTAATCCCAAGAATTTAGCACTGTCCTCTTCTTCTATCTGCGTATCATCATATGTTAGGCACATACTCGTGGGACACCCTTTACAAGTTCTGAACTGCATGTAGTGTGTTTTTTTTTAAAAGTTCAATGACAGAGAATTGCCTAGGAACCAGTGATTAATGTCCACAAATATTTTATTAGCTGATATTTCTAAGACTAGACTGGATTTGCTATTTATTGCAATGTTTTTATCATTGGCAAACAAAACGAACTTGTCATCTGGTAATGTTACTGATGAAAGGTCATTGATATACACAAGAAAAATGGAACCTTGTGGGACCCCACATGTAATTAGTTCCCAGTTGGATGATGCCTGATAGCTTGATACATGTCTATTTCCTAATAACACCCTTTGTTTCCTGCCAGAGATATAAGATTTGAACCATTTTGTAGCATTTCCTGTAACACCGTAATATTCTAATTTACTTAAAAGGATATTGTGAATTACACAGTAAAATGCCTTTGGCAGATCACAAAATATACCAGATGCTTGCAATTTTTTGTCTAATGAATTAAGTACATTTTCACATTAAGTGTAGATAGCCTTCTCAGTATCAGAACCCTTTAGAAATCCAAAGTGTGACTTTTACAGTATGTTATTTGAAATAAGATGGTTATAAAGCCGATTGTACATTACTTTTTCTAAAATTTTTGAGAATGCTATTTCTTTATCTCCCTTCTTAAACAGTGGCTTATATTCAGCATATTTCAACCATTCAGGAAATATTCCACTGATAAATGACTAGCTACACTGATAGCTTAATATGTTACTTAGCTCAGAATCACATTTTTAATTAACTTTGTTGATATTTCATCATACACACTAGTATTTCTGTTGGGGTAGTGAGGGTCAAATTCATATTATGGAAGTTACTTGAAATGTCTGGTCTGAGGTATTCCATAGCAGCATCTACCGAACCTGACAACCCCATCTTTTCAGTAACAATTATAAAATGTTTGTTAAAAAGTTGTGCAACACTATACACATCTGTCACCAATGTATCATTTACTCTTAATGCTATTTGTTCCTCTTCATGTCTGGTTCTACCGTCTCCTCCTTCACTATATCCTATATTGTCTTTATTTTGTTATCTGATATGACTATCTTTTCCTTGTAATATATTTGCTTTGATGTCTGTATTACAGTCTTTAATATTTTGCAGTCTTTCTTGTAATGTGCTGTAGCATCAACATTGGAACTGTTTCAGATTGACAGATACAGTTTTCTTTTTGTTTTACAAGATACCCCTATTCCTTAAGTAATCCATGACTTCTTTGTAGGCTTTGCTCTAACCTTGGTAAGTTTTGGGGGAAAACAGCGTTCGAATATGGTAAGCACTTTATTAGCAAAAGTGTTATATTTTTCATTCATGCCATGAGCACTGTAAACATCAGTCCAGTGAATGTCTCTGAGGAGTGTCCTAAAATAATCAATTTTTGGCTTATTGATTACGCTCTTGAGCTCAGATTTAACAGATTTAATATCCTGTTCAGTATTAACATTTAACAGAAGGAACTGCATGTCATGGTGTGAGAGGCCATTGACTATTGGTTTTGTAATATAATTTTGTTCATTGAACTTTTCTATAAAGATATTATCAATGGCTGTTTGTGAGCAATTTGCTACCCTAGTGGGGAACTTCCTCATAATCCAGACTGTATATAATTTAAATGAATTTCTAGGGCAATAAGATTTGCATAAGATCTTTTTTATTATAAATGTTTTAATTTGTATGACAGTGTGTGTAATAATGTATAACTTGTATATGTACTGTCTGCAGTACTGTTGTTTTTCTTGAAACCTTGAATTTAATATTGTTTATCTTGTATTTATATTGTTTACAATACTGTTTTTCTTCTTTTTGCCTGTATACTATTGTATTCATCTGAGTTGTTCTACGTTAAGTACAGATTTGTATAGAATGTGATTTAAGAGGACCAAATAAAAATCACATCAAATAAAATAAAATAAAATACTTTACAGTAATATTTAAAAGATTTTTCCAGATGTTCCAAATATTTTTGCTGTTTCTTAATTGTTTTTTGTTAAGAGATGTTATAGAATCAGTCGTGTAAGCAAGATTTGTTGAATGTATTAAGCATTCTTTTAGAGCTCCCACTTGTCTTTAGTCTGTCAGTATCGGTAGATGAAGTATTTGGGAATCTTAGTGCGCTCTGAAAGAGACTCCTGTAGCTGCTGGATAAGTGAAAAATAGTATCATGCTCTCGACAGACTTTTAATTCACATTAATACAATAATAACAAGGAGATTACCAATTTTCATAATATTACTTAGCAGTAATTTTAAAGTGGAGAAAGACTAATGGACTAATAAGATCTACAAAACAGTCAACGCTGTATGATCAGCAACTTCCATAAGATTTAGTGATCTGTGACTTTAACGTAGTTCCTAAATTACATTATAAATTATCTTAAAAATAAAAACTAATGTTGATTGGCGGTATTTCTCAAACACACGTTCGCTCACAATAAGTACTGCCCATTCACAATATGTACTGCATCACTGATTCAGGGCATTTTTCCAGACAAATTAAAGTATGTTTTGCTAAAGCTTTTTGGAACATATGAAGAGATGTGAACAATGACCGACGTGTTTCATTGTTGACACCCTTTTCTAAATCCTTTGAGGAAGTAATATCCGATCTGTGTACTAACAAAAATAATATTGAATGCAAATCATATTTTATAATTTCAAAAAGGCGACGAGTAATGTTATTTATATATTCACTAACCAATTTCAAACACTTTACCGGTAGTAAAAGTCGGTAATCTTTATGGTTGTGGGAAACGACAACCAAAGATTACTTGCTGTCAGCAATATCTTTGTATTTTCCCGATTAGCGCTGTCAATTGCAGTGTTTGTTTTCGAGGTGGTGCAGATGGTTTCACCGAAGTGGATTCAATGTTAAACAGTAGTGACGGTGCTTTCGTGGTTTTAAGAGAAAGTTTGAGGACGTAAATGTTTCCGCGGTACTTTCGTGAGCTAGACATTGAACGGTTGGCTGAATAAGTCTAACAAGAATTGGGCTTTATACAGATTCCTATACTCTGTTAATTCGCAAAAGATTTTCTGCCGCTCGCTGCCTCTACGTATCCTTGACATGCACGACTGCGGCAGGTCAAGAGCGGAGACCGAAAATTTGTTTTTATCAGTAATTCACGAAAAACTCGAGTTTCAACAAACGGCGAAGAATAATGAACTTATCCATTCATACAGCACAGTACCAGAGAAGTTACTGAGTATACACCAGGAATTAGCTAATAGGCTATCAGAATTACCATTCTCGGCACCAATCGAATACATTTATAATCCTGTGGACTACGCTTTTGATGTCCATGCTGAATTTGTAAATAAATTCTGCCAATCAGAAAAGCAAATTTTATTTCTTGGTATGAATCCTGGACCATGGGGTATGTCGCAAACTGGGGTGAGTCGTTCGACCCACCCCCTTTCCCCATCGCTCCTCTTAATGGGAGAGATGACACTTTTCAAGTACTGGAGACGTTCTATTTATAAAGTGTTACATTGAACATTAAGATTAGTTCATTTCGTTTAACTTTTCAGGTACCATTTGGTGAAGTGACGATAGTGAGAGACTGGTTAGGTATTAGTGGGGAAGTTAGATGCCCGTCTAAACAATGCCCTAAAAGACCTGTGCTGGGTTTCAGCTGTAAGAGAAGAGAACTTAGTGGTTGGAAGTTCTGGAACTTCTTCAAAAGCATATGTTTGAATCCACACAGGTTCTTCAGACATGCTTTTGTTTGTAATTACTGTCCATTGGCATTTATGACAGCAACAGGAAAGAATGTAACGCCAGCAGAAATGAAGGTTTGTTCTACCATTTCTATCTTCAACAAAGCAAGTGTTTATGTAAAAATTAAATTATTTCATAGATAATTGAAACTGACAAATGTGTATTGTTTGTCATTGAATGAGACCTCGTAGATTAGTAGAGCTCTTTGAAAAGTACATGTTTTTTCCATTTACAAGCAGATGCAGACAGCCATTCTGCAAGGTTGTAGATAAGCTAATCTAAAGTAGATTAAATTCCTACCTGTTTTGTATATAAAGCTGTCATCAATCCAAAGAATGGTTTAAGTGCTACAGTGTTTTACTCAGCTTGGTCCTATTACAAATGGCATTCCCCTGCTTTCTTTCATACCGACTGAGGTGGCACACTGCTTACTGCAGCGGACTCACATTTTGGAGGATGACAGTTCAAATCCACCTCTGGCCATTAAGCTTTAGGTTTTCCGTGATTTCCCTAAATCCTCCAGGTAAATTTTGGAATGGTTCTTTCAAAGGGCACAGCTGATTTCCTTCACCATCCTTAACACAATCCGATCTTGTGCTCAGTCTCTAATGGCCCTGATGTTGGTGGAACATTAAAAATCAATCTTCCTTTGCTTTCTTTCAGTCTTTGAATTTCCTGGGAAGTACTGGAGTCCCTGTAACACGGTGTCAGAATGGTCCCTTTCTGGTATTTAGTAAGGGCTGTATGAGGAAACATCAGGGGAAATAGCAAATATTTGGGGGGGAGGGGGGGACTGTTTTTCCAGTGGCCTGCAAAGATTTTCTTCTTCCTTTTCTGTCCACACCAAAAACAAACCCATGTTACATAGCAGTTACTAAAGCCAAAGTACTCCTCTCATGTTTAGCAACATTAAGCATGTAACTTGGCTGAATCACAATCGCTTCTATGAATGCAGAATAATTCTATGACGAATAAAATGTCTCTACTCCAGATATCAGCAGAAGGCAAAGGCTCACTCTTAGAGGTGCATGTACTTGAAAATTATCAGAATTGTCAAAAGATACTTAGCAGATTAGAACAGTGTTCATATTATAATCAAATCACATTAGCATTATGTTAAACATTTAGGAGTACTGCCATTGCTACAAATGAAACTTTGAAGTTCTCTACTTCTACTTTTATTCTGCTATATCCTATAATATCAAATTCCAGGACAGCTTTGTGTGTTTCCAAAATGTATTCTGAACTAAATAATGAGCCATCACAAAGATCTATTGTGTCAATTCATGAAAGTGACATAAGATGCATTTCAGGGGTAGAATTCTAATACTGTCTACATAACAAATCTACCTGCAGATTTGTAGTTAACAGCATTTCCCTGTTCAAAAGAAGTTGTGGCCTTAACTCATTGAACACAGGGCAGTAATGTAATAAAATGTGTGTGTGGCTAGGGCCTCCAGTTGGGTTGACCAGTCACCTCGTGCAAGTCTTTTAGAACCTGATACCAATAGCTTAAAAAAGGTGCATTTCATTTTTGAGGTTGTAATTGCGACAAGGTTTCTTGATAAATCTTTGTAATTTGTACAAGAGTTTCACACATCAGTTTCGACCATTTGCTATTATATAGTACTCAGTGTTTGAGATTTGATGTACAGTTCGTACTAAAATTCCATGACACTATGTTACGACGACATGTACATGTGGTTGGCACTGTTTTTGTTCAGTGAAGACTAGGTACTGGTTCACTGTGGTGCCAGTGGTCCCACAGAGCTAATAAGGGGGTCATTCCATGTCAATTCAACTAATCTGAGAAAATGTTCTAGCTGTTGGTCTCAGATTTGGCTGAAATGCAGCACACCAATGCTACCAAGTGTGGAACATTCATGTACACAATTCCCCTGCCAATTAGTTCCAGAATTATGGCTTGTGAAAGAAGGTGGTGTGATCCAGAAATGGCAACCCTCATCTGGCAATCTATCTTCAGACCCACTTCAGCTCTTAGTAACTTTGGAACTATTCCGCACAGTCCAGTGAAATTTTTACAACCCAGTAACATCCACTTAGAAAACACACTCTATGAATCAGAACACCAACAACATATTTCTGAGGGAAAATAAAAAATTCCAAAAAAATGTAATACGTTAAAAGGTACATATTATAGGTGCCCTCTATGCCAAATATAATTCACTCAAAAAGGGTATAATTTTTTTGTGGTACGCTTCATGTGACCTAAACCCACACAGAACTCATCTTGCCCATATCAGTCACAAAAACTGAGTTACATGCACACAAAAATACAAAAATTTGAAAAATTACCTGAAAAACATGGATTTTCTAAGTGTGGTAGTGCAAAAGGGACAAGTGATATCCAAACCAAATTTCAAACACTGCATAAGTGACCATGATATAATATATGGCAAAATTTCAACTTGTTATTGCAAGGCATTTGTGTACAATAAAAGTTGACAGAGATGTATTTGGTTACGTTTCTTTTAACACGATTTAGCAAGTAATAGTGATGATGCAGACAGCACAGAAAGTTAAACAATGGTAGTTTTCAGGGACAGAATGAGTCATTGTTAGGAAGGAACAACAAAGGAAACGAGCAACAATTACAGGTTAGTCATGTTTTTAAGATTCTAGTTCAGACTGGTCAGTACTGTTGTGGAAGTCAGTATGGAGGCAGAAGAGTGTACTATTGGTGCTTTTGTTCAAACAAGTTGCAGTATTGGTAGAGCTCAAGTGTCTGAATGTCATAAAACAACATATGGAACCAAATGTGGCATTCGCTTTGTACTATATGATCTGGATGAATCGGACCAAGATTTGTTGCTATGGAGATCTGGGATACACCCTGCGGGCACAAGAAGTACAGTTCCAGGAAACTTTAGTGTTTGTTATCATCATATGAAAGTGTTTCTGGATAAATATTCTTTCCTACTAAGAAGTTGATTTGATCCATTTTGGAATCATAAGGAGACAGTGAAGTGTAACCTCAGAGAAATTGATGTAAAATCAGTATTGAAAGTGAATAAGTTCATGGGACTTAACATGAAACCAGGACAAAAGTTATGTTCCAAGTGTGTTATACTGCTAAAAAATGAAGAATATTCTGATAATTTACATGATAGTGACGAAGAGTATCAGCCACCTACAACCACAGCAGATGAGCAATTAAATACTTCAGTGACTGCTCATGGTTTGTCTCCCATGAAGACACAAAGTTGGGAAACGAGACAGGCCCAGCTATGGTAGAAGAAAACTACAAGAAGCTCAAATGGAATTAAAACACAAAATAGCTGACACACTAATGGTGGAAGAGGAAGAACTATCTGCTCCAAAGGAACAGAAATCATGCCAGGAATGCTCTGATTTGCACAAAATTGTGCATGATTTGAAAGAAAAATGTGCCATATCCACACGCCAGAAAAAAGTAGCTATTCTTACCCTTGCACTTTCCAGCTGGTCTATTGACTACACTGCAAAGGAATTCAATGTTTCTACATATATGGTAAAGCAAGCTAGAAAAATAAAAGCAACCCAAGGAGTGCTTCCACAACTTCAGCAGGCTCAGGGTAAGCAATTGAGTTCAGAAATAAAGGTGGTAGTGTCAGAGTTTTATGAAAATAATGGCTACAGCCGAATAATGCCTGAAAAAAAAAGACTATGTAAGCTAAAATGACTGTTGCTATGAAACATATCAGAACTATATGTAGAATTCAAGAAAAAGTATCCGAATACCAAAGTAGGTTTATCATCTTTTTTTCAATCTTCGGCCAAAATGGGTTGTGCCTGTAAGTGCAAGGGGCACCCACAATGTTTGTGTATGTGAGACCCATCAAAATGCTAAGCTGATGTTTGCTGCTATAAAGGATTCTGGTCAGGATTACAAAGGTGCAATGAAGCTGCTAGTGTGTGACATCAGTTCCTACCAGTGCATGATACACAGGTGTGAAAAGTGTCCTGGTAAGGCAAATCTTGCGAAACACATGAAAAACAAACTGTATGGTGAACTCCTTATGGATGACGATGAACTTGTTTCTTATAAATAATGGACACACATGGGTCACACAAGTCTTGAAACAAAGCAAAGTACAGTGGAAGATTTTGTTGAAATGTGTTGTCAAAAAACTGACAAATTGACCACACACAGCTTCACAGCAACAGCACTATCGGCTTATCTCCAGTTTTGTAAGGATAATTTGAAACAAGATAAAATTATAGTAATACTAGACTTTTCTGAAAATTATGCATTTATAGTTCAAGATGACATCCAAGGATATCATTGGGACAACAGTCAAGCAACTCTCCAGCCATTTGCGATTTACTATAGAGGTGAATCAGGTGATGCCTGTCATGAACCTGTGCGTTTTTAGTGACTATTTAATTCATGATGCCATTGCAGTTCATGCTCACATTCACACTGTCATGGCATATGTGAAAAACAAGCTGCCTCACATACATTTTGCGAAATACCTCAGTGATGGGGCAGCTAGTCAGCACAAAAACTGTCAAAATCTCAAAAATTTATGCATGCATTACCATGATTTTCAGATTCACGCAGAATGGAATTTTTTACAAGTCATGGAAAAATGTATGTGATGGTATTGGTGCTACCATGAAGCGCATGACATCACGAGCTAGTCTGCAGCACCCTGCAGATGGTCACATTCTAACACCTCTTCAATTATTTACCTGGGTACAGAAAAATATCTCTGGCATACAATCATTCTATGTTTCAAAAGATGAGGTGAAATCAGTTGAAGAGTTGCTAAAAAGCAGACTAGAACACGTTAAAACTGTTGCAGGCACAAGGAGCCATCATCACTTCTCTCCAGTGGACTCTGACAATGTGCAGATGAGCAGATTGTCCAGTTATAACTATAGGTTCATGCACAACATCTGTCTTCACAGTGTGTCTGATTCAGGATTCAGAAACAAAAGCAGCAACATACAACCAGGTTGCTATGTTATTGCTATTTTATTTTATGATGACAAATGGTACTTAGGATGTGTTGCAGAGTGCTGTGAAGCAGAAGGTGGTGTATTTGTGAACTTCATGGGACCAGCAAGATCATTTCATTGGCCGCGTTTGGCAGACAGGTGTTGGATTCCTTTTGAACATATTCTTATGACAGTTACAGTTCCTACCACAGTGTCAGGAAGACAGTACAATTTGCCACTCAATGTACAGAGTGCAGTAGCTTAAGTGTGGGAGAACTTCTGTTCAAAGGGCAATCAACTGGTTTTTAGCAGTTAAGGTGCAGTAAACATTAATGATAGGTTGTGTTAATCTGTCTATATGTTGTTGCTTAGTGATTAAACAGTTGTGGGAGAGGATAAGAAGAGGCAGAACAATATGTTTTTACAAAATTGTGTTGTGGAACAATGGCCACATCACCAAATACATCTGTCAACTTCGATTGTACACAAATGTCTTGCAATAACATGCTGAACTTTTGAGATATATATCAGTATGGTTACTTATACAGTGTGTGAAATTTGGCTTGGATACCACTTGTCCCTTTTGTGCTACCACACTTCAAAAATCCATGTTTTTCAGGTAATTTTTCAATTTTTTGTATTTTTGTGAGCATGTAAGTCAGTTTTTGTGACTGATGTGGGCATGATGAGTTCTGTGTGTGTTTAGGCCACATTAAGCTTACCACAAAAAATTTATACCCTTTTTTAGTGAATTATATTTGGCATAGAGGGCACCTACAATATGTACCTTTTAACATATTACATTTTTTAAACAACAATTTGGATTTTTTCTTTTCTTTTCAGAAATATGTTGGTGTTTTGATTCATGGAGTGTGTTCTCTAACTGGATGTTACTGGGTTGTAGAAATTTCACTGGACTGTGTGGAATAGTTCCAAAGTTATTAAGATCTGAAGTTGGGTCTGAAGATAGATTGCCAGATGCGGGTTGCAATTTCCGCATCACGCCACCTTCTTTCACAGGTCATAATTCTGGAACTAATTGGCAGGGGAAACTAATACTTTGTACACGAGTGTGTTCCACACACGGTAGAATTAATGTACTGGATTTCAGTCAAATCTGAGACTATGAGCTGGAGCCCCTGGTTGAACTGACATGGAATGACCAAAGGGACAGTCAACTGAAAACAAGACAGACAAAATAAAGGTGAATAAACTGTTTGTTGTTTCAAAATTAATTGCCGTAACTGGTAATAGATGTATCCTACTGTGACAGTCAATGCCTTTGTGGAAAAATGTTTGCATTTGCCAATGTAATCATGATTGTATCCAGGTGTGCACCTCTTTATCTGAAGCAAATCAACGGTCACAAATATCTCTGTTCTGGGTGCCATAAAATATGGAAACCGCTTGGGAAGAGGCAGGACTGTATGGAGGATGTGCAATGGCTTGCCAGCAAAACTTCTGCACCATTCTCAAAACAGTCTTGACAACATGCAGGCCCACCCCCTGAGGCTGTGTAAGGGCTTGCCAGTGAACCATCTGCAGCATAGACAGGCCCCATGTTGCCAAGGCTGTTCAGAGTACACTGCAGAGGTTTCGCTGAGAAGACCTTACTCATCCTCCTTACAGTCCTGATCTCTCCCCATGAAGTTTCCATATTTTTGGAGACCAGAAGAAAGACATTCATGGCTGTTGAATTGCTTAGGATGAAGACATGCACTCCTGGATATAATTATGGTTGCGTAGGCAACTGCAAACATTTTTCCATGACAGCGTTCACTCTCTTGTCTCAAAATGGAATAAGTGTATTAACAGTTACGGTGATTACTTTTGAAGTATGATTCAGTTTACTTAATTTTTCCCATCTGTCTCATTTTAATTTGACTGCCCCTTATAGAAAAGGAGGGAAATGGTATATGTCGGCAGTACTGCTTACATTATGATTATGTTCATTCCTCAATTTTTATAACATTCAAGAATCTGGGAGAGAGTATAATCATTTCTTCTTGGGCTTCTAAACATGAATACAAGCTTCAAATAGAAACTCTTTCAACCCTTGTATAACAGAATTCGTTACTCAGTCTCCAATGTGACGGAAACAGTGTCAAAAGACTGCAAGCCCTTGCCACACCTCAGTTTACTAGACTCGCTCCGATTTATGGGATTCTGCAAAACTGAACATGTATTTCTCTTAGTTCTTGTGGAACATCATAGGATTTACTTTTAAAAAAGGCTATATAGACAATGTGAACCACTGGTGAAGAGTAATGCAACTGGTTCAGAGAGAGTTTTGCAACACTCACAAATTCAAATGTAATTGAAGTTCAAAATAGGAACCAATAAGTTTTTAGAATTGTATCAGAGATAAGCAAATTTGAATGTGGACAAGTAGTTGGTGCTCATGTGGTGGATGCTTCCGTAACCAAGGTAGCCAACGTGTTTGCTGTTTCAACAGGCACCGTATTGAAGATTTTTACCATGTACAGGGAAAGCAGAAAAATATCCATTAAGTCACAAAGCAGATCAAAATTATGTACTGAATGTTCATGATGATGGTCACTGAAGAGGATTGTGATGAAAAATAAAGAGGACAGCAGCTCCAAAAGTCACTGCAGAAATGACTGTCACACGCACAAAACACGCTGCGCAGGGAATGATGGGTAAGCTGGAATTCAAAAATCCGTCATCAGTTATGCAAAGGGCCTTAACAGAAAAACATGGTGCCAAAGTCCTAAAACATAACTGTGCAGATGTTCCTGTGTGTGTATGATTAAGAGTGAATGTGTTATTACTTATTACAATAAAAACTGATCACTTATCTTCGCCTACCCCCTTGTTGTAATTAAAAATAATAAATCATGTGAAACATTGATTCAAAGTTTAGCTGTTCCACTACCTTAGATTTCCTCATGGTACTTTGTAAATATTCCCCCCAGGGGGCTCACGGTTATTTCGTGAGTACGTGGGTGGCGAGCACGGGGTCCCGAGCTATTGCAGCCTTCTGTCTTTCCAGGGCTGCATTTCCGCTCCTTTCCTCTCCTAGCTCCTTCCCCTTTGCCTCACCTCTCCCTCTCTTGGTTTCCTTGTTTATGTTGGCCCCACTATCCTCCTGGTTCTGTTGGTTTTGCAATTTGGTTTTGTTGCGTAATCACATCATTCTTTTGTCATTCCCTGGTCCCCCTCTGGGGTTTGACCTCGATTACTAAATTTCTATTCTGTAGTGTGAGCCATTTAGGGAAGAGCACCTTACCTAGTGTCTCCGACGTGTGCCCTCCTAGTTCATTCCACCGTTTCTTTCACGTCGTTGTCTGATGCTAGGGTGCATAGCCAGCACAGTAGCCAGCCAGAGTGGTGGGGTCACTATGTACTCTTTTGGTTGAGACCCCAGAACACACAGGGATCACACTTCTGATACCTGACCTGTGACCACCTCATGTAAGCCTAGGAGTGGTTGCTTGTCGTCCTGGTGTATCGGAATTCCCAGCAATGGCCGCCATGCCAGACGTTCCTTTCTGTGGCTGGGTGGCACCCATGGGGAGAGCCCCTGATCGGAGTGGGTGGTATCAGGGTGGATGTTATGCAAATGAAATGCATACGGGTCCAGAACTCTGGCCATTCTTCTGCAGCCGTCTCTATGTGTGGAACTGATGCTTTTAGTGCTGCTTCTCCTGCCGCTTCGGCCTGCCCTTCCATGGCTACTCCCTGGGAGGAGGGTCAGGCTCATCGGCTAGGGGCGAAACCTTTCCCCTACTATCTGGTTTGCACCAGGACTGATGGGGATACTTTCACCAGTACCAAACCTTTATTTTTTGTGGAACACATTGAAGAAATGTTTGGCGAAGTGGACTCTCTGAGCAAGAGGCGGTCGGGTTCATTGTTGATCAAAACTGCTTCAGCTGCCCAGTCTGCAGCCCTTCGTGCCTGTAACCATCTTGGCAAAATTCCTGTGTCCATTACCCCCCCCCCCCCCCCCCCGGCCCATCAGTCTCTAAATATGGTTCAAGGTGTAATTTTTCACAGGGACCTCATCCTTCAAACTGATGAGGAACTTCGGTACAATCTCGGACGGCGGGGTGTTCACTTTGTTCGGCATGTTCAGAAGGGTCCGAAGGACAATCACATTGATACTGGTGCCTTTATCCTGGCCTTTGAAGGGGATACCCTCACTGAGAAAGTAAAGATTATGGTTTATCGATGTGATGTGAAGCCGTACATCCCACCACCTATGCGGTGTTTTAAGTGCTTGGGTTTTGGACACGTCTTCCTGCTGTTCGCAGGCCCCTCTCCGTGGTGACTGTGGACGTCCACTCCATGAGGGGAGTTCCTGTGTTCTCCCTCCTGTGTGTGTTAATTGTCATGGCAATCAATCTCCACATTCACCAGATTGCCCAGTTTATAAGGAAGAAAGGAGGTACAGGAGTATAAGTCCCTTGATCGTTTAACCTACACTGAGGCTCGTAAGAAATATGCACATCTTCACCCTGTGTCCGTGATGTCTAGTTATGCTTTAGTTACATCTTCACCCCTTCCTGACCCCAGTCCTGAACCCCTCTCCTCCCCCCCCCCCTCCCCTGCAGCTCCCACACCCTCTCCTCCGGGCGCCGCTCCCCCTCCCCAGCTGGAGAAGTGTCCCACTTCTTCAGCGTCTGCCAGTCAACAGTCAAGGGCGCCCCTCCCAGGGTACCCCTTCCAGGCCAAAGGTCTGCTGCCAAACGATGACCGCGTGAACCACAGTCTGTGGGCCCCCAGGTCGCCCGATCTCTTCCTGTTCCTGATCTTGCTGCAGCTGGCTCCTTTATGCCACACAGCTCTCCTTGATCTCAAACAGAAAAGAAGAAGAAACATAAGTCCCGGGACAAGGAACCTCTGGTGTCACCAGAGGTCCCATCCCCGCCTTCGCAACCTGATCCTGACATATTGATCAGGGATGTTGCCCCCTACTTGTCGGTGACGGGTGGTGACCCGGCGGCATGACTGGCTTTAGTCCTGAACCCCTCTCCTGCACAGAGCATAACTTAATCATAGCTAACACTTGGTTCAAGAATCATAAAAGAAGGTTGTACACATGGAAGAATCCTGGAGATACTAAAAGGTATCAGATTGGAATTGTAATGGATATTACCGTCACCTTCTGGAGTTGAAACCCCTTGTTTCGTCATACTCTGCAGCTTGTGTGTTTCTACAAGAATCTAATTTTACTGATGATCACTCACCAAACCTCTGTGGGTTCCGTGTTTTCTGTCGAAATCGGGTCACCCCCCTGTGGGCCTCTGGTGGCGTTTGTAGATAGGTCCATACGGACGTTGCTAACATGTGGATTCCTCTTCAAACTACATTGGAAGCGGCTGCTGTTAGGGTCCACCTGGACTCTGAGGTCACGATTTGCAAACTTTATCTCCCTCCTCCCCCCCATGAACCATGGACCTTGCGATTGGTGGAGAGGCTTGCGTGCCTCAGCCATACAGATGGCCGTACTGTAGGTGCAACCACAATGGAGGGGTATCTGTTGAGAGGCCAGACAAACATGTGGTTCCTGAAGAGGGGCAGTAGCCTTTTCAGTAGTTGCAGGGGCAACAGTCTGGATGATTGACTGATCTGGCCTTGTAACATTAACCAAAACGGCCTTGCTGTGCTGGTACTGCGAACGGCTGAAAGCAAGGGGAAACTACAGCCGTAATTTTTCCCGAGGACATGCAGCTTTACTGTATGGTTAAATGATGATGGCGTCCTCTTGGGTAAAATATTCCGGAGGTATAAAAGTCCCCTATTCCGATCTCCGGGCGGGGACTACTCAAGAGGACGTCGTTATCAGGAGAAAGAAAACTGGCATTCTACGGATTGGAGCGTGGAATGTCAGATCCCTTAATCGGGCAGGTAGGTTAGAAAATTTAAAAAGGGAAATGGATAGGTTAAAGTTAGATATAGTGGGAATTACTGAAGTTCGGTGGCAGGAGGAGCAAGACTTTTGGTCAGGTGATTACAGGGTTATAAATACAAAATCAAATAGGGGTAATGCAGGAGTAGGTTTAATAATGAATAAAAAAATAGGAGTGCGGGTTAGCTACTACAAACAGCATAGTGAACGCATTATTGTGGCCAAGATAGACACAAAGCCCATGCCTACTACAGTAGTACAAGTTTATATGCCAACTAGCTCTGCAGATGATGAAGAAATTGATGAAATGTATGACGAGATAAAAGAAATTATTCAGGTAGTGAAGGGAGACGAAAATTTAATAGTCATGGGTGACTGGAATTCGTCAGTAGGAAAAGGGAGAGAAGGAAACATAGTAGGTGAATATGGATTGGGGGGAAGAAATGAAAGAGGAAGCCGTCTTGTAGGATTTTGCACAGAGCATAACTTAATCATAGCTAACACTTGGTTCAAGAATCATAAAAGAAGGTTGTACACATGGAAGAATCCTGGAGATACTAAAAGGTATCAGATAGATTACATAATGGTAAGACAGAGATTTAGGAACCAGGTTTTAAATTGTAAGACATTTCCAGGGGCAGATGTGGATTCTGACCACAATCTATTGGTTATGAACTGCAGATTGAAACTGAAGAAACTGCAAAAAGGCGGGAATTTAAGGAGATGGGACCTGGATAAACTGAAAGAACCAGAGGTGGTACAGAGTTTCAGGGAGAGCATAAGGGAACAATTGACAGGAATTGGGGAAAGAAATACAGTAGAAGAAGAATGGGTAGCTCTGAGGGATGAAGTAGTGAAGGCAGCAGAGGATCAAGTAGGTAAAAAGACGAGGGCTAATAGAAATCCTTGGGTAACAGAAGAAATATTGAATTTAATTGATGAAAGGAGAAAATATAAAAATGCAGTAAATGAAGCAGGCAAAAAGGAATACAAACGTCTCAAAAATGAGATCGACAGGAAGTGCAAAATGGCTAAGCAGGGATGGCTAGAGGACAAATGTAAGGATGTAGAGGCTTGTCTCACTAGGGGTAAGATAGATACTGCCTACAGGAAAATTAAAGAGACCTTTGGAGAGAATAGAACCACTCGTATGAATATCAAGAGCTCAGATGGCAACCCAGTTCTAAGCAAAGAAGGGAAGGCAGAAAGGTGGAAGGAGTATATAGAGGGTTTATACAAGGGCGATGTACTTGAGGACAATATTCTGGAAATGGAAGAGGATGTAGATGAAGATGAAATGGGAGATAAGATACTGTGTGAAGAGTTTGACAGAGCACTGAAAGACCTGAGTCGAAACAAGGCCCCGGGAGTAGACAACATTCCATTAGAACTACTGATGGCCTTGGGAGAGCCAGTCATGACAAAACTCTACCATCTGGTGAGCAAGATGTATGAGACAGGTGAAATACCCACAGACTTCAAGAAGAATATAATAATTCCAATCCCAAAGAAAGCAGGTGTTGACAGATGTGAAAATTACCGAACTATCAGTTTAATAAGTCACAGCTGCAAAATACTAACGCAAATTCTTTACAGACGAATGAAAAAACTGGTGGAAGCGGACCTCGGGGAAGATCAGTTTGGATTCCGTAGAAATGTTGGAACACATGAGGCAATACTAACCTTACGACTTATCTTAGGAGAAAGATTAAGAAAAGGCAAACCTACGTTTTTAGCATTTGTAGACTTAGAGAAAGCTTTTGACAACGTTAACTGGAATACTCTTTCAAATTCTGAAGGTGGCAGGGGTAAACTACAGGGAGCGAAAGGCTATTTACAATTTGTACAGAAACCAGATGGCAGTTATAAGAGTCGAGGGGCATGAAAGGGAAGCAGTGGTTGGGAAAGGAGTGAGACAGGGTTGTAGCCTCTCCCTGATGTTATTCAATCTGTATATTGAGCAAGCAGTAAAGGAAACAGAAGAAAAATTCAGAGTAGGTATTAAAATCCATGGAGAAGAAATAAAAACTTTGAGGTTCGCCGATGACATTGTAATTCTGTCAGAGACAGCAAAGGACTTGGAAGAGCAGTTGAATGGAATGGACAGTGTCTTGAAGGGAGGATATAAGATGAACATCAACAAAAGCAAAACGAGGATAATGGAATGTAGTCGAATTAAGTCAGGTGATGCTGAGGGAATTAGATTAGGAAATGAGACACTTAAAGTAGTAAAGGAGTTTTGCTATTTAGGGAGTAAAATAACTGATGATGGTCGAAGTAGAGAGGATATAAAATGTAGACTGGCAATGGCAAGAAAAGCGTTTCTGAAGAAGAGAAATTTGTTAACATCGAGTATAGATTTAAGTGTCAGGAAGTCGTTTCTGAAAGTATTTGTATGGAGTATAGCCATGTATGGAAGTGAAACATGGACGACAAGCAGTTTGGACAAGAAGAGAATAGAAGCTTTCGAAATGTGGTGCTACAGAAGAATGCTGAAGATAAGGTGGGTAGATCACGTAACTAATGAGGAGGTATTGAATAGGATTGGGGAGAAGAGAAGTTTGTGGCACAACTTGACTAGAAGAAGGGATCGGTTGGTAGGACATGTTTTGAGGCATCAAGGGATCACAAATTTAGCATTGGAGGGCAGCGTGGAGGGTAAAAATCGTAGAGGGAGACCAAGAGATCAATACACTAAGCAGATTCAGAAGGATGTAGGTTGCAGTAGGTACTGGGAGATGAAGAAGCTTGCACAGGATAGAGTAGCATGGAGAGCTGCATCAAACCAGTCTCAGGACTGAAGACCACAACAACAACAACAACAATAACAATAACAACATCTCCCTCCTGACCGGACTCTTACACTTGTTGCCTTAACTGCCCTTCTTCAGCAACTTCCTCCTCCCTTCCTCCTTCTCGGGGATTTTAATGCTCATCATCCCTTGTGGGGCAGTGCATTTCCATCTAGACAAGGTCTTCTCGTAGACCAGTTTCTTGCAGACCACGACTTGTGCCTTGTTAATGATGGCTCCTCTACTCATTTCAGTGCCGGTCATGGTACCTTTTCTGCCATTGATCTTTCTGTTTCCTCTCCCTCCCTCCTCCCTTCATTACACTGGTCGCCACATGACAACCTTTGTGACAGTGACCATTTCCCATTGATTCTTGTGCTCCCTTCCCACTCCCCGATGGACAGGTTACCATGTTGGTTTTTCCAATGCGTCGATATACACTGCACAGGCCGTGTTTTCTCCCTCTTTGTCGGTTTGTATTGATGACATCCTAAGTGACGTGTCTGACGCAATTGTTCGCATTGCTAGCCTTGCTGTACCGTGCTCATCTGGACCATTTCACCGCCGGCCATTGCCATTGCCATCCGTGATTGCCATAGAGCTTTGCAACACCTTAAGAGGCACCCATCCGTTGCCAACCTTATTACCTTTAAACGCCTTCACACTAAAGCCCGTTGCTTAATCAAACAGAGCAAATGGATGTGTTGGGAAAGTTTTGTTTTTTCCCTTGGTTCTACTGTCCCTATGTCAAGGGTATGGGCTACACTTTGTTCTCTCCAAGGTTGCCATCCGCAGTCTACCCTCCCGGGCCTTCACCTCCTGGATGGCCTTTGCACGGAGCCATTGATTCTCGCGGAACATCTTGCGACCCATTTTGCAACAGCATCAGCCTCCTGTCCAGCTACTTTCCTTCACCAGAAACAGCGGGCTGAAGCTTCCGGGTGTTTTACCCCTTGCCAGTCAGAATCTTACAACGTACCATTTACTGAATGAGAATTTCTTTCCACACTTTCTTCTTCTCATGATACAGCCCCTGGCCCAGACTCCATTCATAACCAACTGCTTCAACATCTCAGTGTTCCACAACGGCAACATCTCTGGGTGTTTAACAATATTTGGCTCTAGGGTGACTTCCCTTCTCAGTGGAAGGAGAGCATCGTGGGTCCTGTCCTTAAGCCTGGTAAGAACCCCCTGTTTGTCAAAAGCTATCGGCCAATTAGTCTTACAAATATTGTTTGCAGGTTACTTGAACAGATGGTAGCCCGTCGGCTCAATTGATACCTCGAATCTCGGGATATATTGTCCCCTTACCAGTGTGTCTTCAGAGAGGGACGCTCTCCGATCGATCATTTACTTCGCTTGGCATGCGCAGTTCGGCTGGCTTTTTCCCAGCACCACCATTTGGTTGCAGTATTTTTTGAGCTTCGCAAGGCCTACGATACGGCTTGGCGCCATCACAACTTTCTTACAGTTCATGAGTGGGGTCTTCGGGTCTCACTCCAGATTTTTATCCGCCAGTTCCTGTTCCACCGGTCATTCAGGGTTCGGGTTGGTGCTGTTTTTAGTTCTCCACGGACCCAGGAGAATGGCATCCCAATAGTTCCTCTTCAATGGCCTCAGCAGAGCGGCAGCTCCAGGGAGCTATACGGCCTGCTTCTGCATGTACCCTCTCACAGGGGTTTCAATTCTCTCCTTTAAAATCGCGGGTGGTCCACTTCTGTCTCTGTACTATGATCCACCCCGATCTGGAGCTCTATCTCGATGGACAATGATTACCTGTGGTCCCACAGTTTCGTTTCCTGGGTCTTCTTTTTGACAACAAGCTCACTTGGCTGTCTCATACCAGACTTCTGAAGGTAGGATGTTTCCGTAATCTCAATGTCCTTCACTTCCTTGCCCAAACCTCTTGGTGTGCGGACTGCTCCATCCTTCTCCGCCTTTATCCGGGTTTAGTGCTGTCTCACTTAGACTATGGTTGTCAAGTTTATGGTTCGGCTGCTCCTTCTACACTGCACCTCCTGGATCTGGTCCCCCATCGTGGTGCCTTCCCTACTAGCCCTGTTGATAGTCTCCTGGTTGAAGCTGGGATCCCCCCCCCCCCTTTCTGTTCGGCAGTCCCAGCTTCTGGTTTCTTACGCAATTGCTGTCCGTTCCTCCCTCACTCATCCTTCCTATTCTATTCTGTTCACAGACCATGGACGTAACCCACCTGATTCCTGCCCTTGGGCGAGTTTACCGGTTGGACTCCGCCTTGCGTCTCTTCGCCGTGATTTTCAGCTTCCTTCTTTGTCCTGTCTCCCACGCTCCCTCCCCAATACCCCACCTTGGTTAGTTCCTCGGCCCCAAATTCGGATGGATCTCCGCCGAGGTCCAAAAGATACCATTTCCCCAATGGTGTTCCGTTGTTCCTTCCGCCGAATGTTATGGGAGTTTCGGGATGCTGTTGTTTTTTACACCGATGACTCTAAATCTGCCAATCATGTGGGATATGCCTTCACGTCCTCTGTTGGCACAGAAAATCATCTCCTGCCACCTACATGTGGGGTGTTTACTGCAGAATTGATGGCAATTTCCCAGGCCCTTACCTTTATTAAACAGTCCCAACACAACCGCATTTTGTTATGTACAGACTCAATGAGTGGCCTTCTGGCTGTTGACTGGTGTTTTTCTCGCCATCCCTTGGTCTTGGCCATCCATGACCATCTCGCTGATCTTCCCCGTGCTGCTTGTTCTGTTGACTTCCTTTGGGTCCCTGGCCATGTGGGTATCCTAGGTAATGAGCTTGCTGATCATTTGGCTGGGGGAGCAGTCACTTACCCCCCTTCTCTGTAACCCCTCCTTCAGCAGATTTACAGCTTCACATCAAATCCCACTTCGCACAATCATGGGCCAACTCTTGGGAGGCTACCTCCCTGTCTAATAAAATTCATGTGGTTAAGGTGACACCAGTCCCCTGGTGTTCTTCCTTCCGCCTCTCCCGAAAGGCCTCAACCACCGTGTGTCGTCTCCGCATCAGCCATACCAGGCTGACCCATGGTTTTCTTTTGCGCCACTCCCACTTTGTGGTTGTGGAGCCTTCCAGTCAGTAGCCCACATTTTGGTGGAATGCCCCCTTCTTTCGGCTCTGCATACTAAGTACAGACTTCCCCGCACTTTACCTTTAACGTTAGCTGACGATTCTCGGATGGTCGAACTGGTTCTCTGTTTCCTCCGTGAAAGTGGTTTTTATTCTCAGTTTTAAGGTTTTTAATCTCACTCTGGTGTTGGTGCAGGGCAGTGAGGTTTGAGGTGTCTCCCACTGTAAGCTGTGTTTGGAGGTTCCCGACTCCCCTCCTTGGCCGAGATCCTCTTTTCTTTCTCTTTTACTCTGTTTTTACCACTTTTTAGAATTCATTAGTCTCTCTTTCCCATATGCACATCTACGTTCTAGCAGTTGAACGCATTTACATAGCAAGTGGTCTTGCCTCTACTGCTTCAGAGGTGGGATATGTCCTGTCTCTAGCATAGTCTTGAGGTTGCTCTCTTGCTGACTTCTCTCATTCTGTTTTTACCATTGATGACACGACTGCACTTTTACGATTTTTAACCTTTTCCCTTTTATCGTACTGACTTTTCTGAGATGTCAAATTTTCTGATTGGGCCACATTTGAAACAAGAGACTGCTGACCTTGCTGTTTGGTACCTTCAACACCAATCAACCAACCAACTCATAATACTGTCAAGGATTATGTGACCATTTTGGGTGATTGGATACATCCCATGGTACAATGTTGGTTCCCAGTGATGATGCTGTGTTCCAAGATGTCAGGGCCACTGTTCACACAGCTTGCAGTGTCCAGCACTGGTTTTGTGAGCACAGGGATGACTTGTGGCATCTCCGCTGACTACCACAGTCACGAGATCTCTATATTATTGAGCCTTTGTGGTCTACTTTGGAGAGAGGGCTACACAATAGTTATCCACCTGCATCGTCTTCACCTGATCTTACCACTGTTTTGCAGAAAGAATGGTGTACGATTCCCTCAAAAACCATACAGGACCTGTATTTCTCCATTCAGAGGCAACTGGGTGCCGTTTTGAATGCCAGTGGTTTTCCTACCCTGTGTTGGGCATGGTAGTGTGTTCTGTTTGTGTTGTTTCCATACTTTTGTCCACTTGAAGCTTTTCTGTGGTTTTGCTAAATCACTTTAGGCAAATGCTGGAATTGTTCCTTCATCAAAGCCAATGCCAACCACCTGTCCTATGCTCATAAAAGGATACTTATGTTTTCTGTGTGTATGCATATTTTTGTGCTATTTATTTTCATTGTATTGTAATGACAAATCTTAAATCATTATAAAATGGTGCCCGGATGAATAAATAGAAAAATATTTTTGCTTAGAAAGGCATATAATTGGTTATCTGAAACAGTTTTTATATTCAGAATTGTTCAGAGGGCCTTTCTGGGAATTAAAAAATACAAAATGGAACCCTTTTATTTGGATCAACCACATCTCAAAATACTACTACTGTCCTCAGAAAGATGTGTGATGGGAAGAACTGTGCAATACTTTCAAATTTAGGAGAAGTATTTCGATGTGCAGAGATCTTGTGGATGTGAGAACATAAGAAGGATAATTATTGTGGTGCACAGTACCTTAATACAGGTAAACAGAAACCTGGAATAAAATGATATCTTTCATTCTTACCATTGACAGTCGAACTGTGGTATATCAGTTTCATAATATGAGCCTATATCCTGAATTCCATGGGCTGCTACAATTTTCAAAAGTTCAGATGCATAATAATTGTATATGGATACAAAGCAATCTATGAAAAATGTGAATCAGCAGCACAACCTGGGAATATCATGCACCATCTAGAGCAGATTGCTCATGCAACCATCCAGTGTAAAATAACTCACTCCTGTTTGCAGAGGAAAAAATAATCGTGAACCAAAGTATATTTAATGCTGAAACAACAAACACATTTAAAGCAATATGATTCCCAGTGTTTGTTACGCATTTGTCTCTATCTTCAAGTATACTACCACAGGTGCTTCACATGTAAGATAAGAAATGGGAAGATCCACTGCAGTATTGTCAGGAAAAGGGGTTTGTGAAGAACAGTGAGTAGGAGGAGGGCCATGATAATAGCACATGTGTTAAGACATCAGAAAAGTACTCCCATGGTACTACAGCGAGCTCTAGGAAAGGCTGTGGAATTGATTACAATATATCCAACAAATAAGGGTGTTTAATGTAAGTGCACCTCTGAGGTCGATACTGGAAAGAAAGTACTGTAAAAAATGATGCAAAGTCTTCAGTGAGAAATTTTGGAGACCACACCCTATGACACCAAAGGCAATACTAAGTAAGAAAGAATCTGATGCAGAGACTCCAATAAATGGCAGCAGTGAGTCTGCAAGTGTTAACATACCTTCCTCAAACATCTACACTGTAAAGACTGAATCATAAAAACAAACCTCACTGCTAACACAATTCTCATATTTCAATGGAAAATAATCAATTCTGGATGTGTGTATAATTACTCATGCTCCTTGCAATTTAAATACCATTACATTTTATAGATACTGAAACACCTGTGCAAAGGTGGGATGGCTGCATTTGACAATGAGTGAGTTGGTGCAGTGGTAATCCACTGAAGTCATATTCAGTACGATGTTGGAACAATTCCCATCTGACCATCCCAATTTGTTTTTCGTGGTTTTCCATGTGACATTGTAAGAGTAATGTTATTAATGAGGGAAAGTTGTTGATTTCATATGCCTGCGCAATATTGCAAGGGCACTGATGACCATGCTGTAGAGCAACAAATACCATCATATAACAATGGAAACTCCAGGTAGGAATAACAATAATGTAGGAAAAGATAGATTTGTATTTACCATAGAGATAACACACAGGTACAATTAAGATGCTTACACATAAGCTTTCGGCCTCACCCTTCGTCAGACAAAGAGAAACCCACACTATTCATTCACAAAAGCAAGCAGACGACTGCCGACTCTGTGGCATTCTTGCCTGAGCTACCATAGTTGGCGGTCGTGTGTGTGAGGCGTGCTTGCTTTTGTTAGTGAAAACTGTGCATTTCTCTTTTTCCAGCAAAGGTTGAAGCCGAAAGCTTTATGGAAGTGTCATTTAATTGTACCTGTCTGCAACTTTATTTTTGTGGTAAGTAGCCATCTATCTTTTCCCACATTGTTGAAATAACATCATCTGTTGGTGTGATGGCTACATGGAGAAGTGTTAGAATGCATATCTGAAGACTGAAGTTTTAAACCTTTCTAGGCTGTTAGACTGTTTCCCCCTACCTCCTCCATCACTGGTAATTTTTCATGTATGTGGAATAGTCAGTTTACATTGTGGTTTGGGCTGGACTGCATGGTAAACTTTAAATTCCTGTGAAGTGGGTTGGATTAGATGGTTCACAAATCAGAGGTAGGCAAGAGAGGGCAATCCCCAACAGAACTGTATTTACATATTTATAATAAAACAATCTTTATTGCCTGTTTAAAATGCAAATGGAGATAAAATAAGGGGAATATACTGTCTGTCTGTTTAGTTGATCCTGTACTTACACTAGTTCCAGCAGCAAAGCAATTTCAGTACGTTCTGTAGTAAGAAACTAGGACAGTATTCCTGTAAGCGGCATATGTTCTTATGGAAAAGCAAAAGGATAGATTAAAGGCAGAGAAAAATGCAGTTGCTCTATTGAAGCATGTCATTTGCTTGTAACCATCAGTGTAAACTTGCATGTAATCCAAGTATTGGCAAAAGATGTTATAAAAGGATAATTTTAAAATATTCTCTGTAGTACTCTAGTTTTTGACTTCTCAAGAGTCCACTCCTGGTCAAGGAAAGGAATTTGCTTGACAGTTTCACCTTATGTGACTCCCAAATTGGACTGTTAAGAGTTAATGATTTACAAAGCCATTCACATGAGTGTAATGTGCATACATAAATATTCTTTTTTCCATTAAAAAAAAACAGTCTATTAAAGAGGTGCATATACTTTGATGGTATGTCTTTCTTCCTTCTAATAGGATTTTTTGCTTGGCCTGTTGCGTTATCAATGTATTGAAGTTGGACAGCAGTATAGGATCCATGTATATATTATGAGTTTTCTTTCCTTTGGGGGTGAAAAAGCTAATGATAAATCAGAATACTCCTCTCAGGCATGCTTGATGTAAGGGATATGAAATGCTTTAAGGATGGTAAACAATAGACTGCTGTCTGAGTTTCTGTAAATGCAGTCAGAACATAGTTATTTCTTGTGCCAGTACTTTTTAAGGGAAAAACGGAGTCCGATACTTCCTTGTGAGTCATAGTTTGTTCTATCTTCAGGTTCCTGTTGTTCTGCGTACTTAGAGGATTAGGGTGTCATGAGCTTTGCAGCATGCAATTAGTCTGTGTGTATGTACATTTTGAGCTATTTATTGTCATTGTTTTATAGTGAGAAATCCTGTATCATTATGGGATGATCCCTGGATGAATAAATAAATCAAAATTCATGAAGCACAGATGGAATATAAGAGATCTGTTAAAAAAATTCTGAAACTTTGTCCAAATAATTTTTGTATCCTTACCTTCTACTTATTGTGTGTGGTATCCTTCGAAATACTCTCCTCCACAATTGATACCCTGCTCCCAATGCCATTCCACTTCTGGAAGCAGTCTTGGTATGCCTCTTGCTGGATTACGCAAAGTGCTGCATACGAACTTCCTTTTGTCTTATCTTTTGTTTTAAATCTTCATCCTTTCAGCATCTTTTAAACTCTGGAAATAAAAGATAAAAGTCCACAGGGGGCCAGGCCTGGAGAGTACAGAGAATGTGCAATAGTCACACACCAACAGGGATGAATGTGTTGGTGTGTTATCGTGATGCAAGAGCCATGAATTGTCTCTCCACATTTCAGGGTATTTCCCTCTCACATTTTCTTGCAGGTATTGCAACACACTCCGATAGTACCATCGATTAACAGTTCATCTCTGTGGCTCAAATTCATCATGAACTAATCCTTCAAAGTCAAAGAAAACTATTAACATGGCTTTGATATTTGACCTGACCTGAAAAGCTTTTTTTGTTCTTGGAGAACCTTTCCTTACCAGATGTGAAGATTGAACCTTGGTCTCGACATCATAACTGTAGACCCACATCTTATCGTCAATTACGATTTTCTTAAGGAACATCTCATTCTCAGTTGTGCGATCCAAAAGCTGTAAACAGATTGTGAGGTGCAGGTCTTTCTGGTCCTGACTCATGGGCAGTGGGATGAGCTTGGCGGCAACACAATGCATTCCAAGACACTGTGTCAGGTATTCAGGACATGATCCAGCTGAAATGTTACATTCTTCTGCAAAGCACAATTTTGTTGACTTGCTGACATTAGCATCATTGGTAGACGTTGATAGGTATCTTGAACGAGGGTCATCTTTAACTTCGTTCCAGCCATTTTCAAACCACATGAACCATTCATAACATCAAGTATGGCTTATGCGCTCATCACTTTTAACAGACCCTCTTTCTTCTGTAACTAACTTCAAAATTGTGGGACTGATGACCTCACTGTTTGGTCCCATAACCCCTCTCAGTTAATCAATCAGATGTTTCTGTTACATTGACCTTTCAACCACCCAAAAATCCAAGCTTGAGATGAAAACACAACAGGCCAAAATGATCTGCACTGAAGTCATTGGACCATGCGACCTTGATCCTGTCTGATGAATCTGGTGATGACCATTTCATCGCTGGTATGGCGTCAACGTTTACCTGAGGAACCAACGAGGCCCTCCCCACTCACCCCCCCCCCCCCCCCTCCCTCCCCACTGCTGCAGTCTCCCCAACAAGGTGGCACGACAAGGGGTAAGACAGAGGTAAACTTCACCTTTAAGATGGCTTCCATACTTGTAGGGGCTCAGGACACATGTGGAAGAACTATATCTGCTGGCCCAGGGCAAACCACTGTGAATGTGTCTTCAGGAGTTTAATTTCAAACCATCTGAAGCACCTGAGCTAAGTAACCTTGTCCTCCACAAAAAGGAAGACCTTAGCCGAGAGAGAGCTAAAGGAATAGTGGCTATCTTTGTCAACACTACCTATCAATCCTCGCCTCTCTCCCTCGTGACCAGCCTGCAAGCAATCGCAGTGTTCAAGCTCGTGCATCGTCGGTTGGTTGTATGTACCTCACGTGATAGGCTCAAGGAAGTGGCTCTCCATGACCTCTTCACTCAGCTCCCTCACCTCTTCATCCTCTGTGTGATTTTAATGCACACACTGGGCTTTGGGGTTCTGCAACTCCTTGCCCCAGGGGTAGAGCAGTTGAGAGGCTTTCTCTTGTCCTCATGCTCGTATTTGCTAAATACAGGACATAGCACGCACTTGTGCACTTCAACAGGGCTGTTCTCTGTTATTGATCCCTCACTTCGCTCTCCAGTCCTTCCCCACACTGCTCAATGGGAAGTGGTCGATGACTTGTACAGCAGTTATCACTTCCCGATCTGGATTCACCTTCCAGATGGAGCAGTGCCAGACAGAAAACGGTTACAATGGGTGCTCAGGAAAATGGAGTGGATACTTTACAGGTGCATTGGGAAGTTTGAACTCCATAACAGTGTCCAGGAATGTGTGGATCATGTTACCCTAATGATCCACCACTCTACTGGATCATCCATTCCACAGTTTTCTGGACAACTGAAAATGCCACCTGTCCCATGATGGAGTGATGACTGCTGCTCTGTAATAAGGACCAGGCAGGTGGTGTGCGTACGTTCAAGTGCCAGCCAACTGCAGAGAACGCAGAGAACCTCGCAGTTTTTCGGATGGCTAGGGCTGATGTCACCAGATTATTCGAGAGCAAGAAGAGATCATGGCAAAAGTTTATGACTACTGTTAACTGTTCCACAAGGAGTACCATTGTATGAGAGAACACCAAGACGATTTTTGGGAGAGGAGGGAAGTGCCCAGTGGCTGTTGTACTGGGAAATGGCACTCTCCAAACTAGCCCATGAGTCATTGCCCAGACTATGGCAACCTATTTTGACACTGTTTACTGCCACCACCAGTCAAGTTCCAGCTTTCCAGTGCCTCAGAGCAGCTGTGGAGAGTGGCAGTTGGTACTTCCATTTCGCCACTGATAAAAGTACAACCACCCCTTTCCCATGTGGGAGTTGGATTCTACACTGTCTGCAGCTTGTGACACGTTCCCTGGTCATGATAGGCCATTATAGTATGCTAAGGCACCTCACAGGGTAAAGCACAGAAATCCTCCTCACCCTTCGTAACTTCATTAGGGCAACAGGTCACTTTCCAGACTCATAGTGAGAGGCAATTTTAATTCCTCTTTTAAAACCTGGAAAAGACCACACATGCCCTATTGGTTATTGTAGTGTTGCCCTCACTATCTGCTGCCTCATCTAAATCAGAACCCATGCCACTCCATAGTCACTTTCAGTGTGGGTTCAGAATGTATCACGCCACCTTTGATGACCAGGCCTTCCTGAAGGCAGCTATACAACTGACTTTCCTGTGCCACCATCACCTTCTGGCTATATTTTTTGACATAGAGAAGGCCTACGACACTACGTGGAGGCAGCTTATCCTCAGGCAGCATCACGATTGGGGTCTTCACGGATGGGAGGCATGTTTATAGCGATAAGAAGTGCAGTAGTATCTAAGGAAATTGATGGAGACCCGAAATGTGAAATAATTTGGGTGAAGGTCACGGTTAAAGCAGGCTCAGACATGGTAATTGGATGTCTCTATAGGCCCCCTGGCTCAGCAGCTGTTGTGGCTGAGCACCTGAAGGATAATTTGGAAAATATTTAGAGTAGATTTCTCCACCATGTTATAGTTCTGGGTGGAGATTTTAATTTGCCGGATATAGACTGGGAGACTCAAACGTTCATAACAGGTGGCAGGGACAAAGAATCCAGTGAAATTTTTTTAAGTGCTTTATCTGAAAACTACCTTGAGCAGTTAAACAGAGAACCGACTCGTGGCGACAACATATTAGACCTTCTGGTGACAAACAGACCCGAACTATTAGAAACAGTTAATGCAGAACAGGGAATCAGTGATCATAAAGCAGTTACTGCATCGATGATTTCAGCCATAAATAGAAATATTAAAAAAGGTAAGAAGATTTTTTTGTTTAGCAAAAGTGACAAAAGTCAGATTTCAGAATACCTGACTGCTCAACACAAAAGTTTTGTCTCAAGTACAGATAGTGTTGAGGATCAGTGGACAAAGTTCAAAACCATAGTACAATACACGTTAGATGAGTATGTGCCAAGCAAGATCGTAAGAGATGGAAAAGAGCCACCGTGGTACAACAACTGAGTTAGAAAACTGCTGCGGAAGCAAAGGGAACTTCACAGCAAACATAAACATAGCCAAAACCTTGCAGACAAACAAAAATTACGCGAAGCGAAATGTAGTATGAGGAGGAGGGCTATGCGAGAGGCATTCAATGAATTCAAAAGGAAAGCTCTATGTACTGACTTGGCAGAAAATCCTAAGAAATTTTGATCTTATGTCAAAGCAGTAGGGGGATCAAAACAAAATGTCCAGTCACTCTGTGACCAAAATGTTACTGAAACAGAGGATCACAGACTAAAGGCCGAAATACTAAATGTCTTTTTCCAAAGCTGTTTCACAGAGGAAGACTGTACTGTAGTTCCTTCTCTAGATTGTCGCACAGATGACAAAATGGTAGATATCGAAATAGACGACAGAGGGATAGAGAAACGATTAAAATCACTCAAAAGAGGAAAGGCCGCTGGACCTGGTGGGATACCAGTTCGATTTTACACAGAGTACGCGAAGGAACTTGCCCCCCTTCTTGCAGCGGTGTATTGTAGGTCTCTAGAAGAGCATAGCGCTCCAAAGGATTGGAAAAGGGCACAGGTCATCCTCGTTTTCAAGAAGGGACATCGAACAGATGTGCAGAACTATATCTCTAACGTCTATCAGTTGTAGAATTTTGGAACATGTATTATGTTAGAGTATAATGACTTTTCTGGAGACTAGAAATCTACTCTGGGAATCAGCATGGGTTTTGGAAATGACGATCGTGTGAAACCCAGCTCGTGCTATTCGTCCACGAGACTCAGAGGGCCATAGACACGGGTTCCCAGGTAGATGCCGTGTTTCTCGACTTCCGCAAGGCGTTCGATACAGTTCCCCACAGTCGTTTAATGAACAAAGAAATAGCATATGGACTATCAGACCAATTGTGTGATTGGATTGAAGAGTTCCTAGATAACATAATACAGCATGTCATTCTCAACGGAGAGAAGTCTTCCAAAGTAAGAGTGATTTCAGGTGTACCGCAGGGGAGTGTCGTAGGACCGTTGCTATTCACAATATACGTAAATGACCTTGTGGATGACATCAGAAGATCACTGAGGCGTTTTGCGGATGATGCTGTGGTATATCGAGAGGTTGTAACAATGGAAAATTGTACTGAAATGCAGGATGATCTGCAGCAAATTGATGCATGGTGCAGGGAATGGCAATTGAATCTCAATGTAGACAAGTGTAATGTGCTGCGAATTCATAGAAAGAAAGATCCCTTATCATTTAGCTACAATATAGCAGGTCAGCAACTGGAAGCAGTTAATTCCATATTATCTGGGAGTACACATTAGGAGTGATTTAAAATGGCATGATCATATAAAGTTGATCGTCGGTAGAGCAGATGCCAGACTGAGAGTCATTGGAAGAATCCTAAGGAAATGCAATCCAAAAGCAAAGGAAGTAGGTTACAGTATGCTTGTTCACCCAGTGCTTGAATACTGCTCAGCAGTGTGGGATCCATACCAGATAGGGTTGATAGAAGAGACAGAAAAGATCCAATGGAGAGCAGCGCGCTTCATTACAGGATCATTTAGTAATCGCGAAAGCGTTACGGAGATGATAGATAAACTCCAGTGGAAGACTCTGCAGGAGAGACACTCAGTAGCTTGGTACGGGCTTTTGTTGAAGTTTTGAGAACATACCTCACCGAGGAGTCAAGCAGTATATTGCTCCCTCCTACTTATTTCTCGCGAAGAGACCATGAGGATAAAATCAGAGAGATTATCTCGCGACGAGACCATGAAGATAAAATCAGAGAGATTAGAGCCCACACAGAAGCATACTGACAATCCTTCTTTCCACAAACAATACAAGACCGGAGTAGAAGAGAGAACCGATAGAGGTACTCAAGGTACCCTCTACCACACACCGTCAGGTGGCTTGCAGAGTATGGATGTAGATGTAGATGTCTTCACATTTTAATTGAGTCCTTCATCTCGCCTTGCTACTTTCAATACCAAGTTGGTAATGTCTCTGATTGCCTAGAGCAGGAGAACAGTGTCCCTTAAGGTGATGTTTTAAATGTGTTAATGCCACAGCCATTAATAGTATTGTGTTAATAGTGAAATGTCCTGACCAGTATTCCTTGTTTGTTGATGACTTCTGTCTTTTGTCCCTCTTCAAGCCTTACAGTGGCAACAAACCAGTTGCAGGTAACTATTTGACAGTTAGGTGAGTAGGCAGAGAAGAGCGGTTCTGTTTCTAACTGAGAAGTCTGTGTGTGTGTGTGTGTGTGTGTGTGTGTGTGTGTGTGTGTGTGTGTGTGTTCTTTTTAATCATTCCAGTTCTGTTTCATACTTTCCTTAGTTGAGAATGAGGGTCACTGTGCATAATTTTAAAGCTTTGCATTTGACTTTAAATTACATGGTTGCCACACCTTAAGGATCTTAATTGATGATCGCTAAAACCACTGAGTATTGTAAAATGTCTTAGCCACAATTCAGGGGGACAGGCCAGACTTGTCTGCTCCAGTTTTACTGAGCCTTCGTGCAAACTCAGCTTGATTATGGATGCATGGTTTATGGGTCTGCAAGACCCTCTTATTTAAAGATGATGGACGTGGGGCACCAGAAAGTGATTCAGCTGGCCACTGAGGCATTCCAAGCGAGCCCCATACTGATCCTCTGGGCCGAGACTGCTGAGCTACTGCTTCACATCAAGTGATGGATGCTCATGGCATGGCAGGAGTATGAAATGCTGTCCACGCCTACATGCCTGCGTACCACACTGTTGCTCGGCCTCCAGTTGAAAGACTTTTTCATAATCGGCTATTAGCCATAAGGCCCTATGGAATTCATATGAAGAACTGTCTTTTAGAGGTGAGTTGTGCTAGTTGTAATGTTTCACATCATGGTTTGAGCAGATTTGCACCTCAGTCCTCCAGACTTATTATAGATTTGAAAAATTTTAAGAAAGATTGCAATCCAGGTTTTACGTTTCAGTCTCCATTTTTTACCATTTTAGATAGGCATTGCGGTTTTGCAGTAGTGTACATTGATGGCTCCAGGTGTGGAGTTGGCACAGCTGATATCTAACCAACGGTACTTCCTCCAACAGCAGGGGAAGCAAGTGTCATTTTGCTGGGTGGCAGGTCATGACGGGATTTGGGGAAATGAACAAGCTTATCAGGGTGCGAACAAAGCCTGCAGCGGACATGGTGTGATACATTGCACTATTCCCCTGCAAGGTGTCATTTGTGTGTTACATCAGAGGTCCATGAAGTTGTGGTAGGAGGAATGGTTGTCAGTGACAAACAATGAGCTTCAGTTGATGGAGTCAAATATCCGGCTGTGACATTCCTCCTTCCAGTCCTCAGGTGGGATGAAATGGTCCTCACAAACCTCCAAATTGGGCACCGTCCCCTTACACATGGCTTCTTACTCTGGAAAGAGGATCTCCCATTCTGTGATGCCTCTGGTGTGCAAATCACTGTATGTCATATTTTAACTGAGTGCATTTTATATCATGATGCGAAGGCAGAAGCGAATTTCAGTGGGGATTTGCCATCTATTTTAGCTGATAACAAGGTGAATGGGGTCAAAGTTTTAAGGTTTTGTGATATGGATGGACTGTGGCCTAAGCTTTTAGTGTGTTGCAGACTAGTAGGCTCATTCTCTTTCTTTCTGTAATTTGCCAGCCACAGAATAGTCATCTGCTATATTGTTTTAAACTACTCCTACCATTTTCTCCTTTTTTGTCACAGTTTTAGTCTTTACATGATAACTTCTTCTCATGTTTCATTGTGGGGGGTCCACATGGTCTGTTACAATTGTGTTGCTTTTAATTCCCATTTCTGTTTTATACTCCTGTTTAGTGTATTGTGCTACCATTTGTCTCTTACTATTTTCATCCAGGTGCTAAAGACCTTGCTGTTGTGCATCCCAGTCCATCCACAATAAAATGTATCACACCATGTTGAACTGCCTGACAGGGGCAGCTAAGGATGTCCTCCTACCAGATGAGGCAGAAGACACTTCTGGAAATATATGATCCTAACACCCTCCTGAAACCACTGAAGTATGGTTACATAGTGTTGGGTGCTCTAACATCATAGAAAAGACCTTAGATTGAATGATTGATCACACACTTTCCTGGGATGTTGAACGCAGACAATTTTTTAATTGCTTCCAATGTGGACTTAGATGCTGTTATTGCATCATTGATAACACAGCTCTGCTACCAAATGCAGGCACCACCTAATAAGTACAAGCTTTGATCTCAAGCAAGCCTTTTATATGACATGGAAGAATAATATTCTCAAATAGGTCGATCATTGGGACTCCCAGGGACGTGTCCCCTCTGTTCACTGTCTGTCATAATGCTGCTTTATTTAAAGATTTGCAGAAGTTATGTTCAGACAGGTTCGAGCAGAAGAATTAAGTTCATCAGGACAACATTCTGAGTGTTATCACATTTATTATAGAGATTAGCAACATAATGTCTGTGGTTAGTGCAGTACACTTTGGGTCAATTTCGTTCTTTTTCCAACCTTACAGGCAACATGACAACTGCAGATCACCCTCAAGAGAATGAAGGAGATTGTGTGCATCAGTTCCATGTTACCCTCTGCCAGGCACTTGTTAATAGCAGAGTAATCACGTAGATGTAGATGTTTTCACTGGCAGAAATAGTCTTATGTTTTCTCAATTCAGTTATTTTTCACAGCCCATCAACACTAGTCATGATTCAGTGAGATTTCAGGGTCTTGTTATTGCTAAATTGTTCTCTAGGCTGCCTCACATAAGGAATCCAAAACTACAAGCCCCCCCCCAAGGCACTTGACATCCGTTAGCCTCCAAGGCACTTAGCATCCTTTAACCACAGGTCTTTGGGATCACTCATGACCCAAACAGTAATGTTTGCTGAGCATGTAAGTACAGTAAAACCCCGCTTTTGCACTTTTCAAGGGACTGGAAAAAATGGTGTAAACTGTAGGAAAATGCAGAATGTGCGAAACGACTGTTTTTAAGAATAAGATTTTCACTCTGCAGCGGATTGTGCGCTGATATGAAATTTCCTGGCAGATTAAAACTGTGTGCCGGACCGAGACTCGAACTCGGGACCTTTGCCTTTCGCGGGTAAGTGCTCTACCAACTGAGCGACCCAAGCACGACTCACGCCCCATCCTCACAGCTTTACTTCTGCCAGTACCTTGCCTCCTACCTTCCAAACTTTACAGAAGCTTTCCTGCGAAGCTTGCAGAGCTAGCACTCCTGAAAGAAAGCCTCGGTCTAGCACACAGTTTTAATCAACGACTTTTTTAAGTTTTTACTGGTTGTGTATGGGGCCCCCTTTCCACTTTCGTAATTTTGTATGATATATATATATAAATAATAGGCAACAAAATACTCATCAGGGAATGTTTATTTTTAATAAAGGTTATCTAAATTTAGTGCTATGTTTAGCAAGTGACATGACATTCACCGACACTTTAAAACAACAAATCGCATTAAAAACAGTGCAAACCTCGTGGCCGCCATGTTGATTTACATGTTTGAAAACCTAAAATGATGCAGTTGGCAGTTTTGATATTTATACTTGATGCCCATGAAAAGTGCATGTCAAATGTGTACTGCATTTAAAATCTCTCTAAACTGCATCATTTTTAGTGTAATTTTCCTGTGAAAGTGATGTCAGCATCTGTATACAGTACCAGCCATTTGTCTGCTGTTATGATGTGACTTACCAAACGAAAGTGCTGGCAGGTCGATACACACACAAACATATACACAAAATTCAAGCTTTCACAACCAACCGTTGCTTCGTCAGGAAAGAGGGAAAGAGAGGGAAAGACGAAAGGATGTGGGTTTTAAGGGAGAGGGTAAGGAGTCATTCCAATCCCGGGAGTGGAAAGACTTACCTTAGGGGGAAAAAAAGGACAGGTATACACTCGCACACACACACATATCCATCCGCACATACACAGACACAAGCAGACATTTGTCTGTTTGTGTCTGTGTATGTGCGGATGGATATGTGTGTGTGTGTGTGTGTGTGTGTGTGTGTGTGTGTGTGTGTGTGCGTGTGTGCGCGAGTTGCGAAAGCTTGAATTTCATGTGTAATTTTGTGTTCGTTTGTGTGTCTATCGACCTGCCAGCACTTTCGTTCGGTAAGTCACATCATCTGTGTTTTTAGATATATTTTTCCCACCTGGAATGTTTCCCTCTATTATATATATATATATATATATATATATATATATATATATACACCTAAAAACAAAGATGATGTGACTTACCAAACGAAAGCGCTGGCACGTCGATACACACACAAACATACACACAAAATTCAAGCTTTCGCAACAAACTGTTGCCTCATCAGGAAAGATGGAAGGACAGGGAAAGACGAAAGGAAGTGGGTTTTAAGAGAGAGGGTAAGGAGTCATTCCAATCCCAGGAGCGGAAAGACTTACCTTATGGGGAAAAAACGACGGGTATACATTCGTGCGTGCGTGCGCGAGCGCGCGCGCGCACCCACGCACACACACACACACACACACACACAGGTGTCTCTCTGTGTGTGTGTGTGTGTGTGTGTGTGTGTGTGTGTGTGTGTGTGGGCGCGCGAGTGTATACCCGTCATTTTTTCCCCATAAGGTAAGTCTTTGCACTCCCGGGATTGAAATGCCTCCCTCCTTACCCTCTCCCTTAAAACCCACATCCTTTCGTCTTTCCCTCTCCTTCCCTCTTTCCTGACGAAGCAACCGTTGGTTGCGAAAGCTAGAATTTTGTGTGTATGTTTGTGTTTGTTTGTGTGTCTATCGACCTGCCAGCGCTTTTGTTTGGTAAGTCTCATCATCTTTGTTTTTAGATATAGAGGGAACATTCCACGTGGGAAAAATATATCTAAAAACAAAGATGATGATGATGACACACACACACACACACACACACACACACACACACACACACACACACACACAGGGTGGTCCATTGACAGTGACAGGGCCAAATATCTCACAGAATAAGCATCAAGCGAAAAATCTACAAAAAACGAAACTCGTCTAGCTTGAAGGGGGAAACCAGATGGCGCTATGGTTGGCCCGCTTGCTGCCATAGTTCAAACGGATTTCAACTGCATTTTTTTAAAATAGGAACCCCCATTTTTTATTACATCTTCGTGTAATACGTAAAGAAATATGAATGTTTTAGTTGGATCACTTTTTTCGCTTTGTGATAGATGGTGCTGTAATACTCACAGACATATGGCTCACAATTTTAGATAGGTGGATCACATCACACTTGTGATCCATCATGCTGCTGACCTGTCCATACCACAGTCTTCTGGTCCTCTTAAGCGGCGCCTTGTGCCTTGGTGGACAGAAGAGTGCCGTTCAGCCATCCGGGACAGGCGTGCGGCTCTTCGCCAATTTAAATGCCGCCCAACAGCGGTCAATCTTACCGCCTTTCGACTCGCGAGAGCCAGGGCACCCCGTGTCATTAAAGAGAGCAAGAAAAGGTCATGGCAGGAGTTCCTGGACTCCATCAACCGTTCCACTTGTTCCACAAAAGTATGGGAAGCCATCCAGAGGATTTCCGGCAAACGCAGCCGTTTACCAATAGCTGCAGTCCTGAACCAGGGATGCCTCCAAACAACACCCAGAGCCATTGCTCAGACGCTGGCAGAGCATTTTGCACAAAGTACTGCCACTGCAACCCAGGATCCAGCATTTCGTCGCTACCGTGCGACTGTCGAAAGAGCGAACTTGGATTTTCGGTCGAACAGTTCTGAGGCCTACAACTCCCCTTTCTCCATGTGGGAACTTGAATCGGCACTTACTGCGACTTCTGACACTTCACCAAGTTACGACCGCATCCGGTACTCCATGCTTCGACATCTGCCAGCAGCGTCAAAGGAAATCCTCCTCGAATGTTTTAATCTGATATGGCAGACAGGAGTGTTCCCCACCTCGTGGAGGGAGGCAATCCTCATACCTCTCCTCAAACCAGGAAAGGACCGCACATGTCCCAGTAGTTATCGTAGTATCGCCTTGACAAGCTGTGTCGGAAAGACCCTGGAACGGATGGTTAACCGTCGTCTGGTCTGGCTGTTAGAGACTAGACAGCTCCTTAGCCGCTTTCAGTGTGGATTCCGAAAATTTCAGTCCACGGTCGACAACCTGACCCTCCTAGAGGCGGCTATTCAGCAGGCTTTCCTCCGTCAGAATCACTGTATTGGTATCTTCTTTGATATCAGTAAGGCATATGATACTACTTGGAGACACTGTATTCTTGGACAACTGCATCAATGGGGCTTTCGTGGCCGCCTCCCCATTTTCATTCGGTCTTTCCTGTCTCAGCGGTTTTTTCGGACCCGCATTGGTAACACACTGTCTGATCGCTTTGAGCAAGAGAACGGTGTCCCCCAGGGCAGTGTTTTAAGCGTTACCCTCTTTGCCATAGCCATCAACAGTATAACGTCTACAGTGAGGAGTCCAGTACAGTGCTCCTTGTTTGTGGACGACTTTGCTGTTTTCTGTTCCTCCTCCAGTGTTGCAACCGTGAGCCGTCAGTTGCAGCTAACAGTGCGGCGGTTAGAGGAGTGGGCTGCAAAGACAGGTTTTCGGTTTTCTGCCGATAAGTGTGTTTGTGTTCATTTTAATCGTTCTCGTCGTCTTTTTACTTTGCCTGCCTTGCATATGGGGGATACTGCCGTACATTTTAGAGACACAGTGCGGTTTCTGGGCCTAATTTTTGAGTCCAGGTTGTCATGGCTGCCACACCTACGTGACTTGAAAGCCAGAACCCTGAAGGCACTGAACATCAAGTGCCTCAACCACAGGTCTTGGGGAGCGGACAGGGTGCGTCTCCTTCAGTTTTATCAAGCTTTTGTGCGTTCACGGCTGGACTGTGGGTGCACAGTATATGGGTCAGCAAGGCCGTCTTGTTTGCAGATCCTTGACGTTGTCCACCATGCTGGGATTCGACTGGCCACGGGTGCTTATCGGACCAGTCCCAAACCCAGCCTCTGTGCTGAGGCTGGCAAACCGCCACTTACCATCCGGCGGCAGCTCCTGCTGGTGCGCCAGGCTTGTAAGTTTCTTGCAGCTCCCAACTCGCCTGCTCACCACCTTGTTGCTCATCCACCTCTGGACCGCCTTTTTTCCCACTGTCCCCGGGCTACGTTGCCGTTTGGGATCCGTGTGCAACGTGTGCTAGAGTCGCTCGGTGTGGAGTCTATACAACCCCAAATCCAGGGTTTTAACCGCCTGCCACCCTGGTTACTGAAGAGGCCCGGAGTGATTTTAGATTTATTGCAGTACAAGAGAGATTGCACTCCTGCCATCGTTTTTAATGCAGCATTTACTGCTATTTTATCTGAGCACCACGACTATGTAGCTGTTTTTACGGATGGGTCGAAACAAGAGGATTCCGTTGGTTGCTCAGTTGTTTTTCCGGATCATGTCCTCAAGGTCCGACTGCCTCAGACTTTTACTGTCTTTGATGCAGAATTGTCTGCGATCTTGCGTGCGCTGGAGCAGATGAGACATTCTTCCTCTCCTAAATTTCTTGTCTGTTCTGATTCACTCAGCGCCCTTCACTCATTGCACCATTTGTATCCGGCAGATAAAATAGTCCAGACCATCCAGGATGCCCTCCTCCGACTACAGCGACTGGGGAAGTTTGTAGCTTTCTGCTGGGTTCCGGGGCATGTCGGCATTGCTGGGAATGAAAGGGCAGATCCTGCAGCCAAGGAGGCGTGTCTCGATCCACACGTATCTCAGTGTGCTATCCCCTTGCACGCACTCACCTCGCTGTTGAGCTCACGAGTCATGTGTCGGTGGGAGGATGAGTGGCTAGAAGTGACTGACAATAAGCTCCATATAGTCAAGCCCACAACGCGTGTGTGGTGTACTTCCTTTCAGCCCCATCGACGGGACGAGGTTCTCCTCACTCGGCTTCGAATAGGCCACAGCCCTATGACGCATGGCTTCCTGCTCCGGCGAGAAGACCCTCCAATGTGTGGTGCTTGCGGCGTCCAGGTCACTGTGCGCCACATTTTATTGGATTGCGTTTTATTTTCTGACCAGCGGGCCACGGCTGACTTGCCAGTGGACATGCCAACTCTTTTAGGCAACACTCGGATGAATGTGGTTAAAGTTTTAAAGTTTTGTGCCATGTCAAATGTTTTTACAAAGATTTTAGGGAGAGGATTTTAATTTGCGCACTGTGTGACAAGCTTGCCCATATTTTATGTAAGTAGCCAGCCAGTGACAATTTCAGTGGCATTCTTGTTGCTATGTTTTCCCTTTCCTTCGGTTTTACTTTATTATGTAGCATTTTATTTCTTTTCCTGCTTTCTTTGGTCTGTCCACATTCGTTCCTTTTAATGTGTGTCAGGGTGCTGATGACATCGATGTTGAGTGCCCACAAACCCCAACACACACACACACACACACACACACACACAATTTTAGATAAACAGTTGGTAACAGGTAGGTTTTTTAAATCAAAATACAGAATGTAGGTACGTTTGAACATTTTATTTCGGTTGTTCCAATGTGATACATGTACCTTTATGAACTTATCAATTCTGAGAACGCATGCTGTTACAGCGTGATTACCCCCAATACCTCATTAATGCAATAAATGCTCAAAATGATGTCCCTCAACCTCAATGCATTTGGCAGTACGTGTAACAACATTCCTCTCAACAGCGAATACTTCGCCTTCCATAATGTTCGCACATACATTGACAATGCGCTGACGCATGTTGTCAGGCGTTGTCGCTGGATCACGATAGCAAATATCCTTCAACTTTCCCCACAGAAAGAAATCCAGGGATGTCAGATCCGGTGAATGTGTGGGCCGTGGTATGGTGCTTCAACGACCAATCCACCTCTCAAGAAATATGCTATTCAATACCACTTCAACCGCACATGAGCTATGTGCTGGACATCCCTGATGTTGGAAGTGCATCGCTATTCTGTCATGCAGTGAAACATCTTGTAGTAACATCAGTAGAACATCATATAGGAAATCAGCATACATTGCACCTATAATGCCGCACCATACATTAACCCGCCATGGTCGCTGATGTTCCACTTGTCGCAGCCATGATGGATTTTCCGTTGCCCAATAGTGCATATTATGCCTGTTTACGTTACCACTGTTGGTGAATGACACTTCATCGCTAAATAGAACGCGTGCAAAAAATCTGTTATTGTCCCGTAATTTCTCTTGTGCCCAGTAGCAGAACTGTACACGACATTCAAAGTTGTCGCCATGCAATTCCTGGTGCATAGAAATATGGTACGGGTGCAATCGATGTTGATGTAGCATTCTCAACACCCACATTTTTGAGATTCCTGATTCTCGTGCAATTTGTCTGCTACTGATGTGAGGATTAGCTGCGACAGCAGCTAAAACACCTACTTGGGCATCGTCATTTGTTGCAGGTTGTGGTTGACGTTTTACATGTGGCTGAACACTTCCTGTTTCCTTAAATAACGTAACTATCCGGTGAACGGTCCGGACACTTGGATGAATGTCATCCAGAATACCGAGCAGCATACATAGCACATGCCTGTTGGGCATTTTGATCACAATAGCCATCGCAATTGGTAAACGGTCCATTTTAACACGGGCAATGTATCACGAAGCAACTACTGTCCGCACTGGTAGAATGTTACGTGATACCACATACTTATACGTTTGTGACTATTACAGTGCCATCTATCACAAAGCGAAAAAAGTGGTCCAACTAAAACATTCATATTTCTTTACATACTACACGAATATGTAATAAAAAATAGGAGTTCCTATTTAAAAAAAAAAAAAAAACAGTTGATATCCATTTGACCTATGGCAGCACCATCTAGCAGGCCAACTCTAGAGCCATCTGGTTTCCCCCTTCAAGCTAGATGAGTTTCGTTCTTTGTAGATTTTTCGTTTGATGCTTATTTCGTGAGATATTTGGCCCAGTCATTATCAATGGACCACCCTGTGTGTGTGTGTGTGTGTGTGTGTGTGTGTGTGTGTGTGTGTGTGTGTGTGTGTGCGTGTGGGTGTGGGTGTGCGCGCGCGCGAAATATCGTTAAGTGCGTTAAATATGACACTACACTACAGATCAATCTGTCACTGCAGCCTTTATTCCACGCTCACTGGCTTAGTCAGCTCCCAGCCAAACTGACATTTCAAATCATCATAGACATCAGGGTTACGATAGAGATCGGTCTATATCCACAGCCAAAATTACAGTGAAGGAAACCATACTACACTTAAGCTTTTTAAGCAGACATTTACAAAATATTAATATGCCATTTACATTTATTATACTGACCTCTAATTTGATTGGTCTATAAACGCGACGTGAACAAAAGGATACAGTAGTTACTACGTTTTTGGCAAAAAAATCCAAAAGTGTGGGTTGTTTTAATTTTGTCTGATAAATTTTTTCGGTGTGGTTTTCGAGTTTGTAAACACAAAGGAAAAATGTCATTAACGTCTGCAGCTGAAATATATTTTTTAATTGTTTCCACTGCTGCATTAACAACTGCAAATGAGAGAACCTCATTGTTTTCATCACTGTCCCTGTCACTTTGTGCATTTTCTTGTGTGTGAAAGTCAGTAACGTCATCAACAGAAACACTTTCCACAGTGACATCATCATTGTCAATGTGTAAGAAATCGTTAACCGGATACTGAAGCTGCAGCTTTTCCCATGGTGAATGAAGCAGTTTTTCACCGTTGTCACTAACACCCATGTCTGGTGCATTAGATCCATTTCTGTTGTCGGCTTCAATGAGTTCCGATTTTCGGAAGCAATTGGAGATAGTGGCTGCTGTAACTTCTGTCCATGCCTTCGCAGTATAAAGCAAAGCATCTAAAATTGACACTTTAAAGGAGGCTGGGTCTTCCATCAAAGTTAATGCCTTCTGCACAATCACCTTCCTATAGTTTGTTTTGAAGGCATGGACAATACCCAAATCCAAAGGCTGTAATTTGCTTGTGGAGTTTGGTGGTAAAAACTCTTAATTGCACATTACATAGCCTTATGTTTCTGGGATGCACAGGGCAACAATCCGCTAACAGGAGAATTTTTCTGTTGTGAGTACCCTTCTTGCATCAAGACAATGTAAGTGCTTCTCGAATAATGCAGACTTTTTAAAACAGATTTATAAAAGATTTGCCAATCACAAACAGTTTTATTTTTTCAGAACCATGCGCATTCGTGCCTAACATTACTGTCAGGCGAACTTTCCTTTGTTTACCTCCATGCCAATTTTTACCTTTACAGGCAAGCGTTTTATTTGTCAATACGCTGTAAAAGAGACCTGTTTCGTTAATATTGAAGATATCCTTTGGTTTATACTGTTTCAAAAGCTCTTGTAACCTGCCACTCTGCCATTCCATAACAGATTTTATGTCCACACTGTTTTCTTCACCACTTACAGTTTTATACACTACATTTTACCATTTCTTGAATCTATCTGTCCACCCGTTTGATGCTGCGAAGTCCTCAATCCCAAGTATATTGGCAACTTTCAGCGCCTTTTTGCACAACATCACACCGTTTATTGTAATATTCTATGCACATGCTGCCTGAAATGTTCTTTGTAATTTCTACCAGTTGTGTGTATTTCAAATAGTTAGCATATTTCATGTTTTTGGAATTTGGCCCACTGTTGACTACACTTTCCAAAATAGTCTCCATTTTTCACGATAGTGTTCAATGTAGATATGGATATTCCTAAACTCTGCGCTAATGCAACATGTGTTCCACAGTGAGCTTCAACTCTCCAGAATTGTGACTGTTTCTTCCATAGAAAGGATTTTCCTATCTCTTTTGGCAGTATTGGCGTTTTCCATCTTAAAACTGCGACAGAAAATGACAACGTGAAAGAAACAACTAACCACAGACTTCGATCACATCACATAAGGCTATGAACGTGCTATGCGGTACACACAAATTCTACGCACTGCAGTTGTCGAGAGTAGCTGTTTCGACTGAAATCAACTCACTTTGGTTGTAGGAACAGGCTTGTCGCGTTGCCAACATTAGACACCCAACAACACTGGACAATGCGTATACAATCCATAAAGGAAACTACTGTATATTAACAAGTTACAAATACTGGAAAATGGGTATCCTCTGCATGTGATCATTATCACTGGGTGAAGTTAACGCTGAAATGATGTGGATACAATAAAATAAGGGTACTACTTATTGTAGCACACAGTACTGACAGATAAAGTTGGTGTCGACTCTAAACAAATTAATGTTCCTCAGAAATTGCTCATTCTTCCGGTTTCTATTGAAACAGTTACTCCCATTATTGACCACACCAAGTTGTAGTTGGCAGCGGCAGGATACAAATCACGGTTTGTTCCGGCTTAAGATTTGCTGAGTGAAACACCCGGGTGTCAAGAAAGTTAAACGTGTAACATATGTAAACATTACGTGAAGGCAAATAAAGTGCCTGTGTCATTTTATGTCAATCACGCCAGTCTTTTTTTTCCTCCTCAAACATTGTTTCATAAAATGTAAATCGCGGGAAAATTACTGTTATGTTAACGTAAAAACGGGTGTGAATTAACATTGTGAGCATAGGAAATTTGAAGGGAACGATAAAAAAATGTTGTAAATGGTGGGAAAACGTTAATTCCGGGAGCGTAAAAGCGGGGTTGTACTGTATATAGATAACAGGCCAAAATAAATCTGCACCTCACTGCTATGAGAATAATGGAACAGGATCACAGCCAACAGTTTAATTCTAGTACATAAACTCATGTTATGCAGCTCCAAACAAATAAAAATAAAGAAAACAAGAATGACTTGTAAGTACAAGAAGGATATGTCAATGGGGGTACATTGATTGATGCTTCTTATATGAAGTTCCTGGGCATGCAGATTGATAATAAACTGAGGTGGCTTCAGCATGTGTATAAGTTAGCCAAAGAGCTCAGTTTTACTTGCTTTGCACTCGGAAATCTCTCTCACTGTCTTGGCTTGTTGATGGCATTGCTAACACACTGTGCATACTTCCACGGAGTCTGTCCTGTGTCAGAATCTCTCTGCACATTGTAGCTAAGGCGAAAGAAGTGTTTAGTCTGCAGAAGTGTACAGGGACTGCAGATTCTGATACTTACATATACTCCCTAATGGATTTTTGGTTGGTAACAAGAGTCAATTTATAACCTCAGTAATACACAACCACAACAGAAGGAGTAAAAATAATTTCCAATTGACTATGCGTCTGCCTAGGACTCAGAATGGAGTTTTATATTCTGGTGCGAAAGACTACCCATGTTGCCAGTAGACATAATGCAGAAAATTGAAAATCCCCAAAAACTTTTAAACAAAGTAAAAGAATACCTCATTAATCACTTAGGAATGTAAAATCACCACCACCTTAATATTTCTATTAGATAGGTCCCATCTTTGTCAGTATAGTATATAGACAGCTGATAGTGGTCTATGTAAAGTTACACTTTGTTTAAAGTGATGGGTGAAAAAAGTGCCTATAGTTGAGATGGCAAGAGACGATTCCTGACAGCTCACAGTGCAGTCTTTCAACTGCAAAGTGCTAATGGTTGCAGGCAAAAACAGTAGCTGTCTGTAGAGTTGTGACAACAGTGAGGTGTTGCCATAGAGACATTTGCAAAATTGTGTTATGTTATTGGTTGACATAGATCTGTAAAGTTGTTGTGCCCAGCCCACTGAAACTGTCAAGAATCAACTTATGCTGACTCGGCTATAGTTAGTATAGGCAGAAGTCTGGCGGCTTCTTTCAAACTAGCTGTGTTTCTCTTAATATACATATTTAAAATTATTATATAAGTAATTTCCATAATTATCAGTTTGGGTAAATTAGCACTAGTTGCAATTTATTAGTAATTTACTTTACATAATTAACTGGTAGTGGTTGCTTGTCCCTACTAAGGTACAACTTGACCCGATCCACATCCCTGAAGGCATCTCCTCCATGTTGTGACTTTCAGAACATTTTGGGATTTTCTTCAAAGATGTACAGCCTCAGTGTCAAAACATGTTTGCAAAATTGTTTTTGGTATACTGTTGTGTAGTTGTTTGCATTAAGATTCTTCCTTTCCTTAGTACACATTTCTTTGTATGTCATTGGTGGGGAAACTGCTGCCAGTATTGAAAATTAGAGAAAAACAAGTTTTGAGGTTACTTCCACTGCATGGACAGATGAAAGTAAGGCTATGTAATTATATCTAATTAACATTCAGTCAAGAAACCAAATAAATTCTGCTGGGCTTACTCTGTAAGCTGCTTGTGTTTGGTATCTATCTGTCAGCTGATGGAGATGTTGGTTTCAATATAAATATGTTAGGTGTTGTCTATACCACCACTGATCTAAGAACAGCAATCTAGTAGAGGAGGAAATGACACTCTGCTGAAATCCAAGCGTATGGGAACATAGGTTGCTTGTACAGTATCTGCAGTGGCAAAATGTTAAGGTCCTCTGCAAGCTGTAACCTCAAATTTGAGGAACTGAATCATATGTATTGCATGTGGTACCATGAAACACAAACATCAGCATACAAAAAAATTTTAAGTGCACCCAGTTTTACAATAAGGGAGCAGCCCATGATTTACAAGGCATTTACTCTCTATTTTCAGTGGTGACTTCAAGACTGCAAAACAGTTATAGGATGTTTATTTCTTTGTAGCTGCTCCTCTAGGGTTTTGAAAGGAGCACCTTATGTGTTGATCAGGATCACTGTACCTCCCAAGTATTGTAATTATTTTAATTCTTCGTTGTATATTTTACAGCAGTTTTTATGCACCTACTGTTTTAATCACCTTGCTGTTTTATTAGTAACATTCACTATAAGCTATTATTGGTTTGTTCTTATATATCTTAATTATCTGGGAATGTAAACATTAATGTGCGGACACTAAGGACCATGCTGAGTGCTGTCATGCGAGAACAGACAGGAATTGTAAGTGCTTCGGAATTGTATACTCGTACTATAGCCACAGTGAAAAATGGATACAGAGTAGTTATTGTTACTCTGCACTCTTTAAGAATATGTTCTAATTTATTTTCAGAGTAGTGATCGCAAGATGATAGCTTCCCTTTGTGAGAGAGCATTCTGCAAAGTACTGGATCTGTTACATGTGGATACAATAATTGCTGTTGGGAAGTATGCTGAGAAGAGTGCTGCTTCTGTGACAAAAGCAAATGGATTGAACCACATAAAGGTGCATTACTAGCTAAGTAATGTATAGATAAATTAGGAAACCAAATCAGTTTAAGAATTCATTTTATCTTGATCTTGTAGCAAATTAAAACACTACAAAAACAGTTAGATGTATAAGAAAATATTAACTTTTCACTGCTGACACTATCTATCAACAATTTAAAGTATAATATGGATGTCACGCATCCCCCACAATCTTTTGAGCTAAATGTTTTGCATTAACACCATTTCATGAATTGGAACTAACCAGGGAAACTCCCCTTTCCCCTGATTTGATAGTCAAATGATCCAGTGGGTCAAAAACTGAACACAGGTCAAGCATGAAAACAGGAAAAAAGTGTACTGAACTCTCAAAAAAGATGCAAAATTGAAACAGTGAACGGTCCAAGCTTGGTTGTGTGGTCAAGGTGTTAGACTGTCAAGTGGGAGATCCATGTTCAACTCTTCCTCGTATCCCATATTTATTATTATTATTATTGTTGTTGTTGTTGTTGTTGTTGTTGTTGTTGTTGTTGTTCACAAGTTTATGATCCGTCTGTCCGGTCATTAACATGTCTGTTCTCCTTCCGTAGTCTTGGCAATTGTCGTACCACACATTGGTTGTAGAATGTCAGTCATATGGTAAGAATATATTACCATTGCAGGTAAATGTGATTAAGTGAGAACAGGTGAGATGCTTCATAGATCTCTCACAGAAATGAAAGCAACAAACAAACGGGTGTGAACTATGTTACAACAAAGGAATTCAAGAGTCAAAGCTACCGAAACAGAATGCAAGAATCATAACAAGTGGTGCTTGTGTAGAACAAATAGAAGGTACGTATGTCTGGAGGTCCCTTCGTTAAACTTAGCTGTTGTAAATGGACTGTACGCCGTTGTACAGACACAAATTTGGATACAGTGAATGGACACATTAATGATGTGTGTGTGCGTGTGGGGGGGGGGGGGGGGGGGTGGAAGAAAATGGGGCATGAGGGAGATCTGAACATGGATCTCCCCCTTTGCAGTCAAACATCGTAACCACATAATCACAACACCATGGCAATTGAAAATGGCCGATGTTCCACATCTTGATGTTGGACTCTTCACTGTTTCTATTTTTCTTCTTTTTCCGTAGTTCAGTACACCTTCTTCCTGTTTTCACATCTGATCTGTGTTTAGTTTTTGACTGGTTGCCTATTAGGCCATCTTGCCACTAAATCTGAAGGAGGTGCGATGGGGAGTTTCCCTTGTAAGTAATCTGGCAATACATGTTGTAAAAGGAGATTTAAGACTGTTTCCATTCAGTGGTGAATTCACCTGTCACTAATGTTTATCCTGCAGAATTCTTGTGGTGTGCCGAACTCTTGAGTTATTTGTGTAATAAACTTTGTCTCCTTACTATCATCATTTCTATCATTTCTAGATGTGGCATTCAGACAGTGGCATACTGGCATTGCTGAAAGGTTATGGTTTAATAACAGTTATTTGCTTGACTGAAGGAGTGGGGATCAACAAGATACAGTATAACCCCACTTTTACGTTCTCAGTATTAACGTTTTCCCACCGTTGACAACATTTTTTATTGCTCTTGTCAAGTTTCTTATGTCCACAATGTTAATTCACACCCAATTTTGTGTCACCATATTTATAATTTTACCATGATTTATGCTTTATGAAAAAATGGTCATTGAAAAAATGACATTGGCATGATATTGGCCATGAAGTAGTGTTTACAAACATTACGTGGTTAAGTTGCTTGACACCAAGTTGCTTTACTTACCGGATTTAAACTGATAAATGTGTAAAAGTTGGAACAATTCGTGCTGTATCTCTTTTAGTATTTGTTCGTTAGATTTTCCTTCGGTCTAGGATGTATTTATGCCTCATCTCCATATCTAAATTTCTGTTGCTTCTAATTTTTTACTTTTCTTGTTTTTTCCCAAAATCCACCCTTCATAGCGTAGCTAAAAATGCTCTAATTATAGGTCCTGAATAATTTATTTCTTGCCTCTACATGAAAGTGAATGTTTGTTAATAAATTGCTCTTATTTCTTGTTTAAGAATCTAATTGAGGCGGCCCCATGGATTCTTGACTGGGTTTAAATTTGAGGAGTTTGGTTACCAGGGGAGTACAGTAAACACATCCTGGTGCTCTTTGAACCATGCACATACACTGCGAACTGTGTGACATGTTGCAGTGTCCTGCTGGTAGTTGCTATCATGCCAAGGAAAAACAATCTGCATAAAGAGGTGAACACAGCCCCCAAGGATAGCTGCATACATGTTTTGAGCCATTGTGCCTTCCAGAATTAAGAGATCATCCAGGGAATCCTATTAAAATATTTCCCAGACCATAATACTTCCTCCTCCAACCTGGACCCTTCTGATGATTGTTGCAGGTTGTTTGCTTTTAGAAGTTTCATGCTTAACATGCATAATTCATCTGAAAAGGCCATCTATCACCACTCGGTGGATATCCATCTGTGGTATTAGTGTGCAAATTCCAGCCTTTGTCGCCGATGAACAGCAGTCGGCATGGGTGCATGAACCAGGCCCTTACTGCAGAGGCCCATACACAGTATTTTTTGCTGAACAGTCAGTGAGGAGACACTGTTTGACAATGCCTTGGTTCATCTGGGTGGTCAGTTGCTCAGTGGTTGCCCTTCTGGTCACTCATACGTATCTCTGCAGCCGTCTTTCACCTATCTCATATATGGCCCATGGTGTGCCATAGTTGCCTCGGCACCAGTTTTGGATAGTGCCATTTTGCTGTGCCCAGTATATTTTAACCAAAGCAGCACACGAACAATTTACAAACTTAGCCATTCCAGAAATGCTTCCACCTTTGGCCAGGAATCAAATGATCCTGCCCTTTTGGATACCGGAGCAGTCACTCCATTTCTGCATTGCGACAATGACTGCACTGTTTTTTGCATCCCAGGATGTGCTTTATATACCCTCCACTGCTAATGCTGCCACCTGTGAGTGGTTGTTGCACATTGACACTGAAGATAGGCAGTGGTCATAGTAATGTGAGTGGACAGTGTATTTCGTATGTTAATGTTTGTTCATCCTGATTTGTGCAATTTATCCATCATGATTATTCTAGTCTTGTTTGTGTTTATTTTCAGATTTTAGTCGTCCAAGGCACATGACGAAATTTTGAACAAGTAGTTAAAGTCCTTTTCAGAATCTGCTAAGACTGGAAATTAAACACAATGTATTTTTTTACTAATAATTGTGATCATTTATGTGCCATTATTATCATTTGTATTGCTGTTTTTATAAATGAATATGGAGAGAGAAGACAACCTTGTTGGATACCTCATTTTATGCTAGCCTCTCATTCAATGCTGTTGTTATCTGTGCTCTAATTTTTATATAGAATGAGAATCAATCTTTTATCACTCCAGTCTATTCCAGTTTTATTCGTTTTTCCTAACAGTTTCTTCCAGTATACTGTGCGGCACTTGTTTTCCTCTTTGTCTTAATTCTTCTTTCTAAAATCATTTCGATGCCATCCCTGGTTCATTTTCCTTTCCAAATTCGTTGTTTCCTAAATATTGGTTAATCTTCCAGTGTTTCTTAACAATATTGAGAATAATTTTTGAAGCATAGTGTAGAAATGCTAAGGTTCTACAATTTAGGCAGTCATTGGCTTTTTAAATTAATTCCATTGGTAGTATCCCATCTTTGACAGCACATGCCCACAAATCTGTACAGTTGTTCTGTTGCCTTATCTCCAACGTTATTTAACAACTCGGCAGGTCTGTTATCTGTTTGTCACTTTGTTGCTGTTCAAGTTGTTTAAAGCATTGTTGAATTTTGCCCTGATTGTTGTCCTATGAATTCATTTTTCACTTCTTCCATTGTGCTTACTTAATCTAATCATCTCTGAAATCTTATCCATCATATACGTTGGGACATCAAAAGGTAAGTTACACATGCCTTACCATGATGAGAGCATTAGGCAACAAGAGTGGCATATTGTCAGAAAAGAGTACATATTTCAGGTTTCCTGCAGACAGTTTTCCTGTAGTACAGATAACAGCTGCATTGCAATGTGGGAGTGAAATGGCGTGGCAACTGGAGACACAACCCAAAGCTAAAGTATGTGGGACAGTACAAATCTTGTGAGCAAAATGCCTAAATGAAGCCTAAATTCTACATCTCCATCTACATATGTACTCCACAAGTCACCACATGGTGCATGGCAGAGGGTACCTTGTACCACGACTTGTAATTGCTTTTCCTGTTTCACTCACAAATATAGGGGGAAAAACAGTGGTCTATATGCCTCTATATAATCCATAATTTTTATTATCTTATCTTTGTGGTCCTTATGCAGAATGTACATTGGCAATGATAGAATTGTTCCGCAGTCAACTTCAAATGCTGGTTCGCTAAATGTTCTCTATAGCGTTTTGTGAAAAGAATATCATCTTCCCTCCAGGATTCTCATTTTAGTTCCCAAAGCATCTCTGCAATACATGCATTCTAATGTTCTGATGACTTAAAGTGTGAGTGTGGGTGTGGGTTATACTGATTTATTTCCCCAATCACATTCCACTTCTTTACGAGATGACTTACTTGGAATTTTGCAGCCCCTCTTCTTTACAGGAAGTCGGCTGCTGGAAAATCTCTTGACTTCTTCTCCATCGAATAGAGCTAGGTACAGGAACTTTTAAGCCTCTTTCTACTTATAAAATGAGTCATAATTCACACTTTCAACATACATGTGCAACTTTCTGTAAGTACCTCGTACCGGCAAACATTAGAAACAAAATGATTTACCAGATTATTCTATTAACTTTTAAAAACTGTTGCTTTTAATTGTATTATTATATACTGCATAAACTGTGTAGAACTAATATTTACTGCTACACATTGTACTACTTTGCATTGTATATCCTTTATCTTGTATCAAATTGACAAAACTAAGTCCAAAGTGTTGGGAGTTGTGTGACGTTCCAGCTGAATTCTTTCACAGCTAATCTGCAAGTTTCTTGTGGCTGCCTTGTTTTTTAAATACTACGCGTATGTCTGTTTTTTGACTGGTTGTTGTTTCAACTGATTTTTCTTTTAACAGTCAGGAAGAGAATCAAGGCTTTCCACAGCTTCCACTCACTGCTTTCAAAATTGCTTCACTGATCTATTACAGCACATCATCCACATACATGAAATTTTAAGTTTCTTCAAAATCTGACACTTATGGTGAATACACTTTGGAGATTTAATTATGTGTGTTCCTCATCTGCTCCTCTGTCCATTGCACTGTATGAGTAATCTCAAATTGTTAAGGTGATTCTTAACAATTTACAGGAAATTAAAGTCCTTTGTGAACTTGCAGACCTTCCTGCAAAAAAGATGGTGATATGTGGTATCATAAAAGGGTAGTTTGTTAATTATTGCATGTTCTGTATATTGTAATAGCACTTCTCATTATAATGGGAAAAAGTCAGTAATGAATCAGTCTTCATCAGGCTTCCTCATCAGCCTCATTAGTGGTCTCTCTCCAGCATTTTGTAAAGAAGGTGAAACACAGAGATTAGCCTGTAGTTCTTCAGATCATTTGTGTCTTTGCCTGGGTTTGCACAGGTGTGACCTTAATTTTCTTTGGCAGGTTAAGCATTCTTCAGAACTGGCACAGTTGTTCAACTGTAGAAATCAATTCACAGCAACAGGGCTGAAATTCGAATGTACTACATTCTTAGATAATTGAGGTCAGCTGGTTTGCTCGCCTTAAACTTACTCAAAGAAAGCTCCATTTCTACAGTGAAATAGTGACACAAGTAATTCTTTCTTTAGATACTTTAAACACCAAATGCCGACCAGCTTCCTTTGCCATATGGCATCATTTGTGTGCATATGAGGTTACACTGCTGCTCTTCTAGTTATTGTCAGCTTTCTATACATTGGAGCTGCTACTTCTCTTTCAAGCAGCTCTTCAGTTAGCTTTACAAGGCTGATTGAGGGCACCCCATACCGGATTTCCCACTGAGGAAACAGACCTGGCAGTGCCAGGAATTGAATACGGGTTCTTTACATGGCTGTCAGACGTGACTGCTCAGTACAGAGGCCAGAGGCAGACATCTTGGGTACATTGCCTGAAAAAATGTGCTCTTCTGTCATGATGGCCACAGTTGGCTTTCCACTTGACAGGAATTGGAGCAGCTTGTTTGCCTTTGTGACTTTTTGTTCACATAGTATGTGCATTTGTTGTATTTGCTTAAGGAATAAATTAAACCACAGGAAACTTTGTTGCAGACTAGTAGGCTGAGCTGCATTAGCACAGATAAACAGGTTTTTTTTACACAAGCAGTCTCCAGGAGCTAAGCCATATCATCTGTCACTTGAGGTGTGGTGGGTGAGGAAGGAACCAGGTATCAATTCTACAGTAAAATCAGTTACATATTTGTAATAAGCTTTTCTGGACAAACAGTTATAGTAAATTATGAGGACTGACAGAAAGACATAATTTAAGATTAATAAACGTAAACATGGTCCGTAGTAGGCTGTAATGCGATGTCTATTTAATAGTGTGATTAGCTAATTTTTACTAATCGTCATTGTCAAACACATTTCTAACATGTGTATTCCATGTCATTTTCAAATGACTCTTAATTACACGTAAACATCAGCCATATTCCATCATTTTACAAAAAGATCCACACTAAGTTGCACCTTTTAAGATCAAATTCTGAACTTTGCTCTTTGTACAACAACATGGAGTTACCGTTCATAAAATGATGGAATATGGCTACTTTTTACTTGTAATTAACAGTGATTTGAAAATGACATGAAATACAGATGTTACAAATGTTCTTGACAATGATGCTTAGTCAAAATTAGATAGTCGCATGATTAAAGAAACATCGCATTACAGCCTATTATGGAGCATGTTTACATTAGTTAAGCATCTGGAAGCTGTTGATTCCCCAAAATTTTAATTCAAAATTGTTACAGTACATTAAAAATGCAGTAGCTTGCTGATTTATACAACAGCTGACTATCGAATTTTTGTTTGGAAGCCAAATACTTCCAGAAGTATATGAGATTGCAGTTGCCTATCTGCAGATTATTAGAGCATATTTTGAGTTAAGTCAGCACTCAGATCGAGTTCAGGACATATTCCCATGCCATACCTCAAGATTTTGCTGCAACTGATTTATTGATAATATGTATAGCAGCACAGGAAACATACAGTGTTCTTTGTGCTTTTCCTTAATTCATTAGTGAGTGATACTCCCTGCACAAGGGCAAGCCATCTGTTTCTGTCATGATTTACAATTAACACATCCATATGCAGGAGTGAAGAGAGAAGGTGATAAGCAGGAAAAAGGCTGTCGAATGCTGGCTCAGAGGTGACATGTGATATCGACATGGAGCACCCTGTCTGTCATACAGGTACTGTGGTGCCAGAAGCATAACACCTACTACTTCTTAGCATAGGAAATGGAAGAAAGATTATTTTGTGCAACATGGAGTTTTTAGCACTCTTCCAGTGAGGTTGCTGTTTCGGCGATACAAGTGATTTCTGCAGCATATGGGAATGGATAACCAAGAGCGCTAACTTATTGAAGCCTTCATATTCTTAATGAACTGCTGCAACTACTGTTCTTGTTAAACACAGTAGAAAACTTAACCCAGTTTGCCTTCTTAAAATTGTATCAGTTTGAAAGGTCCCATCAGTGGTTTTACTGTCAGTTAGAACATACACACAACAGGTCAATGCCATTGTTCATTACTGGATGAATACTGATTTTGTGCACTGTTTCACTTTACAGTCACTCACAAACAGCAGATGTAGGTTATAAGGATATTGCTATCCTTTAATGGCATTGCAAGCTAGATTTTACTGGCATGGGTAAGTTCATGAGTTTCGGTTTAAGTTGTTTTTGAAAGCCCTTGACCTCACACAATGAATAACTAAAATAACCAAAAGCAACTGACTCTAATTCCACACAGAGTGTAGATAAGCAAGAAATTGCTTGTCCTGTCACATTCCATTGGTAGTACGTCTTTATGGATATTTCTATTTAATTGCAAAATATGCCATCTTTTATCTGTCTGTTCCCTAGTAAGCACACTTTTTCTTATCTTCATTTGGTAGTAGTTTCATTTTTGAGATATAATATATGCCATGGAGAAAAGAACAGCCATTGATCACAAAATCTGTCATTTTATTACAGCAGATGCAGACTTCAACTATTACATAGTCATCTTCAGTGCATATAACAACAGGTGACATTAGTTCAAAGTGTCACATAGTTCATGTTAGACCCCTGTAAACTCTGCACCACCAGTGTTGTTTACTAAGTGACACTTTGAACTAATGCTGCCTGTTATATGCACTGAAGATGATTATGTAATAGTTGAAATCTAGATCTGCTGTTACAAAAACAATGTATTTCACGATCGATTGCTGTTCATTTCTCCATTATCTATTTTAAGTGATTGCTACATACAACAGGCTCACATGGATTTCAATCTGATGTAATATGTGTTATTAGGTTGTGAATTTCATAGTGACTGTTTTGGTTGTGTTTCATGTTTTTCATAAGAAAAACCTAACTGTTGCTGCCGTCCTAGAAACATAAAGGCCTCTTGTGAGCATTTTGTTGTCTAACAAGCTATTATACCCTTCTGTCTCGCAAAAATGGAAATCCACTGCAGAGGAAACACGAATTGGGCTATTGAATGGAAGGTCAAAGTCATTAGTCACCTATGATTGTGTACCTAAATTTGGCACAGTAGTGAAATTGATTTAAATTGGTAACTTAGATACATCTAAAAGAAAAATTCACTTGTATCAGCTTCTCGTGCAACAAGAGTATTGTTGTTGTTGTGGTCTTCAGTCCTGAGACTGGTTTGATGCAGCTCTCCATGCTACTCTATCCTGTGCAAGCTTTTTCATCTCCCAGTACCTACTGCAACCTACATCCTTCTGAATCTGCTTAGTGTATTCATCTCTTGGTCTCCCCCTACGATTTTTACCCTCCACGCTGCCCTCCAATACTAAATTGGTGAACCCTTGATGCCTCAGAACATGTCCTACCAACCGATCCCTTCTTCTGGTCAAGTTGTGCCACAAACTTCTCTTCTCCCCGATCCTATTCAATACAAGAGTATACATAAAGAAAATTTTGCATCCCCAACACCTTCAATTTCTTAAAGGAAATATCTCCAGCCATAATCTAGTACTACAGAATACTTTCCTTAGTGGAATTATTCTAATGTTCTCTTATTGAGAAAACTAGGACACTGTTGGCCTGAAATAATGTTATCGGCATTAATTAAATGACAACCTGTTAGTTATGAAATCGCAAGTAATGTTTGTGTCTAAATTTTTCTCTCATCTTAGTCCAGTAAAAAAAAAAAAGAAAAAAAAAACTGCTACTTAATTAATATTTGGATCTCAGTTGGACAAAATTTATCATAAGACCATAAATGGAACTTACTAGTTAGCATGCATTCATACACTTTCATTAAATATTGATGTTGCATTTTAACCTCATTATCATCATCTGTCATTTACATACTTATTTTTAATGAGTGTCTCATACAGAATTGAAACTACAGTACATTTGCCTTTGCATTTGTGTTTAACTTTTAGTTTTGGAGGGTGGGGTATGCTATTAGTGTAGTTAAATATGAAACAATTACTGCCAGGTGATGTGTACTAATATACACTATACCAATACTTACTGCAAATTAACACATGCTGTATTTAACCATCCACACAAACTGAATGATGGTTTCCTTCATGATCATCTATTTGTGTTCCAGATTGTTACTATTCTACATCCCAGCCCACGGAATTCCAATTCAAAAAACTGGGAAGAAGAAACTAAAGCACTATTACAGAAAAATGATTTAATGAAATTTTTTTGTGATGCTTGAAATATATTATACAGAACAGCATTGTTAATGACATTTCAGTTGAGAGCAAATGTTCTATAATGCAAATACTGAATATTCCAAGACTGTGCATCATTGCTCAATTGATATAGGGTGTGCCATGAAAGTGAGCCCCTTATGTCAATGATAATGTTTCAGTAGTGTAGCTGACAGCGATTGCTGTTTGTCACTCATAGATAAACCACTTGAAAAGGCAGTTTACAGACATGGAGCTCAGTGTGGTACAATTGTGAGTATATTTTACAGAGTTAACTATACCACAACACTTGTATTAGAATAATCAGTATTTCAGTTTTTGTGAAGCATAATCTTGTACCATTGTAACATGTAGTAAGAATGTTGGTGACACTGTTTGAAGAACAGAAAATTACTTGGAGCAAAAACTAGCAAGTAAGACATAATGTAGTGCACAGGAAGCAATAAAAGATTCAGACCATTCTATTAAATTATTATCCTCAGCTATGTTGATCAAGACTTTTGGTCAGGTGAATACAGGGTTATAAATACAAAGTCAAATAAGGGTAATGCAGGAGTAGGTTTAATAATGAATAAAAAATAGGAATGCGGGTAAGCTACTACAAACAGCATAGTGAACGCATTATTGTGGCCAAGATAGACACGAAGCTCACACCTACTACAGTAGTACAAGTTTATATGCCAACTAGCTCTGCAGATGATGAAGAAATTGATGAAATGTATGATGAGATAAAAGAAATTTAGGTAGTGAAGGGAGACGAAAATTTAATAATCATGGGTGACTGGAATTCAAACGTAGGAAAAGGGAGAGAAGGAAACATAGTAGGTGAATATGGATTGGGGCTAAGAAATGAAAGAGGAAGCCGTCTGGTAGAATTATGCGCAGAGCATAACTTAATCATAGCTAACACTTGGTTTAAAAATCATGAAAGAAGGTTGTATACATGGAAGAACCCTGGAGATACTAAAAGGTATCAGATAGATTATATAATGGTAAGACAGAGATTTAGGAACCAGGTTTTAAATTGTAAGATATTTCCAGGGGAAGATGTGGACTCTGACCACAATCTATTGGTTATGAACTGTAGATAAAAACTGAAGAAACTGCAAAAAGGTGGGAATTTAAGGAGATGGGACCTGGATAAACAGACTAAACCAGAGGTTGTACAGAGTTTCAGGGAGAGCATGAGGGAACAATAGACAGGAATGAGGGAAAGAAATACAGAAGAAGAAGGATGGGTAGCTTTGAGGGATGAAGCAGTGAAGGCAGCAGAGGAACAAGTAGGTAAAAAGACGAGGGCTAGTAGAAATCCCTGGGTAACAGAAGATATATTGAATTTAATTGATGAAAGGAGAAAAATTTAAAAATGCAGTAAATGAAGCAGGCAAAAAGGAATACAAACGTCTCAAAAATGAGATCGACAGGAAGTGCAAAATGGCTAAGCAGGGATGGCTAGAGGACAAATGTAAGGATGTAGAGGCTTATCTCACTAGGCGTAAGATAGATACTGCGTATAGGAAAATTAAAGAGACCTTTGGAGAAAAGAGAACCACTTGTATGAATATCAAGAGCTCAGATGGAAACCCAGTTCTAAGCGAAGAAGGGAAAGCAGAAAGGTGGAAGGAGTATATAGAGGGTCTATACAAGGGCGATGTACTTGAGGACAATATTCTGGAAATGGAAGAGGATGTAGATGAAGATGAAATGGGAGATACATTATTGCGTGAAGAGTTTGACAGAGCACTGAAAGACCTGAGTCGAAACAAGGCCCCCGGAGTAGACAACATTCCATTAGAACTACTGACAGACTCGGGAGAGCCAGTCCTGGCAAAACTCTACCATCTGGTGAGCAAGATGTATGAGACAGGCGAAATACCCTCAGACTTCAAGAAGAATATAATAATTCCAATCCCAAAGAAAGCAGGTGTTGACAGATGTGAAAATTACCAAACTATCAGTTTAATATGTCACAGCTGCAAAATACTAACGCGAATTCTTTACAGACGAATGGAAAAATTGATAGAAGCCGACCTCGAGGATGTTCAGTTTGGATTCCGTAGAAATGTTGGAACACATGAGGCAATACTGACACTACGACTTATCTTACAAGAAAGATTAAAGAAAGGCAAACCTACGTTTCTAGCATTTGTAGACTTAGAGAAAGCTTTTGACAATGTTGATTAGAATACTCTCTTTCAAAATCTGAAGGTGGCAGGGGTAAAATACAGGGAGCGAAAGGCTATTTACTATTTGTACAGAAACCAGATGGCAGTTATAAGAGTCGAGGGGTATGAAAGGGAAGCAGTGGTTGGGAAGGGAGTGAGACAGGGTTGTAGCCTATCCCCGATGTTATTCAATCTGTATATTGAGCAAGCAGTAAAGGAAACAAAAGAAAAGTTCGGAGTAGGTATTAAAATCCATGGAGAAGAAATGAAAACTTTGAGGTTCGCCGATGACATTGTAATTCTGTCAGAAACAGCAAAAGACTTTGAAGAGCAGTTGAATGGAATGGACAGTGTCTTGAAAGGAGGGTATAAGATGAACATCAACAAAAAGCAAAACGAGGATAATGGAATGTAGTCGAATTAAGTCGGGTGATGCTGAGGGAATTAGATTAGGAAATGAGACACTTAAAGTAGTAAAGGAGTTTTGCTATTTGGGGAGCAAAATAACTGATGATGGTCGAAGTAGAGAGGATATAAAATGTAGACTGGCAATGGCAAGGAAAGCATTTCTGAAGAAGAAAAATTTGTTAACATCGAGTATTGATTTAAGTGTCAGGAAGTCGTTTCTGAAAGTATTTGTATGGAGTGTAGCCATGTATGGAAGTGAAATGTGGACGATAAATAGTTTAGACAAGAAGAGAATAGAAGCTTTCAAAATGTGGTGCTACAGAAGAATGCTGAAGATTAGATGGGTAGATCACATAACTAATGAGGAGGTATTGAATAGAATTGGGGAGAAGAGGAGCTTGTGGCATAACTTGACTAGAAGAAGGGATCGGTTGGTAGGACATGTTGTGAGACATCAAGGGATCACCAATTTAGTATTGGAGGGCAGTGTGGAGGGTAAAAATCATAGAGGGAGACCAAGAGATGAATACACTAAGCAGATTCAGAAGGATGTAGGCTGCAGTAGGTACTGGGAGATGAAGAAGCTTGCACAGGATAGAGAAGCATGGAGAGCTGCATCAAACCAGTCTCAGGACTGAAGACCACAACAACACAACGTGTTGATTACCAGGCATACTACACATTGGATCTTATGGTTTAATTTAAGGTTACTACCATAGTGTGTGCAGCAGTAAATTGGATCGGACAGTGAATTTACATGCAGAATTAATGGCTAAAATGAAAGGCAACATAGCATTTATATATGTACAGTGAATGAATGATGACATTCACTTTCAGCAGTGGTCATTTGCTGCATGACTGTGTCTTTTCCAATGGAAGGAAAATTTCTGTGACCTGAATGAAAGTTCATTGTACAGCCAGTGGCAGTGTAGTTTGCAGCAGTCGCTTTTGGAGATGAGTAATGATGAAGCAATAAATCAAAATACACCCACATAAAACACATTCATCACACTTTAACTCATTCTTACAGGATGGTGATCCATAAACAATAGGCCAGTTTCACTGCAAGCCATGCATGATACTGCACCATACCAAGATATTGCAGTAGTTTGTGGCTTACAATGCTTTGTGGCCTCCCAGTTTAACAGATTTGGCAACATGTGATTTGTTCCTCTGCAGGTATCTTTAACCAAATGTGCACATAAATTGCCCCCACATTGTTGTTGTACTGGGGACCATCATTTATATTTTAATTATCAAAACACCTGGCAGTGTGCAGGTATTTATTTATAACTATGCATTCATACGGTGTCTGGTTTGTGTTTAATGTTTATGACATATCTCATGAACTATGTTCTATACAATGATAAATAATTTTCTGGGTACATTTAGCAGCATATGTGGATACTGCCTGCAAAATGTGTTGTGAATGGAGTTTGTGGAAACAAAGTAATAAATTTAAATGTCATGCATCTCACTGTTTATGATGTCCTGTCTCCTGAACTATGAGTCATACAATGATATATTATTGTACATACATCTTGCGGCATATGTGAATACAGGCTGTGAAATGTTTTGCAAATAGAGTTAGTAGAAATGAAGTAACAGAATTAAATGTCATGCATGATGTGGCAGTATTTCACACATCTCATTGTTTATGATGTCATATCTCCTGAGCTGTGTGTTGTACAATTATATAATTTTGCAGTTACATAAAGTATAATACATTCATACTTTCTGCAAAATGTGTTGTGAATACAGTTTGTAGTAAACAAGTAATAAATTATGCCATGTCTCATGCGGTACTTTTACTGCATGAATTACAGAAAAGTAGTAAGTGATAAATTTTTTTTTTTTTTTTTTTTCCTTTCTTCATTTTGTAGGGGTTGTCAGCAAGAACAAATTCTGTGAAGGTTTGAAATTGTGTGTAAAGTTTGTTGCAAGCCACTTGATGTTCTAGTTCTCAAATACTGGATGAATAAAGCCTGCGAATGGCTCCGTTTCTTTCTCAATCCCACCCCACCCCACCCCACCCCAGCCCTTTGATGGGTAAGTGATTCTTACCCCCACAGCGATTGTTGTCAGACAGTAAGCTATTTGAGATTCATTTAAATCGGTCCATTGGCTTAGGAGGAGATATGAAACACACACACACACACACACACACACACACACACACACACACACACACACACACACACACACACACACACACACTCTCTCTCTGCTTGATTTGTGTTAAAAAAAATACTTCGACCTTCCAGGGAGTATTTTTGAAATTTAGACTTCTTAACATGTTATTTTAACACTTTTCTGAGCATTCTAAAAGTTTGAATACAAAATTTGTTGTACATTACTTCAACTGTAGCAAAATCTCTATTTTACCACATCTCTGCGTTCAGATTTTTTTTTCATCAGAGGTACCAGTACAGTGTCCTACCATCACAAATCAAGCACTGGAAAAAAAAAAAACACACACACACACACACACACACACACACACACACACACACACGTATATTTGTTATGTGTAAGGATGTCTGGATTAGAAAAACAACATTAACAAAACATAAAAAAGCAATGCTATCGGCTGGTTGAGATTTGATAGAGGACCATTTCCACCAAATGTTGAGACATTTTGTGTTGAAGTGGTGGTCATTTGAAGAAAATCATTTTTGAAATTTAAAGAAAGACGTGGTAGATAAATGTTTTTTCAATGGTTATGTGTAGTAAGGTGAAATAAATCTTATTTGCCTTTAAAAATTGATTAATTACATTTGTTACTTTTTAAGGTTCTTCTTCTTCTGTAGTGGTCAATCCAAGGATTGGTTTGCAACAGCTACAATGGCAGCTTGTCTCCATTCTGTGCATCTTTCAGCTTTTCTCTTCATTTCTTTATAGGTGTTACATCCCACATCTTTCACGATTTGATCCATGTACCTCAGTCGTGGTCTTCCTCTTGGTCTTTTTCACTCGACATATCCCTCTATGTTTGTGTTCAGGAGTCCTTTATGTCTTAATAGATCGCCTGTAAATTGCATTCTTCTTTTAACAATGAAACTCCAGAAGCTTCTCTTCTCACCTGCTCTTTCCAGAACCACTTCGTTTGTGACCTTGTTGGTGCATTTTATTTTGAGCACGCGTCTATAGCACCACATTTCAAAATAATTTAGCTTCTGGTCTTCCTCTGTCCCAAGGGTCCATGTTTCACACCCATAGCATGCCACACTCCACACACATGATTTCAAAAATCTTTTCCTGATTTCAAGGCTGATGCTCTTAGATGTTAAGATGTTTTTCTTCTTGTTAAAAGCAGCCATTGCTTGAGCAATTCTACTTCTCACCTCTGCCTTGCTCCCTCCTGGTAATATTACTGCCCTGATAAGTAAATTTATCAACTTGTTCAAGCAGTTAATTGCCTACATGAACTTGGACTTTGACTTGATCTTTTTTGTCGCATGCCATTACTTTTGTTTTTGCTTTATTAATTCTCATATTATATTCTTCCCCCATAACTTTATCCATTCTATTCAGTAGGACTACAAAGTATCTAGGGAAAAAGGTGGTAGTCCACACAGGGCTTATTTCTAACTCGTCTAGCATTTCCTTCTATATAGAGGATGCCCCCAAACTGTAAGAGCAAATTTCTACACACATTACAGGACACAAAAATGACAATTTTGAAAATAAGAACCAGTGATCAGAAATTAATACGAGCGATTCAAGTGAGGCACAGGTTGTAAATGGCTTATGATTTGTTTTGTAGCAGAGAACTTCCTGTCACATCATAGTTGCTGGTGCTATGATGAAATGCAATACAAAATTATCTATGGCATGCCCATCATAAAGTTTACCACTGTTTCCAGTTCATGACTGACTGGCAGAGATGGAGTGTTACTCATTACATGAACATGCAGATAGTCATTTAATGTATACTGCAGTGAGTTACAGGCAAGAAGTATAAACATGGTTGGAACAGATTCTATCCACAGCAATACAACTTAAGAGAAACTTGGCCATTCAAGCCACAGAGAGCTGATCAGGGTTCTCAACAAATGATTGTTTGCACATTAGACTTTGAGGAGATAGTTTTGGGTTGAGTTGAGTAGAGTAAGTCATCATGAAATGTCCGCTTTCAGAAATACAGCGTGGGAAGGTACTATTAGAGCAACAGTCACACATTTATCATAAACAACCCATATGGGCAATGAGGACAGATAATTTGGACCAGAGTTCAGGTGTGTCAGTGGACTATTCAGTGCAGTACTGTAGTGCTGAACTTCCTACATATATGAAGCCTTCTCAACCATAATAGTGCTTCCAATTGTCACAGTAGCCATATCTGGAGCAAAGAAAGTCCATATGCCATTCTAAGTGCATGTAATAATTTTCTGTGCTGAAATTGTAAAAGATCGACTAATAGCACCTTGGGTGTGGCTATCCCTTAAGTGGCGCACATTATGTGGTGCTCATTTGAGATGTGCTGCCACAGCTGTTGGAGGCAGAACCTCCTTTTGCCTACATGATGATGTGCTTCAACATGAGAATACAATATCCCAAACTGATATTAATGCCTATGACCCAAATTGATATTAATGCATGTGAGCATCTAATCACCACATAGGTTCATCATAGCTAGCACAATTACTTAATTTTTTCCCATATATTTTTCCCAAGTCATTGGTGTATGAATCCTCAGTATAAAGGAGAGAGGAAATTGTTGGTATGATCCTAGCTGCCTACCTGATCATGAAATGTAAGCAACAGGGACATTTAAGAGAGTACAGAAAATGTTATTCACCACTGTAACGCGTGCGTTAAAACTGGTGGTAGTCACTTTGAACAGTTGCTATGAGCTTAAACTGTAGCTATAAAATGTGAGTTGTTAGCTTGTGAACATGAGCTATGGTTTATAGCTGGCTGCAGCCATTGTGATCACAGTAGCCAGCAACAGCCCTGTCTCCACATCTTGGACAACGTTCCCCAGTTAAGTTTACCCTGGTATTCCTTCCTGACCTTTCAGCTATTATCCTGAAGAGTTCCTTTGCCCAAATAAAGAACTCCACAGGCCGTCATAACCATCCTTTATATTTGCCATGACCTCTCGGTAAGATTGGCCACAGCTGCAGCAGTATAACACAAGCAAAAATACTAACTGAAGTATTTTGAAACTAATTAAAAACTGCTTCTGTGATGACATCAGACTGCAAGACTGAAATGCAGGTGGTGCGAAGTTACTCTATTAAACTTATTAATCGCACAGAATGAAATAAAGTCCTGGTGTCTTTTAGATGAAATTATTCCATGAAAGCAAGAGCACAAGATACTAGGCAAGCACTTAGCACCACCATATGCACACAGGCTGACAATAGTGAGTTTTCTTCCAAACAGAAGAAAATATTTTCTGATGCAGGGGAATAGTTGTTGAAAATGGAAATGCCGTGTGGATAAGGCCTCCCATTCGCCTGGTACAAGTCTTTCGAGGTGACACCACTTCAGCCACTTACGTGTCAATGGGTATGAAATGATGATAAGGACAACACAACACCCAGTCCCTGACCAGAGAAAATCTCCGACCCAGCTGGGAATTGAACCCAGGCCATTAGGTATGACTTTCCGTTGTACTGACCACTCAGCTACCAGGGGCAGATGGAATAGTTGTTGATTAGTTTGAAGTAGATCAGAAATAAATCCTTGTCGTACTGGCTTTACCACATCAGGAGATGTAGCACAGTGATTAACACTACCTGTATTCTGGAACAGTGACCCAAATACTTGTCTGACCATTGTTGTTTAGGTTATATAAGGTTTCCCAAGTCACTTTAAGGAAATATCAATATGTTGTATTTAATAAGATTGGGACTTATTCCTTCTGCCATGCTTGCCTGAATGAGTCACTGCTGCATCCATATCCTCTCTTTACTGTTAGAGCCTAGTTATCGTGAAGATGATTTGATGAGGCAAAATGAAAATTATGTTAGACTTGTAAAGCATTTTCAGTGAATAAAAAATTATTGCTTTGTGCAGAAATTTTGGTTTCTTTTGCACTACGAATAAATATAATTGAATTTGTAATAGAAATAAATTGGAGCAGTTCACATGTTGCAATGAACCTGTCATCACGATACATCTGGTTTCCAAGTTGGCTACATTCACTGCTGTAGATGATAGAATTTCATCAGATTTTTTCATCCAGAAACAGTTTAAGTGTATGCACTTTGACATTATCAGCAGCTTTGGGCATTAAACAAATCTACACTTCTGTCCAAAGGATGTGTGAGTAAAATTATTTACTGTTGTTTATGAATTGTCTAAAGGGAAATCAACAACTGTACTTGTTAACAACCCTGTGTATAAGTTCTCAATGCAGGTTAAGACAGTGTACTATGAAGCAGAACTCTAGTTCATCTCCCTTGCTACTGTTCTCAGTTTCATTATTGAATAGTGTGTCCACCTCTCTCTTAATAGTTCCACATTTGCAGTGGTGTCATAAAAGTAATAACTGATTATTGAATCAAAGCTTTGAAGATAAGTTGATCTATAAAACATGCAATTAAATTGAATTGATTTATTTGCCTGTAAACAGCTGTTGTTTTTTACAAGGAATCGTCAGTGCATACATAATTATAAAAATGGCCATACAAATGATTATACAAATAGTTAAAACACATAAATATTATTAACTTTGTTACACATGTTACCTAGATGACAAATTAGGTTGTATACCATAGGTTACGATTTTGTTACAATCATATTCATATAAAAGATCATATTTTTTTCTCATTATACATAAATTAATTTGTGTTATAAAATGCTTTTTATTTCAACCATGTCTCTACCACTATTTTAAATTTATTTTCATGTAATGCCCTTGAGTTGTGCAGTATATTGATGACAAATATTCTGCCAGCATGTAAAAAATTATTTTGGACCTTGTGATATTACAGTGCCATTGTTATTAAAAAAGAAAAAAATAGCAATGTTTCTACGGAACATGCATGTCCAAAGAACAGGCACTGTAGCACCTACAACTGATATGGAATACATTAAATGTATTTGCTGTTGTGAATACAAACAACCATCTGCTGCATAAGGAAATGGTTACAATGAAAGTTTGTACCGGACCGGAACTTGAACCCGAATTTCCCACTTTATGCAAGCAGTCGCCTTAACTGCTTTAGCTATCTGTGTACGAGTCATGGCCAGACCCAAACTTCCAAATGTTGTTATTTCTGCATTACAGCCTGTACTCATAAACACATTATGTAATGCCTGTACATGGGAGGAAATGTAAACTGAAAGTCGCTGCCTGATACCAGCAGATAAATACAATATTGCAGTGCCTGTGTTGCTAAGGAGAATGATGTAATGTTCCTTCCTGTGTGGGAATTACATGATGTGTGTAAGAGTACAGGATGTGACATAGGGACAACAACGTACGGAAATTTGGTCTGGCAGTGGGCTATGCCACGTTAGCCAAAATGGTTAAGGTGATAGCTCATGTAAAGTGGGAAATCCAATTTCGACTCCTGGTGTAGCACAAATTTTCATTGTCATCGTTTCCTTATACAGCTGATGGTTGTTCACATTCACAACTGTGAATACATTTCATGTATTTAGGACTTTACTTAAATGAGTCTGAGGAATGTCCAGTAAGTTCCTGTTTCTGGTTTGATGTGCACATCTGATCTACCTTCATACATGTGGTCATTCTGTTTGACATGCATAAATGCTTGGAGTATGTGCATACTGGAGACTGTAAGTATTTTATGATCAATAAAGAACTGTCTGCAAGAAGTTGCTCAAACCAAACATGCATCTAATGGCTTTCTTCTGCCAGAGGAAAACCTCTTTTGCTCCAGCAGAGTTTTCCAAAAGAAGTAATCCATAATGCAAGTGTGTGTGAAAAAAGCCTGCCTTAAGCATAAGCTCTTTATTCAAACACTCTTTCAGTTTCCTAAGGAGATATAAAACTTACTGCAGAGCTTTTCTGTGTGGACATTCCAGCATAACTTACTATCAAGGTATACACCTAACAATTTTACAGAATGCTAAAGATCATTTCGTCATTTATTAATATCTCTAACAGAAAGGATGGTGTGTTCAGTTTTATTTTCATTTAATGTCAACCTATTTTCAAGGCATACATCAAGGGTACCTTGCAGGTTCGCGGGAGAGCTTCTGTAAAGTTTGGATGGTAGGAGACGAGGTACTGGCAGAAGTAAAGCTGTGAGCACCGGGCGTGAGTCGTGCTTCGGTAGCTCAGTTGGTAGAGCACTTGCCTGCGAAAGGCAAAGGTCCCGAGTTCGAGTCTCGGTCGGGCACACAGTTTTAATCTGCCAGGAAGTTTCAACGATAATGTTATTATTGAAATAGAACGAAATGTTAATAGTGTTCAAGTTGTAGATGAGAATGATGGTGCTGAAGACTTTGGCCTGGTCATAACTGATGACTGCATAAATTTGACTCTTTTGATGCTGACAGAGACCATGCTCTCATTTCAGAGTTTTTAAAAACAGGTTGTGGGTGTAAAGAAGAATGTTGCAATTACTATTCAGTTGATGAATGTTTGTAAATGCGTTGTGAATGTGCTGAGATTGATTATTATGAGAACAATGACAACACATTAGATCAAGTAATTTTAGGCCAATTGCGGTGTGTAACTTCAGATTCTTCTTTGACAGCTCGTAAACATAAAGTACAAACTGAGAGGAAACAACCACAAAGTAAATACTTAGTAAAAGGTCGGCATGTTTGTAAAAACACTTACATGTTTTCCAACAATATTAAAATTAAAAGACTAAAGTGCCTAACAAAAATGTATAATGATACAGGATTGATTGTCAAAGCTCATGGTAATGCAAGAAAACTTCCTAAGAATGTGACTTCTTTTTCTGATTCAGAGTTTGTTGTAAGGTTTTTACACAATTACGCAGAACAACATGCCATAATTTTACCAGGCAGAAGTAGCTCTCAGTATAATGCAATCAAACTGCTACCTTCAAGTGATAATAAAGCCAAAATTTTTGAAACTTACATGGCTCCTTTACAAATGATATGCCCGTAAAACCAATATCAAGCAGAGTGTTTTGTAATATTTGAAAGGGGATATGCCCAGAAATAGTTGTCATGAAGCCCAAATCAGGTCTTTGTGCATTTTGCCAAAGGAATTTCACTTCAGGAACTGCAGTGGGTTCAGTGCCTAAAGAAACTAAAATGGAAACTATTGAAAAAAATGAGGCCCCATCTACAACTTGTTGCAAAAGAAAGAGTTTTATAAGGGAACTATCAAAAAGACTAAGGAAAATTTTGAAGATGGTGATAGAAGTTGTGTGCACTACAGTTTTGACATGGCCCAGCAGGTTCACATACCCAGTAACCCGTTGCAGCCTGGACCTATTTATTTCTTGGTACTATTCAGAATAGGTATATTTGGGGTTATGTGTGAAAGTGTGAACAAACAAGTAAACTATCCACTCCCAGAAAGCGCAGGAACAACAAAGGGATCCAACGTTCTTGTCAGTCTTTTCCACAACTACTTGGAAAACTACAGTCATGGAGAAGACACAATGTTCATTCATGCTGACAATTGTGTAGGTCAGAACAAGAACAATATCCTGTTAGAATATCTTGCTTGGATAATCAGTAATAACAAAAATAAGAGAATTGTTTTGTCATTCATTCCAGTAGGTCACACGAAATTTGCATGTGACTGGGCATTTGGACTTTTAAAGAAAAGATTTAGGATCACCTATATCTCTTCCATACAAGAATTTGCCGACTGCATTGAGAAATCTACACCTACAACACATGTTAACTCAGCTGTTGCTGTTGGAAATGAAATAGGTGAAGTTGCTGTGAATACATATGACTGGCTAAATTTCTTGAAGGATAGTAATGCTTACAAAGTATGTAACATAACTAAATACAACCACTTTGAGTTCAAGATTAGCTACAAAGGTAGAGTACATTGCAAACTGGACATTGATGGAAATGAATTTGTGTACCGCATCTTCCCCAATGACAATGGCCCCACTGGGTTTCCTGCTGCAGTAATTCCTCCAGGGATGACAAGACAACGAAAAGAGTACCTTTTTAAAAACATCAGGACCTATTGCAAAGAGAACTACAAAGACATTCTGTGTCCCGAAGTAGGTCAGAATGTGAACCAGAAACTCAAGTCGGCAACAGTGAAGATCCTGAAGAAGAACATGACCAAACAAATATTCCAGAACCAAAGAAGAGGCAAAAATGCTCATGTTAAAGTGCCTTTAACCCCATTCAGACTTTTTTAAACGAACAGAAAATCAAGTTCTTTGGCAACTACAAAATATGGGATCTCGGTAATCTATTTTGGAGGATTTGTGAATTCCAATTTCTTGCAGTTCTAGTCCCATTAATATGCTCCAGAATAAAAATTTGATCCAAAAGATGCCATAACATAGTGTAAAAATATAAATATTATGCCAAAAAAATAAGCACAGGGCTTGCTATATTTTTCTCAACAAAGGGCCAATTTATTTGGTTTCAAATGTATTTACATTCTGATGTGGTATAGGTCTGAGGGAGTAATCCACTTATTGTGAAGTGTTAATTTAAAAAACTCCAAACCACTTGACAAAGGACATTCTAAGTGTAATATATATGCAGAATTTGTTTCTTAAATATGTAAAGTTAAGCAATGATAATAAAGTGAAACTTTAAAAGCCCATATCTGAAAACACCTCTTTTATGTCATAAATATTCAACCTGCCATAACTTCCTCAAATTTAGTGTTAGAAATAAATTTTTTTACACGTTGTTAAGAATTTAATGCTTAATGTAAAAACTACAAAAACTCAAATTCCTAAATTTTAAACAAGAGGTCCCTTTTGATTTCTGCCTCACATATTTTACCTTGAGGTGGTCAGATCTTTTATTCAAATTAACAACAACCATTTGGTTTATGTTTTCCAAACCTGATTTCAGTAGTGCTAGTTCTGTTTGTTATTCCATATCTCTTCAAGTTTTTTAATTAAACAATGGAAAATACAGGACAGACCAATAAAATTGCTGCTCACCATGTAGTAGAGATGTTGAGTAGCTTATAGGTGCAACAAAAAAACTGTGAAACAAGTAAGCTTTAGGCGAAAAAAGCCTTCATTGTAATTCAACAAATGTGTGTGTATGTTGTCTAATTCTGATGAAGGCCTTTTTCACTAAAAGCTTACTTGTTTGACAGTCTTTTTATTGTGCCTATTTGTGACACAGCATCTCTACTGTATGGTGAGTAGCAATCTATCCTTTTTGTAATATTGTCAAGTTTTTTAATTAAAATGCTTTATGACACAGTGTCAAATCCCTTAGTCAGATCTACTAGAGTGGGTATACACTGATGAGCTAAAACATTATGACCACCTGCTTAGTAGCATGTTTGTCCATCTTTGGAATGAAATACATCACTAATCCAACAGTTTGTTGGTAGGTTTGTGAAGATATGTGGCATTAAATGTCTACACACAGGTCATTTAATTTGCGTAAATAAAGGGCACTGAATTGTGTACGCAGTAATACCACCTGATAGCGACCCAGATGGGTTCCACAGGATTTACATCAGGCAATCTGGTCACTGAGTCATCAGTGTGAGTTCACTACAATGCTCCTCAAACCACTGTAGCACTGTTCTGGCTTCAACTCATGAACAATTATACTGCTGAAAGATGACATCGCTGTCGGGGAAGACATTAAGCTTGAGGGCATGCAGGTGGTTCAAAGCTGTCAGTGTGTCTTTTGATCACTACCATAGTTTCTTGCAAGTGCAAGAGACTGTCTCCCATTGCATAATACTGCTCCCACCATCCTGCGTCCATGGTGAGCTCCACATTTTGAGCTGCCATTCATTTCGATGATGGCATTTGTGGAGACGACTATTGACCTAGTGTAGCAAAAATGTGATTCATCAAAAGAACTGACACACTTCCATTGATCAACAGTTGAATCCCGATCATCCTTTGTCAGTTACAATCATAATTGATGATGTCATTGAATCAAAATATGAACATGTATGGGTGATCTGCTGCAGAACTCCATGTTCAACGATGTATGATGAAAGTTGTGCAGTGAAAGACTTGTGGGTGCACCAGCATTGTGCTCTTTCAGCAGAGATGCCACAGATCACCATCTATCCTACTTCATAGAGCAGAGAAGCCTCTGCACCCCACATTCCATGAAGAGTCATGGATGTCCAACCATTTAGGGCCTAATGATAGTTTCACTGTCCTCTTACCTCTTTCTGTAGATGCTCACGACAGTAGCATGTGAACATTTGACCAGCTTCGCCGTCTTTGAGATACTCATTCACAGGCTCTGCATAACAATAATAGTAATCTGCCCTTTGTCAAATAGATTTCCTATTTGCAGCCCGTATCTTCACTAGGGAGTTCCTCTGTCCATGTACCCCCACTTACATGCTTTCGTTACCGCATCACGAGCCCACACCACCATAGGCAGCATCCAACATCACAGTGGGCAGTGGTCATAATGTGTTGGCTTATCAGTGTAGGTGTGTCTCTATCGTCAAAACCATGTGTTACTGATAATACAGCTTCTTGGCCAGCCTTAATTGTGGATAGCCCACTTCAGAATCCATATTGGAACTTGTACACTAAAAAAAAATCATTTAATTGGTATTTCATTAAAGTTTCAATAATTTTCAGTAATATTGGTACTACTGCAATATGTTCGTAATTTTGGAATGATTTCTGTCCCCTTTCTTGTATATGGGGAAGACAATTGTCAGTTTCAGGCACTCCAGCAATGTTTCTCCCTAAACATCCGGTTGATGAGGTAAAACAGTGGAATCCATATAGTATCTATTATTTTATTTAGGATAAAATTGGAGAAACCATGTATGCCTTCAGTTCTGGAGTTGCTCAATGATCTGACTGCGTCAAGTATATCCTTTAGATAAATAATTTTCCACCCAATTTTGGCAAGTCTACTGTCACTCTGTTTCCTGTGAATTGGAAAGTTCATCCTCATTGTCATCTAAATTATTTTCATCTGTCATAGCTAGCTTCCCATAGCTCATCTGCACTTTGAGCAAAAGATACATTTTCTGCAGTTAGCCCTGTTTCTGCTTTAACTATTTTCCAAGATGCTTTACATTTGTTATGGGACTGAGAAATATAGCTATCATTATTTTTCTTTTTTTCTTTCAAGAAATGATTTTATTCTGTAAAACTTTTTTAATTTGGCTTATCAGTGCCTTTACTAATTATTAGTGTGAGACTTATCATGGCTAATTTTTAACAGAATTCTTAACTTATTCAAGTCTGTTGTGTTTAGTGATGAGGGGGTAATATTCATGATAGACAGTGATAATGGTTTGTAAGAAATAATCAAAGGCATAATTTAATTATTCATCCACCATGAGAATGATACACCATTCAGTGCTGAAAAATCTGTGTGTGAGATTTGTTACATTTGGTGGACTTAACTTTCCAACTGCCCTGATTGTATTGGCTGAGCATGATCTTTTTTGAGCTTCATTAACTTTAGGAATATTCTGCCATGGCCAGAAAGCATAATTTTAACAATATTTAAAACTATGTCAGCTTTGCAAACGTCTGAAACAACAATATGTAGGCAGGCATTCTGCCTATTAGGCTTATAGTTAAGGCAAGAGAAATTATAAGACTTCAAGGCATCCAACATCCATCATCACATTAGTATTAATGTCACCAAATATTTAGATTTTATGGCTCACATCTAAGTAAGTACACTCACAGATTACCTATATGTTGGACAAAAATTTTGAGAGCATGGTACATAAATACTACAGCACTCTTGCTCGGTTCTTAAACCACAACCATGAAACTATGTCAGGTCCATATGCACATGGTATGGTATCTTGCAGAATGTGCTTGCCATAGGAAACTGCTTCCAAACATTCCATGTGAATACTTCAATATATGTACTGCACAAGTGTTTGTTATTCTCTGTATGGCCATCCTTTTTTTATTTCATATTCATTTGGAATGAACACTGACATCCCATTATGTTTCTGTGTTGTATTTTACAGTAGCATAAAGTAGTCTTGTCCTATACTGTGTCAATGACAGTCGATTTTTGTGGTGCTGCAATGAATAAGGAATTATTTTCCATTAATTGTCCTGTAAATGACATGCAGTAATACCATTAACACATTCCACAATGTATTGACAACCCCTTTCTCAGTGGATGGCAACAATCAACAGCAGTAGATAATTATTACCTTTGTATATCCACAACAGTGTCCACTAACTTCTGTTAGTTAGTAATAATAAGATCTCTTCTGTTGACAAACAGGATTGGTGTTTCTGCTCAGAGCTCCAAAAAAAGACATTAAGAAAATACACACAAGAAAGAGAGAGTATGAAAAAGCTGTATAATCATCAGATCGAAAGTTTTCATCTGATTCAAATAATGGTAAGACTGGTTGAATAGCTATTGCTTTTCCCCTAAATTTTAGAATGCTACACAAGCTTTGTGGAAAACATACGCTTCTACATCTACACCTATACTCTGCAAACCACCGTGAGATGCATGGCAGAGGGTACTTCCCGTTGTACCAGTTATTAGGAGGTCTTCCTGTTCCATTCACATATGGTGCATGGGAAGAACAATTGTTTGAATGCCTCTGTGCATGCAGTATTTATTCTAATCTTATTCTCGCAACCCCTATGTGAGAGATACATAGGGGGTTGTTGTATATCCCTAGAGTAGGTTGATGTATATCCCTAGAGTAATAACTTAAAGCCAGTTCTTGAAACTTTGTTAATAGACTTTCTCTGTCTTCAAGAGTCTCAGTTCAGTTCCTTCATTATCACTGTGACACTCTCCCACAGATTAAACAAACCTGTGACCATTTGTGCTGCCCTTCTCTGAATATGTTCAATATCCCCTGTTAGTCCCGTCTGGTACGTGCCCCACATGGGTCGTATGAGTGCAATCTCTTTTGAAGACTAATTGTACCTTGAACACTTCAGCACAGAAAATTTTCAGTGAGACTTGAGGCAATGGAAAAGAAAATCACTATCAACACCCACCTTGTATGAATGTCACCTAATAAATCATAGTGTTCAGAAAAGGAATTATAATTGTTACTTGTGAAAGTTTCATAAATTTCTTCAGCAATAGGAATAAGCACATCATTGTTAGTACTCTTACTAACTAAAGGAAATTTGACTGCAGATGTGTGTCACCATCATCTTACTAACAAAATTAAATTTATTACTCATTATGTTTGTCAAATCCTGATGACTGAAGGAAGAAGGGAAAAGTTTTCTGTCTTATATTGTAACACTTGTTAGATCAGACTCAAAAATATTTCACAAAAGGAAATAAAAAGAACAGTTTTGCCAGAGAAATCAAAATGTGGAAAGCCATTTGGAATTATCTTTACTGCAGCAGTAGCTGATAGGCAGCATTTACTGTCTATTTCAATAAATGAAGTCTGACCAGTCCACAACATCCTTATACTGCATGATAATTAAAGAAATTTCCAAGGATATACAGAATTAGGAACATTGTCGGTAAAATTCAAGGCATCCTACAGTGAATTTTATTCCTGTCAAAAAATTTTTCATTGATGAAAGCCTGTTATTCAGAAATGGGCAATTATCTCTCAACAGTTGATTTCTATCAAATGCATTAGGTTTTTATGTAGACAACTGGTACCCAATCTCAGGGATGTTTCTGTGGCTTCCCACTCTTTGTGGAAGTAGCTGCAACACGTGAAAACTGCTGGAGAAACTGAATCAAGGAGAAATGCAATAAATGTCAATTAGTAATTGCTTGACAGTCATCCTGCATGATACAAGAAGCATGTTTGTTGACCAGTACAACACTATACAAATTCAAAAGATAAAGCAACTGACAGGAAGATCAGGGGAAAATATCACAAAACTGATCAAAATGCAATCATGAGGCAGTTGACCTTTCTAACAGACCATTGAGCTCAATTGGATCAGTGACCAGGACTGTGAAATGGTACAAAAAGTTCATCTTATGCATTATAAACCAATGTGTGTTAATTTGTGACACACTCTGCTGTATCTGGACAAAACATATTGACAAATGTTTTTCATCTATCACTTGTATGAGAACTTGTAAAACTTATGTAACAGATCAGAGAAACACTGATAGGGAAAGAGGCTTTGATAATGAGAATCCTCTACTAGATACACTATGTGATCAAAAGTATCCGAACACCTCCAAAAACATACATGTTTCATATTAGGTGCATTGTGCTGCCTCCTACTGCCAGGTACTCTATATCAGCGACCTCAGTAGTCATTAGACATCGTGAGAGAGCAGAATGGGATGCTCCACAGAACTCACAGACTTCTAACGCGGTCAGGTGATTGGGTGTCACTTGTGTCATATGGCTGTACGCGAGATTTCCACGCTCCTAAACATCCCTAGGTCTTCTGTTTCCGATTTGATAGTGAAGTGGAAACATGAAGGGACAAGTACAGCACAAAAGTGTACAGGCTGACGTCTGTTGACCGACAGAGACCGCCGACAGTTGAAGAGGGTTGTAATGTGTAACAGGCAGACATCTATCCAGAGCATCACACAGGAATTCCAAACTGCATCAGGATCCACTGCAAGTACTATGACAGTTGGGCAGGAGGTGAGAAAACTTGGATTTCATGGCCAAGTGGCTGCTCATAAGTCACACATCTTACCAGTAAATGCTGAACGATGCCTCGCTTGGTGTAAGGAGTGTGGACAGTGGAGAAACAATGTGGCGATCCGATGGTAAGGTGTGGGTATGGCGAATGCTCGGTGCACGTCATCTGCCAGCTTGTGTAGTGCCAACAATACAATTCGGAGGCGGTGGTGTTATGATGTGGTCGTGTTTTTCATGGAGGGGCTTGCACCCCTTTTTGTTTTGCATGGCACTATCACAGCACAGGCCTACATTTGTGTTTTAAGCACCATCTTGCTTCCCACTGTTGAACAGCAATTTGAGGATGGTGATTGCGTATTTCAATATGATCGAGCACCTGTTCATAATGCACGGCCTGTGGTGGAGTGGTTACATGACAATAACATCCCTGTAATGGACTGGCCTGCTCAAAGTCCTGACCCGAATCCTATAGAACATCTTTGGGATGCTTTGGAATGCCGATTTCATGCCAGGCCACTGACTGACATCAATACCTCTCCTCAGTGCAGCACTCTGAAGAATGGGCTGCCATTCCCCAAGAAACCTTCCAGCACCTGATTGAATGTATGCCTGCGAAAGTGGAAGCTGTCATCAAGGCTAAGGGTGGGAGAAACACCATACTGAATTCCAGCATTACCAATGGAGGGAGCCACGAACTTGTTAGCCATTTTCAACAGGGTGTCCAGATACTTTTGATCACATAGTGTATCAAGATGAATTTTCAATTTATTTTTTATGTAAGCACTCAGAAATGTGTGTAATTGTGAATTGTTGCACTGACAAACTGATGTTGCATGTTTCAGGTCTGTGATGTGTGTTGTACATGAAAGGAAGGAAAACAAAAATAAAAAACACAGTTTGTATCATGTTGGTTAAGCATAATTTGTAAATCAACTTATATTTCTCATACAGAATTATTTATAAATGAATGCTAAGAATCCTGCCAACTTAATATTTTGGGTCTGAATCCTTGAGGTAATTCATTGTGCTTATGCACACAAAACATATCAATATGCTTGCAGTAACTGTTCCATTACAGACATCCAGGCTTTGAAAGCTGTCTATAGACGAATTATTATGCTAGCATGAAACAGGAAAAGTGGATAATTTCAAATTCAACAGTGTTATTTCATAAGCTACATTGAAAGTACAAAATATAAAGCATCACAGTCAATGCTCCGGAAATAATCAGCACAAACTGAGGCAGCCTACTTGGGTAACCCAGCTGCAGAGAACTGCATCCCACAGTATAGTTATAGAAACAATTATAATACTACATTGCGTGGTCTGAGGCACCGGTAGTTCACATCATTTCTGGCAGAACTCGACTGTAAATATGGCAATGTGCTTTCTTTTTGCAAACTATGCTAGTTGGGTAGACTTTTTTTCCCCTACCTGCTATTCATACAAATGAAAAGAAAGCCAATAAGAGAGTTTGAAACTTCCCTGGATATTAGAACTTGGCTTTGTAACAGGCCTAACCAAGCACCTTAATGTCTCAAACACAATATATTTAGCAACTAAAATTAGATTGAATTTAGTTTTAATATTTTTGCGCCTTCTTTGGCACTGGCCATTGAACACATGACTCCTGAAATTCAGTTGCAACTCATTACCTTTCTGTATGATTGTATGGTAAGGAAGAGGTTTCACACTGCAGAAAATTTTGAAACCTTGTACAAGAATTTACTATGTGAACAGTTCCTGCAATTTTTTAAAATAACTGCTCAAGTCTGTGAAAGTGTTTTCTCAATAATGAAATTCATTAAATCATAGCTTATGTGTAGCCTCAAGTATGTTCATAAAACTGGAACAGTAAGTTGCATGAGCAGTAGTTTCACTCCAGGTGTCAATTCTGAACAAAATACATTTAAAAATATGCTTGAATGAGATAAAGAAAGAGCCTTTTTTGCAAGTTGTACACCTGCTCTGAACTTCACATTTCTGTGTTAATGAAATAGGTTAATAGATCTTACAGATCATAGTTCATAGCTTATTCTTTCCACATGTTGTGTTACTGAACATAAAATTGAAAATGCATAACGGCGTTTCAAAACTTAGTGGATTAAAACTATGGGCCAAAATACGTACATGTTTTCCACTTGTGATGAGCAGAATCTTTTCCCGTAGATGAACGGCACATGCATTATGCTCCACCTCATGACAAATGACCTCAAGGTGCCCACAGATGGGCAGCTCTCACGCTCACACCTGTGACAGACCAATATCACAAATGACCTACACATTTAATTCTTTGTATGACTTAATAGGATGCTCTGCAGCACAAAATCATCATAAAATAAGTCATGATAGGGACTCTCCATGTCTCTCACAGGCAACATGGCAAACAATAATACTTACACTCTACTGAATAGAAGACAATGATGAGAGATCCAAAAACTATTCATGTAACTAAAGATTTATTCAATTCTTGAATTAGTACAGTGAGTAATGCATGCAGAATGGCAAGGAGAGAAGAACAATCAACAACTGAAAGGAATTGGAAGCTACACATCACTTTCATCACAGCACATTAAAATCATGTAGAAAACTGCAGTAACAGGTAATTCTTGGAAGAGAAAAATTACCATTTTAACATCCTGTCATTTTGCCATTACAAGTTTTAAAGTCAGAAATTAATAGTTTGAATAATGCTTACAGTAATTGCATTAAATGTCTCTCAGTTGTTACAAAATTCAAATGACTACTTTAGTCACTGTTGGTAAGGTAAAAGTGTTCATCAACCCAAGGAACGGTTTAAACAATGCATTGCTTTACTAGGTGTGGTCCTGTTGGAGGTGGTATACCATTGCCTTACTCCCACATTAGTGCTCCAGAGATATTCAGCACATGGAGTCAGACCACTTGGATAACTCAGCACCTGATAGCAGCCCAAATACAAAGTACTTTGTTCAATTAGCTGGATTAAGAGATGACTGCAGGTATAAGTTTCACATGTGGCTGTCAGTTATAACAAAATAACCCATGCAATAGGCTGCATGGCATAAATCATCTTAAACATGAAAGGATGAGTGATGGAGGGACAAGTAAAATGTGAAGTTTCACATGTGGCTGTCAGTTATAACAAAATAACCCATGCAATAGGCTGCATGGCATAAATCATCTTAAACATGAAAGGATGAGTGATGGAGGGACAAGTAAAATGTGAAGATCATTGCTTGACAGATGTTGAACTTTCATTCCTCTCTCAAAGCAAGACGCATACATCCCATATGCTCCTGACTCTGCAGTGAAACTAGCTGAGAAGACGTTTACACTGAGGTGGGTGGGCTGATAGGAAGGGACCATGGAGGTGGGACAAGAAAGGATGGAAACACAGAGACAGATGAGAATAAAAGCAAAGGCTATTGCAAGGGAAACAACAAAGGTATTGGGGGTGAGGGAGGGATTGTATAAGCATGGGAGTATTAGGGACACCTGCATTCTGTTTTGACATATTGTTGGAGACATTGCACCCATTTTAGCACAAGTTCCACCACCAAGCTTATATTACAACAGGGCCAGTTTAATGCCGAAGTGATGCAAGCAGCCACTTGTGGCAGCAAGCTGAGAGAGGTGCCAGTGATGCCACAACTGCATCCTTTCTAGATGGGACATCCTATCTAGATGGGACATATCACAATTGATATGGCTGTCTGGGGTGCCAAGATGAGAGGTGCACCACGATGTGACCAAGTGCAAGATATGTATACGGCATAATACTGACACTAGTGAAAGTGTGTGAGGGGGAAAGCAACTTTCGTGTAAAAATGTTTTAAAACTGGTCCTGCCTTAAGGACACTGTCCTAACAGTGTGATATGGTAACAACCATCTGTATAGTTTTCCTCAGTTAAGCAGTGCCCTGGCAGCATAGATTTCTCATTTTGTGGGATCATTTGGGGAATGTGTCCACGAAAGAAATGTATGTTTGTTTGTGATGTATCTTCAAAAATAACTAGAACTTTAATATGTTATCTCTGTTGGTAAAATGGATGCCTATACTGATCATTATGCACAAAATATGATACAAAATATTTTTTATGCATGCACCACTTAGATATAATGGATTTTCCTTTTTTTGGAACAGGTGCTGTATTTAGGGTCTGGATTCTTTATTTTTATTCACTATAACAACTTACATTTCTGTTCCAATCTCCACAAGATAGTAAAGTACAAAACTTCACCATATTAACACAGGAATGTAATTGTTTGAGCATAAAAGCAGCCATGAAGCAAAGAATGGATCGAACTGTTAATGCTTAGTTACGTGGACACCAGTATGTCATAAAACATTACCACAAATGTATCATTTAGCATATTTCATGTAATTAGCTGGTGGTGTTTCAATTTTGAATGAGATCTGATCATTGTTCAACAGTGAAAGCATTTTACAATTGGAATCCACTGCTAATAGATATGACAGCACACAGGTAAAGGCCAGAGTTAATAGCAACAGGATTAACATCTTGCAAATAAGCTGGAGAAATTAAACATTGGTAAAAACTTAAGAGTTAGTTGCATAATGACTCAAGGTTGGTATTGGAGAAACCAAATAATTTAATTTTTACTTTCACTTCCTGGGGTTTCTTCATTCATCTGGTGTCATTAGGGTTTAACATAAAGGGTAGTTCAAAATGTTGTGCACAAATTGCGGGCACTGATAGCAGTGAAAATAAAACAACTTTGTAACAGAAACTTATGGTCTTAAAAGCAATCCTGAAATGGTGAAAGCTTTAGAATGTCAGAAACAATCAGTGCATATGTGGTGTAAGTTCAGCAAAGATAATGTAGTGCTTCTGTGTACATACAACTACTTGTCATGCCATTAAAATTATGTACAAGTGGCTGTGTACCGTATATCTGCTTTTCATTCATGCACTCTGAGACAAAAAGGGTTGTGTGCATTGCAGACACAAATGGACTGTTACAAACATATCACATATGTGGCAACCACGACAGGACGATCGGAAGTGCCTGTGTCAGTGAGTAACATTTGATTGGGAAGGTGAGAAGGAGTTAAAATTAAAAGGAAATTATTGCACTTGAGGAAAATTTTCTCCAGAATTTGCAGGTGTTGTCCATAGCAACTGGTCAACAACTCTGATTACTCAGAGCTTGTTTTATTGCTAGTATTGCAGCTCAAATGAAGAATTCAGGAGGAGTCAAACAGTTTAACAATAAATAATAATTCCCACAACAATACCTGAGAATCAGAAGAGAATATTAAGTCTACAGTTGGGAAGATCCCAGCTGACATACAGCAGATGGTTACGGTCTGGTCAGCCATTCACTATTACAAGCTTCACCATCATCAGCAACAGCAATGAAGCAGTTCACCCACCATGTCGCAGCATCTTGTCAGTGGCAACAACCTTCGGCAAGGTGTACTTTTTTTTTTCCTCCCCTAACTGCAGTGTTATTGTTTATGGGTGAGATAATTGGAAATGCAATTGTCCTTGTTATTGTGTGGTATAGGAATATGTTGTAGTCACCCAACATACATCACAACCTGTAGAAGAAATATTAAGAGGGTGGCTGCAAAATTTGAGAAGGCAATCGAAGGGTTAAATACAAATGATGTATATCTTAGAACGGAATTGTCAACTAAACTTGATACAAACATGGAAGATCATAGGAGAGAATTATCTACAATGTATGCGAATTTAGAAAAGCATATAAAGGAATCTAAGGAAGAGAAAAAGGAAATGCATACTTCGATTTCTAACTTAACAAACAACAATAACTTGATAATCTAAATATCCACGGGTGTACTGCCGGTCTACAGTGTCCAACGGGCACAATATTTCGGCGATCATACATGTCGCCATCATCAGGTGAACTGACAGACTGAGCTCCTGTGAACGTGCTGGCACGGAGATCTGTACGCTATGGCTGCTCAGAGGGAATTGGGTTCGGTCGCGGCGGTGGCCCATTTAAATACCCTCTGTCCGCGGCACGCTCCCTCCGCTGTTCGCACCCCGCGCGGTGGAACAGATTGCGACGGCATCTAAGATGACATCGGTCAGAGTGATGGTTCTGTCCGCCGTGGTCGTCACAACTATACGTTTGCTCGATGTACTCTTGATTAACCCAATCGCTGGCTCCCAAGCCTTGCTAAGATTATAGCCACAGTCACGGTTTATGACATCATCATTGGTGCGAATTTCGATGGCCTCTCTAACAACGCTGTCCCAGTATCTCGACGTCTGTACCAGAATCCTCGTGCGTTCATACTCCACAGTGTGATTTTCCAACAAACAATGCTCAACAACCGTCGACTTGCTCGGATACATCAGTCGAGTGTGCCTCTGGTGTTCACGGCATCGATCCTCGACGGTACGCATCGTCTGACCAATATATGATTTGCCACATTGACATGGAATCTGGTGCACGCCAGCCTTCCTCAAACCGAGGTCATCTTTGGAGCTCCCCACCAGTGCACGAGTTTTATTCGGCGGACAAAACACAGTTCTGATCCGGTGTTCCTTCAAAATGCGGGCGATTTTCCCCGAGAGTGCGCCTGTATATGGAATAAACGCAGTGCCTACCTCCTCCCTCGTGATTTCATCCATCTCCACAGGTTGTGCTGTATTGGTTGGGTGGAGAGCATGTTGAATCTGCCACTCTGAGTACCCATTTTTTCGAAATACAGTTCTCAGATGTTCCAATTCCTGTCTGCATGCAAATACAGATCAGTGTGCATTGTCTTCCGATACACCCCATGACCTAGGGTGCCGTCAGCCCCCTAGGTTATGGGGTGTATCTGTTCCGCCGCGTGGAAGTGGCGCGGGGTGCAGACAGCGGAGGGAACGCGGCGCGGGCGGAGGGTATTTAAATCGGCCGCCGCCGCGACCGAACGCAGTTCCCTCTGAGTAGCCATAGCGTACGGATCTCCGTGCCAGCACGTTCGCAGAAGCTCAGTCCGTCAGTTCACCTGATGATGGCGACATGTATGATTGCCGAAATATTGTGCCCGTTGGACACTGTAGACCGGCAGTACACCCGTGGATATTTTGACTATCAAATACGCCGGGAGAAACTCAAGAATCACAACAATAATTTGGTTAACTGAGGAGTTGTGACCAGAAGTAAACAAAGAATGTGATCTTTTGAGAAATGATGTTGATGAACAATTTCAAGAGGTTAACAAATTGGAATTTACTTTAATTCATGAACAGATCTCAGACACATGTAAGAAACTGGAAGTGTTTGAACAAATTAAGGGTTTAGGGGTGATGGATATCAGAGAATATATTTTTGCCACCTTGGAGGGGAGTGTGTTTGAGATAATTCATCAAAAAGTACAAGAGAAAGTAGATTCGACTGTCAGTACACACCATTCTCCAGATGATTTGGAATTCAAAGATGAAAAGAATTAAACAGCAAGAATGCTAGTGTCAGTAATGGGTTATCAGCAGAATTGCTTGAAGAATTACAAATAGGAAATGGGACAAATTTATCGAAACAATTCCCAAAGTTTAAATGCACTCATTTCCTAAGAGAATTCTCTAAGTTGATTCCTAAATGGTGGGAGTATTTGAGGGAAAAAAATAGATTTTGCACTCAGTTATTTAGAAGGTAGCAGCACAGCTAGGTGGGGAGCATTTGTTGACAAGAGGCGGCCACAATGCTGGGATCACGGATTTACTTCAAACTTTGTACATCTTCAATAGGCATTTGAAGCAACATAATGTGCACTACTCTGCCAACTCCAAGTAAATCACAAAATGTAGACTGGCAATGGCAAGGAAAGTGTTTCTGAAGAAGAGAAATTTGTTAACTTCGAGTATAGATTTAAGTGTCAGAAAGTCGCTTCTGAAAGTATTTGTATGGAGTGTATGGAAGTGAAATGTGGGTGATAAATAGTTTGGACAGGAAGAGAATAGAAGCTTTCAAAATGTGGTGCTACAGAAGAATGCTGAAGATTAGATGGGTAGATTACGTAACTAATGAGGAGGTATTGAATAGAATTGGGGAGAAGAGGAGTCTGTGGCACAACTTGACCAGAAGAAGGGATCAGTTGGTAGGACATGTTCTGAGGCATCAAGGGATCACCAATTTAGTACTGGAGGGCAGCGTGGAGGGTAAAAATCGTAGAGGGAGACCAAAAGATGAATACACTAAGCAGATTCAGAAGGATGTAGGCTGCAGTAGGTACTGGGAGATGAAGAAGCTCGCACAGGATAGAGTAGCATGGAGAGCTGCATCAAACCAGTCTCAGGACTGAAGACCACAACAACAACAGTATCTGTGCATAGGTGCGCAGACATTAAAGAGTTCATAGTGGTCAGGTGGTTAGTGTTTGAACTCCATAAGACAAACAAGTATGAGGCAAAGGTTCGACTCTTGCTCAAACCTTCTTCTTTGTAGTACAAGTGTAAATTCTGTGATATTCAAAAAATTTGCACTTACACTATTCATTCTTGCTACATTAGCAATGTCTCACCACTATGCAGGTTAACTGCTAACTGAGACCTGCCTCTGTCTCTGCAGTTCAAAGCATTGAGGTGCAAGGTAGTTCTGGGTACCTTACCAGATTGCGTGTATAAGGGATTTCGTGATCATGACAGGCATTCACATTCAGGAAAACTCTATGCATTTCTTCATTTACTTGTTGATAGTTATAAATATGTTTGTTCTAATAATTAAATTTAATTAAAATTATTAAGCAGTGAAATACCATGAAATTCACTAAAACTTCATGCAAATACATGTGATTTTGATTTTTAATTACATTACCTCTCATATGTCACGTACATTAAATAATATGACCAGCGATGAAAAAAAAAATAGATTAAAAATTAAGTGCGAGCAGCAGTGAAACAGTAACTTCACATGTCATCTTACAACACTCGAATGCTAACCACTTGAATTCTAATGTCAGGCACCTATGCACAGATACATTAGTTACATAATGGACATGTAAAACTTCTCTTGCGATATTCTCGGAATTGCCATAGTAGTGCACCTTACTACTTGCACATTATGTTGTTTTAATGGCCGACTAAAGGTGTATAAAGTTTGAAGTAGATATGTGATACTAATGTCATGGACTTCCCTTGTGATCAATTTACTTCTTCCAAGAAAAATCTAAAAGAAAATACTGGTCTCCAAGTGCTCAGGAAAAGCTAACACCAGAACTTATTGATTCCAAGTATTACAATAGTACATGGATGAGTTTTAAGAAATACATAGAATGGCATCTTACAACATACAAATATTTAGACAGTTCATTAGAGGAAAAGCATCTGATTCAGGTATTAATACAAAGACTTCCTTATCGTGTGAGAAAAGAAACTTGGTGTAGGGGTGGTCCACAGTTTGTGATTTGCTAACATTTATTGAAGTATTAGGCACATTCCACAAGGAATGTGTGGTTTGTACACCTCGTGAAAGCTGCCAAGGCGAAAATAATGGGTAGATCACATATCACTAGAGAAAAGATGGTCAAGTCTGCGAAGTGCATAAGCAGAATAGTGCTAGGGGTTTAACCAAACAAATAGTTGCTCCCGGGTAATTAAGTCTAGTGATTTAAATAATGGAAAGATCCAGGTATCTACAGATAGCTCCTTTCCCAGTCTACAGCCAGGAAATAAGTGACAATGCAACTAGACTACATGACTATTTTTTTTTTTATTTTAGTTTTTTTCCTTGGACTAACTTATTTATATATATATATATATATATATATATATATATATATATATATATATATATATATATATATATATATATATATATATATTAAAAAAAGGATGCAATTGCGTCTACTTTCTTTAAATTTTTATGAGAATATGTACAAATGGAGGGCATCAGATAATATCTATTCAGAAATGACTACACATATTGATCACAGTACAGTAATAATGTGACCTCTTGCAACATTAATGAGGAAAGAGAATGAACGTAGAAAACTAGCGAATATTAAGGATCATTTCAATATAACAGAAAGCTTTTTAAAATGCAATCCACCAGTAAAAACATATGCAAAGGAAGTAAAAGACCTATATAATAGGCAGCCCCTATAATAAAATAAAATAATAAATAGTGTATTAAACATTACCTATTCATCTATGCTTACAAGAGCTACATGTTAGCATTGTCATGTTCAATGGGGCGGGGGGGAGGGGGGTGTAGGTGATGAGCTAACATCTAGGAATGTAGGAATGCACATTGGTACAGTGAAGGATAATGCACGAGTATGTCTCCAACGTGAATTAAAGAAAGAGGAAACATGAGCCACACTAGACAAGTAGGCAACGCACTCTGGAGGTAAATTCTAGTTAAAAAAAACAAGGAGTAAGCTACCTCGAGAAGGGAGAACCTATACCATAATGAGAGTGAAATGAGGTAGGGGAACATCACAGCCATAACCACTTAGGAATGTCTTGGAAACATTTTGCTACATTAAGCATTGGGTTTGAGAGTCACGTAGGGGTAGGATGCTGTTGTTATTTGAAGGATTACTCCAAGACAGTACGGCATAAAAATTTACCTGGATAGTACAGCTTCTTAGCTTTGGCTAAATCAATGAACGAGCTTTGTTGTCTACATGAGGTACAAAAATTACGAAGAGTTTCTTTTCACCTGTAACTCTTCAAGAGTTAGTTAGTTAAGTAATGCCATGCATGTAAGACTTAGTTGCCTATGACCTTAGCATAACCATGAATAGTTATTAGACTCTATAGTGTCAAAGAATGGCGCAAATTTACGGATGTACTTCTGCAAGGTGAAACACATGTATCCTGGTTTAGTAGCTACCAGAAGCTAGTTTAAGTTCTAGTAATTGGGTTTTTTATACAGTTTTGATAAATGTGTTAAATTACATGATTGGGTTTGTGGATATTGTTATGGAAGCAGCTTTACTTTAGTGTAAGTACTTCTCTTCACATTTTCTGTGGTCTGATGATATCAAACAGCCTGGATAACAAGATTCGTCTTCTGTATTGAAGTATGAACTATCTCTTCCATAATTAACCAGGAGAATAATTAGTAGTGGAACCTAATGTACTTGATGGACAATCTTTTGTGTTTATAATGCACACCTCCTGACAGGAAACTTAAAAAGAATCCTGCAGTATGAAGAACAATAGTGTGAAAACATAATTTTTATTAACAGATATGAAAGTTAAATCCACTGATTGATGTAAGCACATACACACGAGTTTCAAAACCATGCTAAGATGGTTAAACATTGTTTAAAACTTCAAAGATAATTCACTGTAAAGTAAGGTGTTATAGTAATTAACATTGATTTAGTTTACCTGTAGGATGAGACTGTCATGACATCATCCATTGAAGTGGGCAGCTATGAGGTGAAACAGATCACTTTGGCTTAAAGCAATTTACTATACCTTACCCTTTGAATCCAAAAAATGCTGTCAGAAACTTTTAAAAAGAAATTTTCTTTTTTAGTTTATTAGACTTTGCCACCTGCCTTCTATGTGCGATTTTTGTTTTGTTTGTACATGTACCATCTGCTGGGGTGAAAGCAACTTATCTGTGAAACAGACCAGTGATATCTCGAACAACTGCAGCACTTGCTGCAGTGAATGATTATTCCATGCCCCTTACGTCCTGCCTAGGAGATATCTGCTCCTCAGAAACCCCACGGAGTTGGAGACATGGCTGTTGACATCTATTGGAAGGTAAGTCAGTCATTGGTTGACAGCCAGGATATACAAGAGACATTGTAAAAGGTTAATGTTATCCAACTTGGAGTATAACCAACTGTAAAAGTGCAATGTACACTTTGTAACAAAAAGTGAATACATTTACTGCAAAAAAGGAGAGTCCGAAATCATTCAGTAATAGCTGGTCTCTTAAGTAATTTTCAGGCTGACACAGCAGGCATCACAACAGAGGAAAAGGTGTCTGAAGCCAATGTACCATGGTACGTCTGAAACTGCTTTCAATTGCATGAAAGTAAAAATTGTAATCCATGGCAACTGTAAAATAAACATACAACTGGACCACCACAAACACATGAAAAATTTCAGTGTATCCACTAGACACATTTGTGGCATTGATGACATTGTATCAACTCATCACAGTTCCCACAAGTTACAATATTCACAGACCATAATAACGACAGAATACTCTAGTGGAGAATGAAAGCACTGGGGCAATGTATCATAACAAAATAAGTGCACTCACTTGTTCTTTTCTAAAATCATTAAAATTGATTGCAATATCCAGTAAGTAACATTCTGGGACATAAACACTTAGTTGTTGCATGTTTTATAACTGGACATGAACTTTTACTCAAACTCAAACTGGTAGAAGCCAACCTTGGGCAAGATCAGTTTGGATTCCGTAGAAATATTGGAACACGTGAGGCAATACTGACCTTACGACTTATCTTAGAAGAGAGATTAAAGAAAGGCAAACCTACATTTCTAGCATTTGTAGACTTAGAGAAATCTTTTGACAATGTTGACTGGAATACTCTCTTTCAAATTCTAAAGGTGGCAGGGGTAAAATACAGGGAGCGAAAGGCTATTTACAATTTGTACAGAAACCAGATGGCAGTTATAAGAGTCGAGGGGCACGAAAGGGAAGCAGTGGTTGCGAAGGGAGTAAGACAGGGTTGTAGCCTCTCCCCGATCTATTCAATCTGTATATTGAGCAAGCAGTAAAGAAAACAAAAGAAAAATTTGGAGTAGGTATTAAAATCCATGGAGAAGAAATAAAAACTTTGAGGTTTACCGATAACATTGTAATTCTGTCAGAGACAGCAAAGGACTTGTAAGAGCAGTTGAAAGGAATGGACAGTGTCTTGAAAGGAGGATGTAAGATGAACATCAACAAAATCAAAAACGAGGATAATGGAATGTAGTCGAATTAGATTAGGAAATGAAACACTTAAAGTAGTAAAGGAGTTTTGCTATTTGGAGAGCAAAATAACTGATGATGGTCGAAGTAGAGAGGATATAAAATGTAGACTGGCAATGGCAAGGAAAGCGTTTCTGAAGAAGAGAAATTTGTTAACATCGAGTATTGATTTAAGTGTCAGGAAGTCGTTTCTGAAAGTATTTGTATGGAGTGTAGCTATGTATGGAAGTGAAACATAGACGACAAATAGTTTGGACAAGAAGAGAATAGAAGCTTTCGAAATGTGGTGCTACAGAAGAATGCTGAAGATTAGATGGGCAGATCATATAACTAACGATGAGGTATTGAATAGAATTGGGGAGAGGAGGAGTTTGTGGCACAGCTTGACTAGAAGAAGGGATCGGTTGGTAGGACATGTTTTGAGGCATCAAGGGATCACCAATTTAGTACCGGAGGGCAGCGTGGAGGGTAAAAATCGTAGAGGGAGACCAAGAGATGAATACACTAAGCAGATTCAGAAAGATGTAGGTTGCAGTAAGTACTGGGAGATGAAGAACCTTGCACAGGATAGAGTAGCATGGAGAGCTGCATCAAACCAGTCTCAGGGCTGAAGACCGCAACAACAACAAGCATTAGCTTGCCAAACATCGACTTCTGTGATTGATATCCAAAACTACCCTTTCAAAGAGATGTTAACATAATGATTGGACCCCACAGTAGGGTTCTTATATTTAAAGATAGCTGTAAAGAGATTTGTTGATTTTTGAAACTACATAATACTTGAGAAATGGGTAGATTAGGTTTTTCTATTTCAAATGGCCTATATGCTAATGCAGTAATGTGTTTTGTGAAACGTGCTGTGGGTTAGGAATTTAGAAAAGTTTACAGAACAATATTATGCATCCACATTGGTGATACCTAACAAGTATGGCTGCCACCTTGAAAATTATTTTACATTACGATAAAGTATGCAAAATCTTAATTAGTGGCTTAATTAATTAGTAGCAAGTCTCATATGATTCAGAAAAAATAGGGCAATAGAAGTACAGTGTCAAAGTTCAGAATCTAACAAGAACAGAGACAAAACAATCAACAGTAAATTATAAATGTATGAACTTTCAACATCAGTTATCTCATACATTACTTACTTTCAGTTAATTCAAAGTATGTTACTGACAAATTGGGATGCTAGCCTTTTTAATGTTGTCTATCATTTCAGCCATATTGCTGGTTAGCTGAACAGATATTGCACATTACAAACTTTTTTATTATTAACTTAAATTGGCTACATTTTCTAATTAACAGAACTTCTAGTAGAATTAATTGTATAATTGAAATTGGCACATTCAAAATAATACCCTGAATAATAAATATAAATGACACTCAGCCTAAATAAAATTTTGAAATATTCATGTGTATGCTATATACTATTTGTGCAACTGTATGAAAATCAGAGCAAGAATGTAATTATGAATGGTTGTAGAAGACATACAGAGTTTCCAACATCTTGAGTCTCAGGTTCACGAGAAACAGGTTCTTTAATTGCCACAACAGCAACATCTGGACAAAGCACAATCCTTGCATCCCAGTCGGACACCACAACCAATCATGTGACTGGACCACATCTCCCACTACCATGTTTGAATGGAGTGAGTTATGATGTCTTCATCAAACAAGTTCTTTCAGAACTTTAGGACAATGTATTGGTGTCAGACATGGATGCAACTCAGCAGAGCACCTACACACTTTTCTGTGCAAGCACACGATGAACTTAATGGCACTTCCTCCCCCCCCCCCCCCCCCCCTCCTGGGGTTGTATCAAAAGCCTCATGTATGTGACACCAGTTCCCAATGGTGAAAAATTTTTAGCCAGAATACTTGGAGCATCTCTTAAGGTTCGTGCAATCCCTAGCCACAATTTTCTAAGGAGATATTATGCCTATATTAATGTGGTGGTCAACATTTTTGACACCTTTTTTAATGCATAACAATGTTCAATAAACAGTAAATTATCTTTGCATTGATTGTGCTTGTTGTTCCTGACATTCCAAAGCTTTCACTTGCTTAGGATTACTGCAAAGACTTCAAGTTCCCATTCTAAAGTAGCTGTATTTCGACTCCTCTAACAGCTTCTTCAATTTTTGCTCAACGTTTTGAGTTACCCTATATGTGAAGAAGTTACTGATAAGTATTGACATATAATCTAATAATATTAAATGGTCAGGTAGTTCAGTTTATGGTGGATATAATCCAAGAAAAAAACATGAAACAAATCGAGGGTAATACAGTGTCAACTTCAATTTTTTCTTCCTAAGCATAGAGATACAGAATGGCAGGGGGAGAAGGGGGCTGAAGTAAAGTGGCCAGGGAGTACAATGTTGTCTACTGTAACATTATCTTGTGGCCGTCGAGAAGATGAAAGGAAGGAACAAATATTCAATGGCATTATGGGCAAGGCTGATCACATGCCACAATCCAGCATCAGTATTGTTATCTTGCTTGCAATGCCTGAAGACTATGGCGATACATACATACTACACCATGATTCAAAGACCATGTCAGGCTCTATATTGTTGGTTTCAGGATGTTCTCTAGCAGCTTGGTGACTCATCAAGCAAGTCTCCTTAATATAAAAGAACTGCTTGCCTCAGTAATGTGACTACTTGTCCATCACACGTGAATTCCAGAACAGTAGGTTAGAGTTTTATTCATAGGTGAGTCAGCCTCAAGAGTGAGTCTTCACATGTTCATCTGGCAAACTGCTTGAACATGTTGTAAACCAACAAATATTGCGGAAAAAACTGATATGACAGCCCTGTGCTATAATCTCTTGCAGCTCAATGTTAGCGAACACATACACCTCTATGTGGATTTCCTAAGGACATTGTGATGCTGTATTGACGACATACTAAAATGATTTGTTTGCGTTTTGGAGTTCTTATGGACCTGAGTTCCATCAGATGGGTGATAATGCATAACTACACACAAGGTGGATGAGTGCTTGCAATGTAAGGACATCATGCGCTCAGAATGGACACCATATTCCTCAGATATAAATCCTATTTAATATCCAGGGAACACACTACACCAAAGGACTGTAGCCTGAGCACTCTCACCACAGATCATTGTTGACCTCTAGGGTGAGCCTGTCAACCACTGTTTTGTACAGAAAAGGAATTATCATGGATTTAACAAACTTATTTTAATCTGTACCAATATATTATTTCTGCTTATAGATCTCCTTCTGGCAATTATTAGTATATTATTTTTGTCTATAGATCTCCTTCTGGAAATTATTCTGTATTTTGTAATACCATATTCAAGCTACTTGAAAGATATGCAAAACAGACTCTGATGAATTATGAGAGGATTTTAACTTCAACTTTCTTAATGTACATGACGAAAAAGTTTTTAAATCTGGCATACTCATTTAATCATGATGTAAAAGTAATGTCATCCCTCCATATTAACAGCTGTTTCAACCAAGAAGCAACCAACTTTAATTGATCTGTGAATGTTTAACAATAACGGAAATTCATGGATGGGAAAACACATAAAATAAGGAAAAGACAAACACTTGACTATATTAAATCAATGTGTGATACACAGAAATGTGTAACAGAAATCAGTACTAACTTTTGGGCTCTTGTTCAAGACCAAGAGCTCGAAAGCTAGTGTAAATAAAGTTTTCTATTGCGTGTTTCTTTGCGCCCTGCATCGATCTGATATAGGTGAGTGGTCACCTTTGCCTTATTTCATGTTTTGCTCTGTGAATGTGATCGACATAGGCTTATCATACCTCAAAGCCCTTATGATACATTCTCCATTACCTCATGATACACCACTACCAACAATTCTCACTATGAAATCCAAAAACTATGATGATAGCAATACCCTTAATAAAATCTACTTATGCAGAAATAAAAATGGAGTAACATCTTTCAATTTTTAGATGAAATGTCTGACAGTTCCATGCAGAACTTCCACTATTACTTCAACTGTCACTTGGCACGTGTCCAAAAATGAAAGTGCTTGTATTGCAAATGTTTCTATAACATTGTGAAAATAAATGAGATTACAGCACATAACAAGTAAGACAAAAGGCAAGCAGTATCAATGAATTCGGACCCTACTAGAGAAAGTCAAACTTATTTAAGAAAATGATGAAACTGGAAGGAAGCACACAATGATCTACCTGAAATTTCAAGCTCTTCATCCAAATGTACAACTATGTGGAATACTGTGAATAACATTACAGGAAGAAAGTGAAATGTCAGGGAAAGAAGTCTCTAAATTCTAAAAGCAATATCATATCTGTTGTGTCTTTTTAGTAACAAAGTTCAAAAATACTTTTCAACAATTGCAAATTATAATCTCATAAACAAAAATTTTAAAAAAAGACCCACAGCATCCCTCAACAACAGTCTGACATCATTAGTTTTATTTCCAATAACACTGAATCAAACAGAGAAAATTATACAAACAAATATTAAGGAAAAAATATCTGTTGGTCCCGATGCAAATCCTCGTTTTTGATTTTATAAATGCTCTCACCACATTAGTGAGCCTCATTGGTATATTATCAATATGTGGTTTGGAAAAGGTATATAAGAGGGTTGGAACTTTAATAGTGGTAACTATTTATTTACAGCTTGTACAAAATAGATACATGTTTCAAAGTTTTACTGACATTCAAAGCAGTCACAAGCATTGTGTATAACCCATTGCCAGTGACATGGAAGTCATAGGATACTCTTAGCAGTGCCAGTTGTGTTGACAGTTCGAGCAGCGCAATCTATTGCCAGACGAATTTGTAGCAGTTCTGAAGCAAATGCCATGAAGTGTTTCCTTCAGTTTAGAAATCAAGTCGAACTCACGAGGGCTTAAGTCATGGGAGTGCAGTAGGTGATATAGCACTTAGCAGCCCCATCAGTCAAACAAATCAGTAACAACCTGCACTGTACGTGCTTGAGCACTGTCCTGCAAAATGATGGTCAGGTCCTGCAGAAAGTGTCATCACTTCTGTCTCTAGGCTGGTTGTAGGTTGTGTTCCAAAAATGACCAGCATAGAGACAGAAGCAATGACACTTTCTGCAGGACGTGACCATCATTTTGCAGGACAATGGTCAAGCACGTACAGTGCAAGCTGTTACTGATTTGTTTGACTGATGGTACTGCTAAGTGCTATACCACCTAATGCACTCCCCTGACTTAAGCGCACGTAAGTTCAACTCGATTTCTGAACTGAAGGAAACACTTCACGGCATTTGCTTCAGAACTGCTACAAATTCGTCGGGCAATAGACTGCACCTCTCGAACTATCAACACAACTGCCACTACTAAGAGTATCCTACGACTTCCACATCACTGGCAATGGGTTATACACAATGCTGGTGACTACCTTGAAGGTTAGTAAAACTTTGAAACACGTATCTATTTTGTACGAGCTGTAAATAAATCATTGCCACTATTAAAGTTCCAACCCTCTTACATCCCATATCATTAGAAACAGCAAAAAATAGTTATCCCTGTATAAAAAAGGTAAAAGAAATGAGATTACTAATTACAACAATGCTCTCTGCGTTTTGTGACAGTGATAATGCTGTAGCTGCTGACCTGAAATGTCTCTTGGACAAAAATACGGTTCTTGCAGCAGCCCAGTTTGGACTTCATAAAAATTAAACAACACAGCATGCTCTAAATTTATAGACACTGCACAAACTTAGTGGATAACAAATGACTAGGTATTGGTCTTTTCCTGATCTGACAAAGATTTTTGACATGGTTAAACAACAAAAACTATTCCAGTATGGGATAAATGCACTGCTCACAGTTGTTTCAGCAGTTACCTAAATAGGAGGAGGTAGTTTGTTGAAGTCAGAAACAAGTCCAGATGTGGTGAAACAGTACACTTCCAATCAAAATTTATAGGAACAATGCGCGGTGTTCCTGGAGGTCAGCAGTTGGTCCAGTACTATTAAGTATATAAATATCTTCTGACTGTTTACATAAAGCCATTTCCTTTTTGTATGCTGATGACACGTAACTGGCAGCAATGGCACTGGGCAAGCAACAATAAGTTAAAGTACTTCCCATCTGACATGTTGCTTCAAGACAAATAGGTTACACACATTCACTGATGTTGGCAGGGTAACCACATGGAGAAACTAATAAATAGTAATCTTGTGTCTGGCTCCTGTACTTCTCAAGGCCAACCTGGAGCTCTCATTGGTTACTCCCAGAAGTTGATACTGATTCAGTGAATGTAACTTATGGGGAATGGAAGATCTGTTATTTGATATTGCTGATATTTGATTTACAGGCATAAGGTCAAGGTCCAAGGCATAATTCATTGCCTAATTATGACTGGAACCATAGCCTTATGCCAATAAACCAAATATCAGCAATATCATAAATATCAGCCACGAAAGTTTGCATTGTATGATCTATTATTCCTTGTTTTATTGTGTTTCTTATGTTGTTAGCTTTTCTTATGGTAGAAGCTTACCAACAAGTGATGCAGAATTGTGGGTTGATGTCATTCTGTAGGGTAACAAGACTACCACACATTTAATCTGTTCTTAAAAATCGCTATACATTAATTCCTTTAACTGCTTGTCTGTAACTTGTTTTTAGCTTTCCCCTGTGCCTTTTTAATTCTGGCAACAGATATACGTGTAGTAAGAAAAGGAATCCAAAGTCTCCATAGTCAGTGGACAGAAGATCTGAAGGTAGATTTCTTTCACCTGTTAACAGGGAAATTGTAACAGTCAGGACAGCTTATTCATTTGCTTAATTTGCATCTCTTCAAGCTACAAGTGCTATAAATGTGGTGACTGTGACAGGACCTGCCTAGGTTACTGTTAATGTCAAATCTGTGAGGCAGTCTTGCTTGTGAGTCATTTTCTTTAGCGGAGAAACAACCTACGCACCCCTCTGTCAATTCGAACCCGACCAAGCTCTTAGTGGTGTTTATCACTAGCCCAAGGCTCTATACGTGGAGATATTACTTTCATCCCACCTCCTCCCAAGAGAGGGAAAATGAGTCTTTTCAAGATGTTACATTCTGTAACTGCCTAGCCTTGAGGTAGGGATTGCCGAGCAAAATGGTCAGTTCAGTTGACAGTAGGCCATCTGCCCCATACTGCATTGGCCCCCACACTACCACTGTATGCAAAGCCTTTGTTTCAGTGAATACAGCTGCTGCTACTGCAACTGGCTACTGACCTGACCCCGGCAGCTGCCGGTTGTCCAAGAAGTCATGGCTGCTGATGGCTACCACCCACCTTCAATCTGGCCATCAAGATCACACCACCCAGGTAGGCAACGCCCACCACTGAAGATGACACCAAAATGACACAGTTCATGTCGAGAGATTCAATGAATATCCCTTGATGCCGCCAGCTGCAGTCTGTACTCAACAAAAAGTGAGTATATCTTCACAACAAGCTGTTATCTGTTATCAATAATGTTATACAAGCTATATTTGATTCACTGTTTGTTGCTATACATGTGTATGGTGCTATGTTAGATGCCAATCTTGCTAGGTCAGAAGCGCAAATTGCTAGATGTATCACAAAATTAGGTGCATGAGACTTGAAGTCAGAAGACAAATTAGATGCACAAAACACTAAAATTGAGACTGAAAAATATTGGCAAAAAAGTTTTTTCAGCAATTAATGATTCATTCGCTGAAGTCTTTCAGGCTCACAGCAACATGTTTTCAAACTGTGTAAATGTTCAGGCTCTTAAGTTTGAGGATACTGGGAGAACTGTTAGACAAGTTGCTTCCAGACTGCAAGGAGTTACTAACATTGATTCTAAATTGAGTTTTGTTGATCATAAATTCCCCGGAGTAGATGAGAAAGTGCTTTCAGTTGCTCAACAGATAGATTTTCAAAATCTTATGTTAGAGTCCTGAGTGAATAGGTTGGTGAAGCTGACACATTTATGATGGGACACACTGAGATGTTGTGCACCATAGAAATCATAGTAGATTACACTGAGGGACAGTTAGAGAAATTGAGGCACATTATAGTGAACTTGGGAAAAAGTTATCTGATAAACCAAGTGCAGAAATATTAAGTGTTACTGCAGACTGATGAATTTCAGGACTTGGCATGATTGTGCCCTTGTCTGTAGCACATGATGCAGTTTCTCCATAAGGCAGGCCTTTAGAGTTGGCAGTAATGAGAGGTTAGCTGAAGCCACTAATGTTTCATCAGCCCCAGTGTTACCTGGAATGTCTATGGCCTGTGCCCACAGCTACAGCTGTGGATGTTGTTTCCTCTCTTGCTACAGTCACTGAGCCACAAATCAGAAATCAAGACAGCTCCTACATATCTATGGATGATTCTGGCAGGTTCAAACCATTGACCTTTTTCCTCACAAGGAATTTTCATGCTTCTGAGCAGTGAACATGTTCAGCCTTGGCACTCCCCTTACATTCCACCACATTCAGGGGAATTAATTCAAAATTCCACTCTGTTGATTTTCTACAGAACTTTAGTGATTGGTATCAGATGGTGAACTTTTGTTCCCAAAGATAACTAAGTATACTTAGTCAGCATCTTACTTCAAATGAGAGTCTTGGTTGGCAGATTACCAGCAAGTACTGCCCAGTGTAGGGGCGTGGACCACAGCCTGTGCCCATAGCTGCAACTACAGTGAAGCAGCTACCAGCAGCTGCAGTCAATAACCTGCTGACAACAGAACCGTCCACTGCCAGGACACTCCTTGCGCTAACCTCCTCCTGCATCATATCACACGCACCCAGAACACTGACCACCAATTTGGAGACTTCCATGTGGTACATCTTCCATCCACTCAGCTCCAGAGAGCTGTATGTAAAATGCCGGAGCCAGTCTTTTATCAGTACAGCTGGATCATGCATGACCCTCAGCCTGTAGCAGTTGACACTGTATTCATGATGCAGCTGCGACAATCACCGCTGTCACTGGGCTGTGAACTGCTGACTGCTGCCTGACCGCCCAAGCCCTGACAGCCTCTAACCTGCCAGGTCTGATGCATATAGTGAGATCCAGCCAGTAATCGTGCCACTCTCCACCCTGCAGTTTTATGTTCATGATCCCGGGCAGTTCCGCTAGGCAGGCCTGCCTACCCCAGCTATTGGCTTCTCAGTTGCTGTCCAGCCATCCTAAGTAGCAGTCATCCATTGCAATCCAGAGAGACAGCAGAGCTATATGCTACTGTTCGTCTCCATGGAAAATGCTCGTGTATGCATATCTGTGCCAGTATGCACGGGTGCAAGGTCAACACTCACCACCTGCCATCGGCCTGCTGCAGACACACTGCTCTTCATTTTATTTTCATTTGGAAATAAAGAATAATATGCACTTTCCACCACCTCCAGCAGAGAGCCGCTCACTCACACTTTTCTATCAGCCATCATTACACCAAACTTTGTACTACTAGACTGTCCAATACTGGAGCCAGGCACATCAGAAGATGGTGAAATGTACTTTAATGACCATCCAGGCATAAAGTTCGAGCAGCAGGACTCTCAGAGAGTTCCCTTTGTGCAAGGTCTATGTGGTATGTCTTCGAGACCAGCCAATAGAAGAAATGATTCCAATTATCTATAAAAGGATGTCTAAATGGGCTGGAAATTGGTGTTGACTATTTCTAGTATTGATATTGAATTATTTTTGGAATTCTCTCTACATTGTACAATTTCCGAGAGGAGCATACTCAATGTAAGTTAATTAAATACATACAAAACTGTCTTATCATTAGGACACTGAATTCTGAGAGTCAGACCAAGAGCAGGACCATGCAGGGCGAACAATCAGTCTGGGGCGAAACCAAAGTAGTACTTAGCACCCGCCTAATCAAATTGAAGGAAATGTAATGTTAGTATGGTTCAAAAACATCAGAGGTAGAAAACGGAAGTCGAACCATTGGCAGTGCATGCTGCCACAAAATGTGGTGAAGTTGTGCTACCACTGGTGATGGATTCTATTTATAATGGTTGTTTGGAAAAATTGGGAGCACAGATGATCTACAGCCACTACTGTGTCTAGTGATCTGGAAAGGGAGAGGAGCTTTACTCTGTTAGTAGACATACTGGTTGAAGAGGATCATGTAACTGAATAAATAAGCATTAGAAGAATTATCCACTCAGGGAATAATTTGGTTTCAACAGGCACTCATTATGGGTCAACCATCAGTACCTGTACTTTAGGTGATGACCGGTTGAAACGTGGATGCAATAAGTAATATTTATGCAGGTGGGAGGAAGAGAGTTCTGCAGTCCTGTGAAGCCCTTAAGGTATATGCAGGCAAGAAACGCTATTCCTCAGTATAGCCTTCATGAATACCCCCATCCAATGTGCAGCACCTGGGTTAAGCTTTCAACTCTCAAACATTAGGGTAGTGGTCTGGTCTTCTGCGAACAGACCTGATACACCAGGTCAGCTGAAACAGAAGTTGCAGAGCAGAGTAGGGAAAGGCAGTTGTTTGACTCATGGACAGAATTCACTGTAATTCCATTATCAGATAACAGCCCTCAGTTGCAGCAGCAGTATGGAATTACCATCCATTGGACCAGTGTCTATGACACTGCAGATAACCCTGCAGAAAGACGCTTCCGCAAAGCCGGTAAACTCACTCAGGTACACTGTTCTATAAAACACATCAAGTGGATAGACTATGTCCCTCAGTTTGAATAGATTATAAATAGTTTGGTGTATGAAATAACTGGTTATCCACCTGGCAACTTTATGCACAATAGACATGTAATCACACCAACCAGACAAGCAGGAAATAACCCTCTTCTCCAGTTACATCTATTTCTATCTTAGTCTCTAAATCTTGAAGACACATTTGGAGAAAATAAGCCATGAGAAAGAAATGATGAGACTGTACTGTAAAGTAGCCTATAATTACGAAAGCACATCCAGTGTGGAAAATATCCTAGGTGATAATTCCTATGGAGTTACAGACCCTATCACTGGTAGCAGAAAAGGAATGCAAACTCTGGGGAAATTGTTTATTAGTTAAGACTTCCCCCTTTTGTCCCATTATTGTGACAAGTTGATAATTATTAAGTTAATTTTAAGGCCAGATGACTTCTTCGCATTTTAAGCTGTACAAATAAGTCAGTGTATAAGTTTTTGTTTTGTGAACTTTCGGGTATTGTGTTTTTGCTTTAAAATTAAGGAGAAGAGAAAAGAAAACCTCTGTCAATGACCAGCTGCTGAAATAGCTTGGAGTGACATTGGTTCAATAATGAGAGGAAGCCAGATATATAGACACATGCCCTCATGTATAGGACCTACTCCTCTTGCAGCAGTAGACAGTCTTCAGGTGACTGCCAAACGTGACAAGTCAAAACGAGCACACTCCCCCCACTGAATACTGTCCAAAGACAGATTAGATCAGGGTATTGGTCTTTAATAGTGATACCCCCCCTAAAGAGTAAGGTAGCTTAAATTGACCTATTTAAGCAGCAGACATACAAACACATCCACAAAATCCAACACTCTTGGAGGCCAATAACTTAGGAAAAATATGTTTTTACTTGCGTGTCACCTGCCATATATGTACTAAGGGTACAGGAAGTCAACACAAGTCTCAGTAATTAAAAATATTATGTTCAGGTTAAGGAAATGGGCACTAAAAAGAAAAAGGTTTAAAATAAGACAAAAATAAAGAGATTCTACAGAATCTGGAAAAGAAATACCTACAAAAAAGTAGAAGGCACCTTCTGTAGAGAAGTATCTTGACTGTTAGCATATACCTAACTGTAATAGTCCAGTAGCTGAGGCTCAGAAATAGTTTGAAAATGAAATAAAAGTTCAAGGGAGACCAAATAGAGTCTACTGACTCCATAAGCATGATTTGGAGTACATTAGTATCAATATTAGGTATTAAATGAAGAATGGAAGAGAACTATATTTGCTCAAAAATCTCTGGGCGACACTGTTTATGGAGAAAGAGGTTCGCAAGATAAATAGTTTTTATGAGAAATATAGTTTTCTATTATTGTTTAATGCAAATCAAACCCAGAGCCTGAGAGAGGTCTGCTCACAGCTGAGTCACCATGGCTGATTTGTTATCATTTTTTCATTTAATTTATTGCATATTTAAAGACCTGCTGCCTGATATAAAAAAAAAAAATAAAAAAAACGTCACTTATCATACAGTTTTACATGTAATAGTACATTGCTCCGCATTACTACCAAAATTTGTTTTGAGCAATAAATGAAGGGTAATAACAATGAGTTACACAGAAAATTAAATTAGTTGTAGGAAACAGTGTGTTAAAATAATAAATGTTAGTAATTTAGAAGCAAACTAATAGAAAGCTAGGAAATGGTTGATCTGCAAATTTTCTTTTACTGTTAAAATAAAATACAACATTTAAATTATGGTTTGTGTTGTTGCTATTCCAGGTGGGAGGGCCTTGGAAGAAACACTGAGTCTGTCCCACCTGAAACAGAATACAAAAAATGGTTCAAATGGCTCTGAGCACTATGGGATTTAACATCTGAGGTCATCAGTCCCCTAGAACTTAGAACTACTTAAACCTAACTAACCTAAGGACATCACTCACATCCATGCCCCAGGCAGGATTCGAACCTACAACCGTAGCAGTCACGCGGTTCCAGACTGAAGCGCCTAGAACCGCACGGCCACACCGGCCGGCAGAATACAAAATTTTGTCTGCTTACATTACTACATGCAATACGTCAGGAGTGACTGTGTGTATCTGTTTCTACTGTCTAAGGACTAGTACTACATATTAAACATTTAAAGAGCTTATGTAGGAAATACCCATTGCACTATTTTTGTTACTATAGCTAGACACATATCATCAACAAATCATGCAGGGAGCACAATTTATGTAAAATCGTACTGAAGGAACGTAAACAGCTAATCACTAATTTGCTCAATGTGGTAGCAGCTGGGTGTTGAATGGACACCTCTCATCCCCCTCCCCTCTCCCAGCGAATTAGTAGTGTGTCCACAGAGGTAAAGAGGATTTTACAGCAAACACAGCTGCAGATGTGACTTTGAGGAAGAAAGGAATTGCCTGCTATCCGCCTAAGCTAATCACCACCTCTACTCACAAAGTTGCAAGCCAACCAGCTGGAAGCAGTACACTACTTACCTGGAACAAGTCTCTCTGGCTGAGGTCCTGCCACTGCGTAAAAGCAACTGTCTGCCTTCTGCTCCTTCCTTCTGCCACCTGAGCACGTATAGACAGTGAAAATAGTTAAGTAGAGATCAAGTGCTGTTAACCCCAACCACTTTGTCCTATAGTCATTAATCTCACTATCTTTATGGCCAATGACCTTGCCATAGTTTTAACACCAGTTCCCAGTTCCCACCAGATTACTGAAGTTTAGCACTGTCAAGCTTGGCTAGCATTTCAGTGGGTCACTGTCCAGGTCTGCCAAGTGTTGCTGACTAGCAGAGTGCACTCAGCCCTTGTGAGGCCAATTGAGAAGATACTTGAGTGAGAAATAGCATCTCCTGTCAGGAAAACTGACAATGGCCGGGAGAGCTGTGTGCTGACCACATGCCCCACCATATTAGCATCCAGTGACGCCCATTGGCTGACGATGACACAGCAGCCAGACAGTACCATTGGGCATTCTGAGGTGGTCATCATTTATCATCTTTCTTCTAAGTATTAGGCCTCTTGACCTGTTACTGTCTCATAAAGAAGCTCTTCTGGCATATTTTCATTGGCTGACCTAGTGATCTTACAGCATTTAGGTGGTGGTATAGCATAGATTTTGCCATTCTGTTTGAGCTGATTCATTGTAGTTTTCTCCATTTGTTTTGATAGTTCTGAGTATAATGTGTGATGGGTTCCATTTTAAGTTCCTTTGACACATCTTCATTCTTTTTCTGGTGCCATTTGATGTAACTAGATATTCATTTTGAGAATTTCATTTCACTTGCTGTTTAGTCTTTTCACTTCTTTTGCCTATTATTGTTCAGACTTCAGTGCCATTGTACAGCACAAGTCTTGCTAAGCTTTTCTTCTTCTTCTTCTTCTTTCAGTAAATCTGTCCTCGGACAGATGTCACCACAGCATCCTCCATATCTCTCTGTCTTGAGTATCCTCCTTCATTTGCTTGTAACTTCTTCCTCTCTTCATATCTTTTAGCATTCCAAACCATCTCATGTCCCTCTTTTTCCTTCTACTTTTCCCTCAGTGATTCTCTGTAACAAACAATGCCTACATAATATGTGTTCCGTCCAAGATGTTTTCCTCTTACATATCCTCCATATGAAATTCCTCTTCTCTTGTGCCCTGCTCAAAACTTCCTCATTTCTCATTCTGTCAATCCATTTAAATTTCTCCATTCTTCTCTGTAACCACATTTCAAAACTTTCTAAATATTTTTGTTCTTTCTGTCTGACCGCCCACATATCAAAACCATAAGACACCACACTCCACAAAAAACATATGGCGAACATCTCCCTAAGTGTCATGAGGATGCTTCTGGATGTCAGCATACCTTCCACTCACCCGAAAGTTTCCTTTCCCATGAAGTTTCTGCAGCTTGTATTGTACTAGAAGGGGGAAAACACAAAAAGAAGAGTGTGATACAGACCATATTATAGTAACTGTCATTAATTCCCGATGTATACAAGAACTTATATAACTTAATGAGCATACATTGCAATTATATTAGTTAACTGAATTAATGAAATTGAGTACCTGGATCTAAATAATAATGAAGTATCATAAAATTATGATTAAATGTATTTTCTATTTGAAAATGTGTCACAAATGTTAAAACTTATATTTACAAAATTTGTACATAGAAATCTGATTGTTATAGTGATTTCTATATGGAAAGCTCCAGACTTCACGCTAGTATCACAATCAAACCAGTATTTAAAAAAAAAAAAAAAAAAAAAAAAAAAAAAAAAAAAAAAAAAAAAAAAAAACTAACAACATTTAAAGGTCAAACATTATCGTGAAAAGATGTTTAATGTATTTCGACAGTGACAACTATTTTTTGGCATGTTTCTTATTCTGAAAAGATTGGTTGGTTGGTTGATTGATTCGAGAGAGGGGACCAAACAGCAAGCAAGGTCGTTGGTCCCATCAGATTAGGGAAGGATGGGGAAGGAAGTTGGCTGTGCCCTTTCAAAAGGAACCATCCTGGCATTTGCCTGCAGAGATGAAGAGAAATCATGAAAAACCTAAATCAGGATGGCTGGGTGCAGTTTTGAACTGTTGTCCTCCCAAATGAGAGATCAGTATACTAAAAAAATTGTAACAAATTGTAAATCTCAGCTTGTAACTTGTTTTGGAAAACCTTTCAACTTTTAATTGTAAACGTCGAAATTTGGGTTTAAGCAATGAATGTACTTATATTTCAATGATTCAACAACGGAAAATCAAAGATGGAATGTAACAATATTATGAAAAGGATAGTTGCTACTCAGCATATAGCAGAGATGCTGAGACGCAGATAGGCAGTGTGTGTGTGTGTGTGTGTGTGTGTGTGTGAGCGTGTGTGGACCAAAAGTGAAACAGACGGGTGGACAAAGAATGTGATGAACAGAGTGGATGAAAATTAATTACGTGGGACAACATAGTTGCCAGAAGGTATAAAAAAATAAGTTCTTTAATTTTTTTTCCTTCCATGAAGTACTGACAGACAGTGTGCGACATCGTACAAACTTGTGAGTCAATGTTTTTGTTGTATATCTAAAAAGACAAAAGGATGTGGGTTTTAAGGGAGAGGGTAAGGAGTCATTCCAATCCCGGGAGCGGAAAGAATTACCTTAGGGGGAAAAAGGGGGTATACACTCGCACACACACACATATCCATCCGCACATACACAGACACAAGCAGACATTTGTAAAGGCAAAGAGTTTGGGCAGAGATGTCAGTCGAGGCGGAAGTACAGAGGCAAAGATGTTGTTGAAAGACAGGTGAGGTATGAGCGGCGGCAAATTGAAATTAGCGGAGATTGAGGCCTGGCGGGTAACGAAAAGAGAGGATATACTGAAGGGCAAGTTCCCATCTCCGGAGTTCTGACAGGTTGGTGTTAGTGGGAAGTATCCAGATAAACCGGACGGTGTAACACTGTGCCAAGATGTGCTGGCCGTGCACCAAGGCATGTTTAGCCACAGGGTGATCCTCATTACCAACAAACACTGTCTGCCTGTGTCCGTTCATGCGAATGGACAGTTTGTTGCTGGTCATTCCCACGTAGAAAGCTTCACGGTGTAGGCAGGTCAGTTGGTAAATCACGTGGGTGCTTTCACACGTGGCTCTGCCTTTGGTCGTGTACACCTTCCGGGTTACAGGACTGGAGTAGGTGGTGGTGGGAGGGTGCATGGGACACGTTTTACACTGGGGGCGGTTACAAGGGTAGGAGCCGGAGAGTAGGGAAGGTGGTTTGGGGATTTCTTAGGGATGAACTAAGAGGTTACGAAGGTTAGGTGGACGGCGGAAAGATACTCTTGGTGGAGTGGGGAGGATTTCATGAAGGATGGATCTCATTTCCGGGCAGGATTTGAGGAAGTCGTATCCCTGCTGGAGAGCCACATTCAGAGTCTGATCCAGTCCCGGAAAGTATCCTGTCACAAGTGGGGCACTTTTGGGGTTCTTCTGTGGGAGGTTCTGGATTTGAAGAGATGAGGAAGTGGCTCTGGTTATTTGCTTCTGTACCAGGTCAGGAGGGTAGTTGCGGGATGCGAAAGCTGTTTTCAGGTTGTTGGTGTAATGGTTCAGGGATTCCAGACTGGAGCAGTTCCGTCCTCCGTCACAGTGGGACCCACCTCCTCTTCCTCAAAATCACCCTCTCCAAACTTTCCAGGAATTTCTGACTTCCAGTCTTGTCTCTCAAGCCTTCTTAATAAACCTTAATCCTACTCCCAACATCACCACTGCTGAAGCCCAGGCTATCCGTGATCTGAAGGCTGACCGATCCATCGTCATTCTTCCGGCGGACAAGGGTTCCACAACTGTGGTACTTGATCGTCGGGAGTATGTGGCTGAGGGACTGCGTCAGCTTTCGGACAACACTATATACAAAGTTTGCCAAGGTTATCCCATTCCTGATGTCCAGGCAGAGCTTCAAGGAATCCTCAGAACCTTAGGCCCCCTACAAAACCTTTCACCTGACTCCATCAACCTCCTGACCCCACCAACACCCCGCACCCCTACCTTCTACCTTCTTCCTAAAATTCACAAACCCAATCATCCCAGCTGTCCCATTGTAGCTGGCTACCAAGCCCCCACAGAACGTATCTCTGCCTACGTAGATCAACACCTTCAACCCATTACATGCAGTCTCCCATCCTTCAGCAAAGACACCAACCACTTTCTCGAACGCCTGGAATCCCTACCCAGTCTGTTACCCCCAGAAACCATCCTTGTAACCATTGATGCCACTTCCTTATACACTAATATTCTGCACGTCCAGGGCCTCGCTGCAATGGAGCACTTCCTTTCACGCCGATCACCTGCCACCCTACCAAAAACCTCTTTCCTCATTACCTTAGCCAGCTTCATCCTGACCCACAACTTCTTCACTTTCGAAGGCCAGACATACCAACAATTAAAGGGAACAGCCATGGGCACCAGGATGGCCCCCTCGTATGCCAACCTATTCATGGGTCGCTTAGAGGAAGCCTTCTTGGTTACCCAGGCCTGCCAACTCAAAGTTTGGTACAGATTTATTGATGACATCTTCATGATCTGGACTCACAGTGAAGAAGAACTCCAGAATTTCCTCTCCAACCTCAACTCCTTTGGTTCCATAAGATTCACCTGGTCCTACTCCAAATCCCATGCCACTTTCCTTGACGTTGACCTCCACCTGTCCAATGGCCAGCTTCACACGTCCGTCCACATCAAACCCACCAACAAGCAACAGTACCTCCATTATGACAGCTGCCACCCATTCCACATCAAACGGTCCCTTCCCTACAGCCTAGGTCTTCGTGGCAAACGAATCTGCTCCAGTCCGGAATCCCTGAACCATTACACCAACAACCTGAAAACAGCTTTCGCATCCCGCAACTACCCTCCCGACCTGGTACAGAAGCAAATAACCAGAGCCACTTCCTCATCTCCTCAAATCCAGAACCTCCCACAGAAGAACCCCAAAAGTGCCTCACTTGTGACAGGATACTTTCCGGGACTGGATCACACTCTGAATGTGGCTCTCCAGCAGGGATACGACTTCCTCAAATCCTGCCCTGAAATGAGATCCATCCTTCATGAAATCCTCCCCAATCCACCAAGAGTGTCTTTCCGCCGTCCACCTAACCTTCGTAACCTCTTAGTTCATCCCTATGAAATCCCCAAACCACCTTCCCTACCCTCTGGCTCCTACCCTTGTAACCGCCCCCGGTGTAAAACGTGTCCCATGCACCCTCCCACCACCATCTACTCCAGTCCTGTAACCCGGAATGTGTACACGATCAAAGGCAGAGGCACGTGTGAAAGCACCCACGTGATTTACCAACTGACCTGCCTACACTGTGAAGCTTTCTATGTGGGAATGACCAGCAACAAACCGTCCATTCGCATGAATGGACACAGGCAGACAGTGTTTGTTGGTAATGAGGATCACCCTGTGGCTAAACATGCCTTGGTGCACGGCCAGCACATCTTGGCACAGTGTTACACCGTCCAGGTTATCTGGATACTTCCCACTAACACCAACCTGTCAGAACTCCGGAGATGGGAACTTGCCCTTCAGTATATCCTCTCTTTTCGTTACCCACCAGGCCTCAATCTCCGCTAATTTCAATTTGCCGCCGCTCATACCTCACCTGTCTTTCAACAACATCTTTGCCTCTGTACTTCCGCCTCGACTGACATCTCTGCCCAAACTCTTTGCCTTTACAAATGTCTGCTTGTGTCTGTGTATGTGCGGATGGATATGTGTGTGTGTGCGAGTGTATACCCCCTTTTTCCCCCTAAGGTAATTCTTTCCGCTCCCGGGACTGGAATGACTCCTTACCCTCTCCCATAAAACCCACATCCTTTCGTCTTTCCCTCTCCTTCCCTCTTTCCTGATGAGGCACCAGTTTGTTGCGAAAGCTTGAATTTCATGTGTATGTTTGTGTGTGTTTGTGTGTCTATCGACCTGCCAGCACTTTCGTTCGGTAAGTCACATCATCTGTGTTTTTAGATATATTTTTCCCACGTGGAATGTTTCCCTCTATTATATTCATATCAATGTTTTTGTTGTGTTAGACAAAATGAATGACGAAAGCGCACACATCCCTGACATAGTCCTGCATGTATCCTGGTTCACTCTGATAATTTGCCCTCTTTCTTGACACAGATTAAATTCGTTCTTTAAATTTTGTATATATTATATTGCTAGTCCAGAATATATAAGGTGGCAGACCCATCAATGCACTTCCATCAACCAGCAACCAACTGGAAGGATGTACCATTTCACTGGTCTTCATTTAATTATGTTTAGTTTGTTATTTTATTTGAAACAATCTCTCAATAATAGACTGGCCTCGGCAAATTTGGTTTACGACAGATGGTAGTATGCACTGAAATGATTCATTAAAACATCAAATTGTAAAGTTTATAACCATTCTGTTGATTTAATCCATGCAACAGAATATAGTTCTGAAACTATAATAGATTATGGTAAAGCTTTATTGGTAGTCGTGCTGGGAACAATATTTTAATTCTTTCTTGTAAAAATGATTGACCTTGTTTTCTTTTTGTGTATTTCAGCAGTATTTGTTGACATTTGTCCATTGAATAGGAGAAAAATCTCATTTCAGGAAAGGCAGCTGTCTTCCCTCTTGGAATCCTTGATGGGGCCAAATGTAAACCTGAGACTTTTCAGTGATATATCATACATACATGGAGAAGCCTCAGTGGCCAAGCAGTCCAGTACCATACAAAGAAAGTGTGTTTAATTAAGAAATAATGAAGTTTCAAATCATGGATTAATACAGAATACTTAATTAAGATTCCAATGATAGTAATCATGAGTTTATTGGATAGTTGATTCGAAATTCAATAAATTTAATAAGCAAGTTAACACATTTGTGTCAATTTTCCTCAACCATATGGTCCCACCAGTGTGTTGCCTAGGTGCAGGATCATAGAATAGTGGGGCAGATCAATTTTAATATCAGCCAATCAATTAAATTAAGAAATCTAAAAGATGCTGTAAATCAGTAAACCAATGCATTCAAATTCGGCTGCAGACATGCCATTGCGGAAGAGATGCTTTTCTTGAACATTCATTCTCCTGGCACGACAACTGGTTACCCAACCTAAACAGCAGGAGGTTTTGTCGCTCCCCCAGCCATAAGCTGTCTCCCATCCCTGATTGGGTTGAATATAGGAACTACACTTCTCTTCGAGTGGGCACACCACTGTGCTGTCTCCATGTCTATAAAACTATGAAGAGACACTCTCTGAGCTCCATTCTGTCATTGCCCCCCCCCCCCCCTTCTTTGCAGATCTGAGACATAAGTACATAACTTATGATATAAACTGTTAATACCAATACCACACATTCACCAATGGCAAGCACTGTCATGCTTGCCATCCTTTGTGTCGGTATACTGTACTTCTCATGGCCAAACTTGATCTCTTGTTAGTTATTCTCAGAAGCTGATCTAGTTTCACTGAATATAGCTCTATAGGACTGGATGATCTATTAGCCTTTGTTTTACTGTATTTCTTATGTTATTATCTTTCCCGATGGATGAACAGCTTACCATCGCGTACTCCAGAATTGTGGCTTGATGTTGTTCCAGAGTGTAACGAGGTTACTTCGCATTTAATCTGTTCTTGAAGGTCACTATTCACTGATTACTTTAAGTCTGTTACTTGTTTGTAACATCCCCCATGTCCCTTTTAATATGATTTATTCTAGTAACAGAAATATCTGTAATACAAAAAGCAGTTCAATGCCTCCACAGTTAGTGGACAGAAGATTTGCAGGTAGGGTTCATTTACTTGCTAACAGGGAAATTGTAACAGGACAGCTCATTTACTTTATCTGAATCTCTTCAAAACACAAGAGCTACAAAATCACCAATTTCTGCATAAGGCAGAAATTGGTTTCATGTTCATAATAAATAAATCATAGTTTCTAAATGTTTTAATTACTCCAAAAATACTAATCGGATTTTGACAAGTGAAAAGTCTTTGAATTAGTTTCTTTTATAATTACGATACCAGCACCAGAAATTATTATAGCTATATTTGAAAAAGCAAAGTTGAAGCTGGTATCACTGTAACTACACTCCTGGAAATGGAAAAAAGAACACATTGACACCGGTGTGTCAGACCCACCATACTTGCTCCGGACACTGCGAGAGGGCTGTACAAGCAATGATCACACGCACGGCACAGCGGACACACCAGGAACCGCGGTGTTGGCCGTCGAATGGCGCTAGCTGCGCAGCATTTGTGCACCGCCGCCGTCAGTGTCAGCCAGTTTGCCGTGGCATACGGAGCTCCATCGCAGTCTTTAACACTGGTAGCATGCCGCGACAGTGTGGACATGAACCGTATGTGCAGTTGACGGACTTTGAGCGAGGGCGTATAGTGGGCATGCGGGAGGCCGGGTGGACGTACCGCCGAATTGCTCAACACGTGGGGCGTGAGGTCTCTACAGTACATCGATGTTGTCGCCAGTGGTCGGCGGAAGGTGCACGTGCCCGTCGACCTGGGACCGGACCGCAGCGACGCACGGATGCACGCCAAGACCGTAGGATCCTACGCAGTGCCGTAGGGGACCGCACCGCCACTTCCCAGCAAATTAGGGACACTGTTGCTCCTGGGGTATCGGCGAGGACCATTCGCAACCGTCTCCATGAAGCTGGGCTACGGTCCCGCACACCGTTAGGCCGTCTTCCGCTCACGCCCCAACATCGTGCAGCCCACCTCCAGTGGTGTCGCGACAGGCGTGAATGGAGGGACGAATGGAGACGTGTCGTCTTCAGCGATGAGAGTCGCTTCTGCCTTGGTGCCAATGATGGTCGTATGCGTGTTTGGCGCCGTGCAGGTGAGCGCCACAATCAGGACTGCATACGACCGAGGCACACAGGGCCAACACCCGGCATCATGGTGTGGGGAGCGATCTCCTACACTGGCCGTACACCACTGGTGATCGTCGAGGGGACACTGAATAGTGCACGGTACATCCAAACCGTCATCGAACCCATCGTTCTACCATTCCTAGACCGGCAAGGGAACTTGCTGTTCCAACAGGACAATGCACGTCCGCATGTATCCCGTGCCACCCAACGTGCTCTAGAAGGTGTAAGTCAACTACCCTGGCCAGCAAGATCTCCGGATCTGTCCCCCATTGAGCATGTTTGGGACTGGATGAAGCGTCGTCTCACGCGGTCTGCACGTCCAGCACGAACGCTGGTCCAACTGAAGCGCCAGGTGGAAATGGCATGGCAAGCCGTTCCACAGGACTACATCCAGCTTCTCTACGATCGTCTCCATGGGAGAATAGCAGCCTGCATTGCTGCGAAAGGTGGATATACACTGTACTAGTGCCGACATTGTGCATGCTCTGTTGCCTGTGTCTATGTGCCTGTGGTTCTGTCAGTGTGATCATGTGATGTATCTGACCCCAGGAATGTGTCAATAAAGTTTCCCCTTCATGGGACAATAAATTCACGGTGTTCTTATTTCAATTTCCAGGAGTGTAGTATAGTTTTGGAAAGAGACTGTACTTCAGTTAGACAGAACTTTCTCACAATACATCTGCGTGAAAACAGAATTGCAATATCTTAAAACACTTGTGGAAATATTTGAGGTGAACCACCATGTATATCCATGTCACTTATCACAAAGTTAATGGGACACATTTTAATGCAAATGTTATCAGCATACCTCAAGTTTCGTGGCTTCAAAATACCTTTAATTAACAGACATGATAGTATCATTACAAACTCTAATTACTCCAGTATTTGGTATTTATAATAAGAGTACAAATTATCCCAATAACGTTTCCTTTCTTTTATGCTTTGGCAGAAGTAAAAGGCTGCAGTAGAATGCATCTAAAAAACTCACTGGATATTTTGAAAATTTTATATTTATTATCAAACAAATATAAACAATATCACAGAAAATATGGAGTGAGGCCCATACATAAAGATGTGATGTGTGTGCATATGCCAGATGCAGCTATGTATAATTTTATATATTACAACAAGGACAGGGAAACAACATCTAGTTAATATTAAAATTATAAACAGTAAAAAAATAACACTATCTTAACATCATAAGTGCCTGCTTTTTAAATTATTTATAATTAATTGTTCCTTGTCCGTTTTGCTCTGGCTGTGAGACTCCTGTCCATTTCTTCTTCCTCATCAACATACTGAACACATTCAGATGCATGTTCCTGTAAACAATAACAATACATTAGTGTTATGCATGAGAGAAACAGCATCAGTGATCAGTTTTACACAACCACAGCTTCTCTTTAAAGTTGTTCCTCATGTTGCCCAAACAAGGACTGTCTGTTAGTCACAATAGACTTAACTGTGCTTGCACACTATAGCACTGATGTGACTCAGCTGGTTGGTGCAGTACAGACATTTTATCGTAATGTTGTCAACTGATCCCCTACATATTACTCTGAAATCAAAAATGGCTGATACATAGTTGAATAAAAGGCACACAATCACAAACTAGTGAGCAACATAGGGAGCATTGCGATAGGGCATATCATTTTCTTTATCTTTAAAATTAATTGTTTATTCCCACAAGTGGACATAGAAAAATTCATCATTCCAGGTATCCTGTCTTGAAATACTTATTCTCTAGAGTACTAACTTAACTGCAGGCCTACAAAAACACCTACATACCACAGCTACAATCCTCCCTTTCCTGACAGCCTATGTAATCGTTCAATGCACAACAGTGCATGGCACCAATATGTTTCAAAGGCTGCAGGAGAAAATGCAATTTTTCAGGGGGTCATATCTTGTGTTCTACTGATCACTGAGTTAAGGAGTCAAGTGTTTTGGATAGCCCTCAGCCTTGCGACCATTTTTTACCTATCAGAAGGACAACTGTACTGTAGCTATCCTACAGTACAGTATCAAAATTTAAACATTGCACACTTTTTCCAGCCCAGACAAATTGAGCAAATCGATTGGTTCTTTTACTTTAGGTGTGGTCTAGGATGGACCATAAGCAGCTTATAAGATCACAATTTGTTCGTGGCTGGTTCTTGAAAAAACTCAAATTTCTATTCATGGCAGAGCCTCAAAATTTTTACCACATTTCCTTACGCTGATGATCTTAGAGAACCCTGAAACTTTTAATGTTATCATTATCCAGTGATGAAATCCAGAGGTTCAAAGTAACTGTACTTACACACACAAAATATGGATGTAATATCCAGTCTGGGGTATACATGTAGTTTTAAACAATACAATGACCACATGTCAAGAGTACTGTGGCTGTCAAAAAGGTACTGATGTGACTGAACTATGTTTTTAGTTGCCGTTTTTCACCAATCAAACTTTATGACACACTGTGTCTGTATAGTAGGCACTTGATGCTTGTACAGGCTGTCTTCACCTGGAAATTATTCGATAGTGCTACTTGGGAGTGTAAGCACCTCATAAAAATTATTCTGTTATATGAAATTCTTTGTACTTGCAAATCAAACACAGCATATTTTGATGTATAGTATATATGCAAACTGAAGTGACGAGTGAAAAGCTACACCAAGGCCAGAAGTCAGTCAGCATATCTACATGATACATCTTTATGCTTTGAAGAGGTCTCTGGAACCATATAGATTCATTTTATCACAGCATTTCTTGGTATATTGTAGGCGTAGCCTAAAAATTTTGTGCATTTTTACGTGAAGTAGTGTAAAGTGAGCTTGTGTTGGAAGGGAGACGATTTTATTTTCACCTTACATTATGCGTATTTATTTGTTGTCTCTACGCATCAACATATGTAAATGTATCAAAGTATGTAAATAAACTGACCAATAGAATTCCCTCTACATAAGCAGTCCACTTTGCTATAGCAGGGGAAAGAAGGGAATCAGCAGAAAAATGCTCTTGTCTGAGCACAAAAAAGGAATATGTTCCTCTCTTAAAAATAAATAAATAAAAGGAACAGAAAAGTGGGGAACCAGTTGCCTTGATCCACATTCTGCCTTCCTCACCAAAACTTTTGGCATGTGAGCAAATGAGAGACAGTGATGGTGGAAGAGAGAGGAGGCTGTGCCAGGGAGAGAAAGGGAGAGGAGACAGTGATGGTGGGGGAGAGAGAGAGAGAGAGAGAGAGAGAGAGAGAGAGAGAGAGAGAGAGAGAGAGGCAATGAAAGAGATAGGGATGAAGACAGCAGCTGTGGGAGCCAAAGAGAGAAGGGCAGTAAAAGAGAAGGATAAAGATAGTAGCAGTGGGAGAAAAAGAGAGAAGAGACAGAGGAAATGAAAAAAAATTGGTGAGTGGAAACTATGCATAGGCTCAGAGTTGGGGGAGGGTCTTTCAGTCTAAGAGTTAAAACCCCCTGCAAATCATCCCCAAGAACACATGTGGAAATGAAACAATGGTGGTTGAAAGACATACAGCAACCTGAAAGTGAGAAATAAAGAGACAGTGTCAATAAGAGAGAAAAAGAATGGACCAAAGACATTGGCAGTGGGACACAGAGAGAGAGAGAGAGAGAGAGAGAGAGAGAGAGAGAGAGAGAGAGAGAGCAGAAGTGACAGAGAAGGGGACAGTGGTAAGGAAGAGCAGGAGAAAGGGATAATGGGAAAGACAGCCAGGAGATAGTGGAAGACATATATGGAAAGTGACAGTGAGAAGGAGATGCTGAGTATGAAGGCTTCACTACAAAGAAAGATGGATGTTAAAGACCATGAATATGTTCTCATGTAAAATTTTTTATGAGGAAGGCAGAATGAGGATTAAACCAGCTGGTTCCCCACTTTTCTGTCAGAGTCTGTTAAATAGTAAAATACTGACCTTTTTTGTGCTCTCACAGGTGTGTATATACTAACAAACTAAAACAATTATCAAATAAAATAGAAGTTCACTTTTAAAATGTTTTGGGATAATACAAATTGTTTTATGTTCCTACTTATGTAAGAAGCAAGTTGTTCACCATTCAGATCAGGATCCATCATTTTTCTCCTTAATTATATCTCCAACACATGGTGAGGATGGAGGAAATATGGTAGCACGGAGTATAATTATCTTTTAGCCAAACATCTCAGAAGAAGTAACTGTTGAAGATTTTGCCTTTCTCAGGAATTCTTTGAAGAATATTTGCTGAAAGCCGTCGCTCTGTATTCTTAATTTCACTATCAACAATATCTCCATGTTTACACCACTAGTACATGATTGAAACTAACGTTCTTCACCAGCCACTCTAAAGATTTGTACTGATTATAAAAATGCTGAATTATAAGTGGCTTCATTTTAGCATAATAACAACACACAAACACAGTTCCAAACAGAATACAACACTGAAAAATACCAGTATATATTCAGCAAAATACATAGGATATAGGAAAACTAACAATGGGTATACTGTTGGCACGTGATTTCCTGACTTCTGTAAACCTCAATGCATATATCTGTGGTAATTCCTTCTGTTCGCCCCCACCTGTAGCAGCAGACGAGAGGCTGCATTGACCGAAAACCAGCAATCGGCAAAGTGCCTGCAGACCAAGGTTCCACCACATCCCCTCAGTACCCTCGCTGGTCACTGCCGCTGGAAGTAGAGCTTAGACTGCAATGCTTTCAGGACACCATGCACACCAAACCATCACTCAAGCAGTCTCTTCTTCCATCTTCTGCCGTGCTTCTGCACCCTATCCAGAACAATGCCATATGGCTCGTGTCATCGTCTGCAATACTTCACCAGAGTTGGCTAAGACAATAGGATTTTACACCTGTGTTCAGTGTCAGTGCTCTCTTGCAGTTCGGTTAATGATTGGAGTGCAACCTATTCTGTGCCATCATCCCGAGCTGTGTTTCTTTGAGGGACTTCCTTTCTAGCACCTGTACAAAGCCTGATGCCAGATGCCTGGTTCATCCCACCCAGTGTCAGCACCTAGAATACCACGCACAGTGTGGTGTAAACAGTGTGGTAAGATTTACTGTGTGCCGGGAGTACCAGAAGGGTTTATTACCATTCCATCCCCTACCATTTTGGGACCCCTTTATCATCAAGCATGTCAGTAAAGCGAGTTTTCCCAGCACCACCGGACAACACCATACAAAGTACCGGAAACCATTCTTAGGCCACCCTGTTCAAAGATTCCATCACGAGTGAGGACTGCCCTTGATTAACAGGTAGTAACTGGTTAAATTTTACCATAGTTGTTAGCTTGGGAATAATATCTCCAAACCAGCTCACATGCCTCTTCCAACATGCCCCATTATTTATAGTTATCTTTATTAATTAGTGCACCTCTATATAGGCATAGAAAAGAACCTAATTTGTTCCTTCCCTAGTGACCCCCTCTAAACAAATGCGCCAAGTCTTATTACTGAAACACGCTGGTTTTTCTTTTTCATTATTCCGATTAGAACACCCCATGTGGTCGCGAAATAAGTTCCCATTAGGTCAGTCGGATGCATCCCGCTTGCACCCTCACTCACCCCTTGCCTTCTCCACCCCCTCCCACACTGCTCCATGCATGCCCTCCCTCCACGTGCATCAACGCTCCCCTCCCACATCCCTCTACAACACACATCCTCCCTTCACACGCCTCACCATCCCGTATAGCTCTCCTCAATGCATGCTCCCCACATGCACCACCGCTCCTCTACAGCCCCCTTCCATGCACACCATCCTTCTGTGGGCACTACTGCTCCCCTCATGCACCCCTCCACATACACCCTCCCCGTGCCTCTCTGCGTTACCATCGTTACCTGATGAGGGTCTCTTTACACAGGATCCCAAGCCTGATGATATAAGTGTCAGAGGTTAAAGCAAGAAGAGATCTCTTTTGCATCCTTTACTGATGTATACTTCGAGCTACTTGAATTTTTTACACATTTTATTAATTTGCTGTAGAATGTAATGAGGAAAACTATACTACTGGCCAAATGATGTCACTGATATGATTATTTGGGAAAAATTTTGGTAAGACAGAACCCAAAAATTATAATTTTTAAATGTGATTGCCTCAAACTATTAGAGCCACAAAAAACTGTTCTTGCTATTGGGTTCCTTATTTCATTTCATTTTTTAAATACAGTTTTTTTTAGAGCTGAATGCTGTAGGGATGTCTAAATAAAACAGAGAAGACTACTTATTAGCAGTTTTTTTCACTTAGGTGTAACATTTAAGTACCAGCAGAATACAGACCATTTTCAATGCATCTCCGCCTTGTCATCAACTTTTAGGGCATTATATGCTTGTATTGTGATCCCAAATCTCATTATTAGGTGGTTTATAACATGATCTTTCAAATGAAAATGTTCTAAAAGAGTTCGTAAAAGACTCTCATATGTGAAAATGGGTTTAAAATAGCCATTTTTGTCAGTTTCAGGAAAACTGACACCTTTGTCCTTGATTTGTAAGCTACTGGGCAGCAGTAGGGGAACCAAATTTTATATTCTAGTAGCTTGTATTGGTAAGTTATTTTGTGCAAAGCTTCAGATTTTTCCCAAGATTACATCCGAAGATACAAAAAGCATATCTTCACTTTTATTCATCTATTTTTTTGGCCTACTATGCTTCGAATTATCCAAATGAAAGTTTTTATTATTTGGTTACGAAAGCACAAAAAGTTGTACGAGATGGTGTAGTTTTGTTTATTTCAATAAAATATTGCCAGAGATATTATGTCTCTCAGTTGCTGAAAACTCATTGGCGCACTGTTGATAGCTGCTCTATGGGGTCAAACAAATAACTGTATCTCCAAAAATATTAAATTGGTGAAAGTTAAACTTAACCAATTTTCATTGGGAACATGTGCAAATGTTTGTACAAAATTTCAGCAAAATCTGTGGTGGTCATGCAGTACCTTTTTCCCAAATTTGACCACTTGGCATGGAATGGCCCTATTCCAAAATTGCTGTTAAAGTAGGTTTCATAAATATAAATCACTAGTGAACTCTACAATGCTTTGAATTGCTAAATATGTATTGGACTGTATATACATCCTACTCTTGTTCTCCCACCTCTCTATCCCTTTCCTCCTCCTACTCCCCCTCCCTTGTCCATCTCCCCCCCCCCCCCCCCTTGCTCCTTGTACATCTCTTATCCCACATATTCTCTCTCTATCAATTTCCTGCTCACTCGCCCCTCTGTCCATATCCTCCTATCCTTTCTGTATATCAGTTTCCTACCCCCTTCTCTGTCCTTCTGCTACTCCCCCTCTCCCTGACTTTATTTATTGTCATTCCAAATGGAACCTTGACTGTAAATAGAAATCAAAATGAATGGGTAAATCAGTTGAATCATTAGTACATGAGGTGTGAGAGAGACCTTTCCAGCTGCTGGATATAGCTTTACTGATAGTATTTTGCAAGGTTTTAATCTGCAAACAGGTAGGATTACAAAGTTAGCCATGAACACAACAATCCTGTTTTCCATTAAAAATGAATTCAAAAAGCAAAACATAGCTGCACAGCACGCTCAGCATGTTCTTTCTTGTAGGCGGTTTAACAGAGGCGTTGAATATGTAGTAAGTCTATATCTCTAGTGGTTTATAACAATATTATGAAAAGGACACTTGCTGCTCACCATACAGTGGAGATGCTGAGTCGCAGATAATCACAATAAAAAGATTGTCAGAAAATCAGCTTTCGGCCAATAACGTCTTTGTGGCGATAACGGGGAGGGATAACAGGGTAGGGGTGGGGAATGATAATGTGCTGCTTGTGGCAGCATACAAGGACAAGGTGAAGAGAGGGCAGGGCGGCTAGGTGCAGTCAAAAAGTTAGACAGAGGACACGGGAGAGGGGGGGGGGGATGGAGGGGAGGGGGCAGCAGAAAAGTAGAGAAGTAAAAAGATTGGGTGCATTGCGGAATAGAGGGCTGTGTAGTGCTGGTATGGGGACATGGCAGGGGCTGATGGGTAAGGACAATGCCTAACAAAGGTTGAGGCCCAGAGGGTTATGGGAACGTAGGATACGTCACAGGGAGAGTTCCCGCCTGCACAATTCAGAAAATTTTGTTTTGGTCAGAATGATCCAGATGGCATAGGCTGTGGAGCAATCATTGAAATGAAAAACGCTGAGTTGGATGGTGTGCTCAGCAACATGGTGGCCCAGTTGTTTCTCGGCCACAGTTTGTCTGTGGCCATTCACGCGGACAGACAGCTTGTTGGTTGTCATGCCCAGAAAGAATGCAGCACAGTGGTTGCAACTTAGCTTGTAGATCACATGATTGTTTCACAGTTAGGTGGGATGCCTTTGATGGGTAGGTCATGTTTGTGACAGGACTGGAGTAGATGGTGGTGGGAGGATGCATGGTACAGGCCTTGCATCTAGGTCTATTACAGGGATATGAGCTATGAGGCAAGGGGTTGGGAACAGCGGTTCTGCTTAGACTGTTGTTTGATTAGTATCAATGTCCGGGTAGTACGGCTGATGTAACAGTGTGTAAGGAACACCGAGAAAACTACAGAAGAGAGCAAAATGCTCAACAGTTTCTGTTGTTATTCTGTGTCATCTATGGATGTCCATCCAATGAGAGCCCCAATTAATCAAAGGGTTGCCATGTAAGTTTTCAGACACACAGTGAAGTAAAAATTTTTCTTGTACAACTCAATTTACTGTTTCGCAAAATATTCGTCTTTAAAATTTATACACACCTGCTTGCTTTTGAATCATTCTGGAAACATTTTTACCATTATGATGTTGATGGCACAAAAACATGGCACTGGGAGGATTCAACAGCTTCAAGATTTTTAAAAATCATTGTTCACACTTTTCATTTGACGTAAGGAACAGATAGTAATTGTTAATCCATAAATGAGGTGAATATGGATGAAGAGACATTAATTATGGGGTTTTCTCCTCAAATAATCAATTGTTTTTCCCAATTTAAAAAAATGGTTCAAATGGCTCTGAGCACTATGGGACTTAACATCTGTGGTCATCAGTCCCCTAGAACGTAGAACTACTTAAACCTAACTAACCTAAGGACATCACACATCCATGCCCGAGGCAGGATTCGAACCTGCGACCGTAGCGGTCGCGCGGTTCCAGACTGAAGCGCCTAGAATCGCTCGGCCACAACAGCCAGCCCCAATTTCATATATGACTTGTGATGAATAATTTGCCCATGCCTTTTAGCATTATCTGTCCTTCAATCCACTAAAGTATGACATGTGAAATGATTGATCATGTTCTTCAAAGTGCTTTACAAAGAAACCACTTTTATTGGTTTCAGTACATATTTGAACACACAAACAGTTGACTGCTGCTTAGTTTCCAGCTCATACAAATAATTTCACTAGTTTCATCTTTTGCTTCCATGTTGTACACCGATTTTGCATTGCCTAGGTCAAGGTTTTCAAGCATTTCATTACAGCAACTAACAAGAGCCTGTGTTTGAGTTTTAGTCAAACTGTGCAGAAACCAGCAAGAACAGGTCTCTCTCACAGTTGAATGTTCACACAAAATCGAATGTACTGCAGTTTCTGTTTTGTCTAAGTATTCTAAGGGTGTGTGTGTGTGTGTGTGTGTGTGTGTGTGTGTGTGTGTGTGTCATGGTAAACCACAGGGCAGTCCTCTTCAATTAAGCTGCGCACAACGTCAACAGTGGCTTTTTTTTCCTTTTTTTTTTCTTTTTTCCTTTTAAGGACAGATTCCACTTTACCTTCATGAAATTTGTAAAGTTTCTATTTTTTCATAATTTTGTATCTTTAAAAGCTAAGGCAACAAACTGCATTGACAATTTCTCTAATCTTCTACTGGTTCAGCAATAATAAAATTTTGAAACACTATTAACGTCAAATCTCAATAATGCCAGCTATCAGTTATTTTTAAGGAATTAGAATTCAAAATGGTTCAAATGGCTCTGAGCACTATGGGACTTAACATCTGTGGTCATCAGTCCCCTAGAACTTAGAACTACTTAAACCTAACTAACCTAAGGACATCACACACATCCATGCCCGAGGCATGATTCGAACCTGCGACCGGAGCAGTCGCACGGTTCCGGACTGAGCGCCTAGAACCGCTAGACCACCGCGGCCGGCAATTAGAATTCAATCCTCATACCATACAATGGAATACTGTAACTCAATTTCCTTACAAATCCAGTGACTGTTGACTATAGCCATACATAATGGGCAACAAGAGAAGAATTTACAAAAGACCCATTTGCCAGGACTTGTAGTGAGGGATTCAATATTAGATTTATACAGAATGGTATTAAAGTAGACTCTCATTAAATTATCCTCCTTGGATTATGCTAAATCACCACAACTATTGTAGCATTTTTGTGAGAATTTAAAATCTATGCCTCTCTTGTTAAATGTTCTTCTGCACTGCTATGGGTAACAATGGACGCGCTGTTTTTACTCAGTGTAATAATATTGTACAAAAGTTCACGCAAAAGTTTTTCCTTTGTTAATGTGTGTATGTTGAAAAACTGATGGGAAGAGAAAACTATAGTATGTGTCAATTCGCTATGTGAAAATACCTACAACACGGACAGTTGCACAATTGTGTCAACAGAAAATAATGCTGAAGTCAGCACAGCAGCACCAAAATTATACTCTGCATCCATATGTTGATACACATTCATTTTTAAGATATCTCTACAGCTAGAGAAGTATGGGACAAGTTAAAACAAGTCTATGAAGATTTTGGCATCTTCTGACGAGTAAGGTTAGACACTGCTGACAGTCAGAATGGCAAATATTTCATCAGTAGAAGAACAGAGATCAAAGATGATTTCCACTCACAATAATTAAGTGGCTTGATCTTTGAAGTTAAAGAAGAATGGATTGGGTGTACTCTATTTGCACTTCTACCACAAAAATATAAACCTATGATTCTAAGCTTAGAAAAGTCAAACCTGCCAATCATGGGAGACTCAATTAAAAAATAAATTCCTGCAAGAAATAAATGATGTCACCTGTAATAAACCATCAACTAACAATGCTGCCCTGCAAGACAACAAGAAACAGAATGATGAAGTTACCATCAAAAAAGGCTACAGATGCTACAACTGCAACAAGTATTGGCACCTGCCAAAAAAATTGCCACAGCAACAGTAAAAAGCCAGTGGAAAGGCAAACTACCAGCATTCTACTAAAATGCAGTTGCAGGGAAAGATGTATGGGTGGAATGGTATGCACACTCAGTCATGTCAGTGCACATGTCCAAATATCCACGAAGCAAAAGTAATGTTAAAACAGAGATTGGCTCACAAGTCGTAATAGCAATTAATGAAAACTACCTGTAAAATAAACAGGATCTTCATTTGTAGTTATTCTCATAGGCAACAAGAAAGATTGAATCTGAAGAAGATATGCCGCAGATACCTCACCTGAGCATGTCTACTATCTGTTAAGAACAAGAGCAGAAAAGGGTTGTTCGATTTTACCTGACAGACAAGGCTGTTGTGTTTATGTCACATTCAAAAATGTGCTAGCAGATAGAATACACTGGCTAGACCAACCATAAATTTGGAATTTGAAACCAAAATCAGCATTGCCATCAAATAGTGCAGATTTGAAGACAAGGTCATATGCATTCTGAAGCTATGCAAAGGTCAGGCAAGTGGCATTTTATAGGAGGGAGCAGTTAATATTCCATGTTAAATTTTCTTAGAGGGCAAACAAACAATACTTCCTTTTTCACGATCTAGCTCAAGAGCCACAGCAATTCTTGCTCACTTTTGTGTGGGTCGATGCACACTAGTTCAAGTGGAGGAGCCAAATATGGTACTTCCTTACTATAACTGATGGCTATTTCAGGAAAGTATTCACACTTACTCTCAGAAATATAAACAACTACCACTGCTAATTTGAAACTTTAAAAACCTAGTTGAAAGGCAAACTGCAAAAAGAATATGCACTCTATGTATAGATAACAGCACAGAATATGTGCATTATGATCTGATAATTTTTTGCGCACAATAAGAGATTCAACTTCAGACTATAATGCCAGAATGAAGCCGAGTACTTGAGCACTATAACTGTGCAATTGTGGAAAAAGCATAGATGCTCCCTCTTCAAAGCAAATCTGCCAAATAAATTATAGACAAAATCAGTCTCCATTGAAGTCTACTTAATTAAGAGATCTCCAACTAAGGCACTAAAAATGAGACTCCAGAAGAAACTTGGACAAACAAGAAAGCAGATTTTCACATCTCAAAGTATTTGGAAGCAAGGTCTACGTTCACATTTTTGTGAACCAAGTGACGAAAATGAGACACAAGGAATAATGAATATATCTTGGTAGGATATTGCAAAGATTCGAATGCACACAGGCTTTTTGAACCTAAATGCCAGAGAATCATAAAACTTTGTGACATTATTTTTGATGAAGGTACTTCTAAACAGTTTAAAGAAAAACTCGAGTCATAGGAAACAAACTGATTGTTCATCACACTGGCAAATAAAAAACAAAATTAAATAACAACATCTGAACTAGAAGAAATCAAACCTGAACCTGAGACTATCAGATCAGATCAATGTAGTGGCAGCCGCCAAGCTGAGAGGACGCACAGCAGAAGTCTTGAGAATATCCTTGTGTAGGGCGGCTCCCTAGTGTAAATTTTCTGTGTAGACAAATTTATTTCTGCTCAATAGCTTGCAGTCTCCGAATTCGGTAAGAAATCTGCACACCAACTTTTAGTGTTACTTTTTTCTCCTTTGGTATATTTTCAAACTCAGTAACACCAATTGAGACCTTATGTCTATTTCATACACAGTACAATATGGGTAGGGACTGTGCTTGTTATGAGCAGACACAAGGAGAGTTGGCTGCTGTCCGTAAACAGCTGGAAGCTGTGTTGGCTATTGAAAACAAGCTTCTAACAAAAGCTCAGAGTTGCGGTGACGTCGGGGTGCCAGTGATGAAACCTGTGACACCTTTGGTGTCACTGGAATCCCCTGGTGCCCGGACGTCACTGTGGCTTCCGATACGCAACATCTGACCAGTCCGTCCTCATTCCAGAGTGGGTGGCAGACAGTGGTGGGTTTGTGTGTCACTGGGCGGAAGGCGAAAGAGGGAGCAGGCTATGCAGCTGGGTCCCTACATCTTAGCAACAGGTACAAGTTGCTTTCAAGTGTTGGTGACAACTCTGAGCCAGCACAGGATGCCTCTCCTGTTGGGCCAGCGGTCAATTTTCCTGCCCAGTCTGGACAAGCACAGAGGGTGGGTATGCTAGTCATTGGGAGCTCCAATGTTACGCGAGTGATGGAGCCCCTCAGGGAGATAGCACACAAGGCAAAAAAGAATTTCACTGTGCATTTGGTATGTTTGCCAGAGGTCCCATCTGTGATGTGGAGGACGCCCTGTCGGTTGCTATCGAGCACACTGGGTGCAATTGGCTGCATGTAGTGGCACATGTCAGCACGAATGACACCTGCCGCTTGGGTTCTGAGGCCATGCTCGGCTCCTTTTGGCGGCTGGCTGATTTGGTGAAGTCAACTAGCAATGCACGCGGGGTGCAGGCTAAGCTGTCTATTTGTAGTATCGTACCCAGGATTGATCACAGTCCTCTGATTCGGAGCAGAGTGGAAGGTCTAAACTAGATACTCAGACGGCTCTGCGATGGTATCATATGAGAATTTCTCGACCTCCGCTATCGGATGCAGAATTGTAGGGTTCCCCTTAATAGGTCAGGCTTGCCCTACATGCAGGAAGTGGCTACTAGGGTAGCGGAGTACGTGTGGCATGCACATGGGGCTTTTTTAGGTTAGACGACCCCTCCCTTGGGAGCAAACACAGTTTGCCTGTTAAAGCAGCCACGGTGACCTCAGAGAATCTTGGTCCTCGCAGATCACAGATAGAAAAGATTAATGTGATTTTAGTAAACTGCAGGAGCATCCAAGGAAAGGTCTTTATTGTAAGGATGGGTTAGTCACCAGTGGTGGCGGCGTGTTTATTGCGGTAAAAAATTCAATAAAATCTAGCGAGGTTATCATGGGTTCTGAATGTGAATTAATCTGGGTGAAACTGAATATCAAAGAATGGTCAAAACTGGTGATCGGATGCTTTTATAGACCACCTGTCAGGATCTGTAGTTGTAGAGCACTTCAGAGAGAGCTTGCAGAATAGCATTAGTAATTTTCCTGATGATGCCGTTGTAATAGGGGGTGACTTCAACTTGCCAGGTATAGAATGGGAGTGATAGGCCATCAAAACTGGTGCCAGAGACAGGGAATCGTGTGGCATTGTTCTGGATGTCTTGTCTGAAAATTGCCTTGAGCAGATAGAGAGCCAATGTCTTAGAAGTCCTGGCAACAAACAGACCTCAACTTACCAAATCAGTTAACACAGAGGAAAGTATCAGTGATCATAAGGCTGTGACAGCAGCTACGACAATGGGTCCTACAAGGAATGTTAAGGAAGTTAGGAGGATATATTTGCTCAGCAAGGGTGACAGGATACAAATTTCAGAGTATCTCGGCAGTCAGCATCAAATATTTGGTGATGAGGAGGAAGATGTGGGGAAGAAATGGAAAAAATCCAAAGGCATTGTTCAATATGCCCTAGACAAGTATGTTCCGAGTAACATTTTAAGGGATGCGAAAGATCCTCCATGGTTTAATAGCTGTGTTAGAAAAGCACTGTGTTAACAAAGAGCACTTCATCTCAGATTCAAGAGAAGTAAAAACCTAGCTGACAATCAAAAGCTGAACGAAGCGAAAATGAGCATAAGGAGAGCAATGAGGGAAACACTCAATGATTACGAAAGTAAGATGTTGTCAACCAACCCGAGTAAAAACCCTAAGAGACTTTGGTCATATGTAAAATCAATAAGTGGGTCAAAATCATCTAGTCATTCTCTCAGTCATGACACCAGCAGTGAAAGGGAAGATAACAGAGAGAAAGCCGAACTACTGAATTCTGTCTTCCGACGTTGTTTTACCACATAAGATCATAACACTGTCCCTCCATTCAATTGTCGTGCAAACATCAAAATGGCAGATACTGAGATAACCGATTGCGGAACTGAAAAGCAGCTACAATTGTTTAACAGTGGAAAGGCTTCAGGACCAGATGAGACACCTATAACTTTCTATAAAGATTATGCGAAAGAACTTGCTCCCTTTCTAGCAGCAATTTATCGTAGATTGCTTGAGCAACTAAAGGTACCTAACGATTGGAAAAAAGCACAGGTCATTCCCATTTTTAAGAAAGGCCGTAACACAGATCCACACAATTACAGACCTATATCGTGGACGTCAATCTGTTGTAGAATTAATGAACATGTTTTATGCTCACGAATTACGACTTTTTGGAAAATGATCATCTCCTCTATAAAAATCGACATGGATTCTAGAAACAGACATCCTGCGAAACTCGGCTCTCTCTGTTCCTCCATGGGATCCACAGCACAGTGGACAATGGCACTCAGGCTGATGTCATGTTCCTTGACTTCAGTATGGCATTTGACGCTGTCCTGCATTGCCAGTTAATGAAAAAAATACGAGCTTACAGAGTATCGGAGCAGACCTGTGATTGGATTCAAGACTTTTTGCAGATAGAACTCAACACATTGCTTTAACAGAACTAAATAGACAGAGGTAAAGGTAATATCCGGAGTACCACAGGGACGTGTGATAGGACCGTTGCTGTTCATAATATATATAAATGAACTAGTAGAAATCGTTGGATGCTATTTAAGGTTATCGCATTGTTTATACCAAAGTAGCAACGCCAGAAGATAGTAAGAATCTGCAGAACAACCTGCAAAGAATTGATGAATGGTGCAGACTCTGGCAGTTGAGCCTGAACATACATTTATGTAACATATTGTGCATCCATGGGAAAAGAAATCCACTATTGTACAGCTTCACTATTGATAACAAACAGCTAGAGACAGCATCTGCCGTGAAATATCTATGCGTAACTATCCAGAGCAACCTTAAGTGAAATGACCATAGAAAACAGACAGTGGGAAAAGCAGACACAAGACTCAGATTCATCAGAAGAATCGTAAGGAAAAGTAACACATCCATGAAAGAAATGTCTTATAATGTGCTTGTTCACTTGATTCTTGAGAATTGTTCATCTATCTGGGATCCCTATCAGATAGGACTGATAGAGGAGATGCAGAAGATCCAACGAAGAGTGACGCGTTTCATCACGGGATCATTTAGCTGGCAAGAGGGCGTTACGGAGATGCTAAACAAACTCCACTGGTAGACAGTACAAAAGAAACGTTGTGCATTTCAGGACAGCACTTGTCAGGAGTAGTCGGACAACATATTACTTCACCTCACATACATCTCGCATATTGACCAAAAGGAGAAAACTCAAGAACTTAGAGCCAACACACAGACTTACCGACAGTCATTCTTCCCACGCACTATTCGTGAGTGGAACAGGGTTGGGGAGACCAGATAGTGGAACCGAAAGTGCCCTCCACCACACACCATTAGGTGGCTTGCCGAGTAAGATGTAGATGTAGATGAAGTAGTGGTTAAGTGAGTACATTAGCTGCAATGAGACATCAAGTCCAGACAAAACAAATAACGGTAATGAGCAACGTGAGCCAATATGAAAGTGATCAAGAATTCCAAACACAAAAAGATGCATGGCTGTGTAAGTTGTATGTCTTCACACTCAACGGACTCTGATCCTTTGTCACTGAAAGATGCAATGGTGTCAGGCAATGCTGAAAGCTGGCTGGAGGCAACACATCAAAAGTTACAATAACACACAGAAAGTTACAATCCCACAAATAGAATCTCACATTGGAGTTTGCTGTTTTACCTTCAAATAGAAAGCCAATAAATGTCACATGGGTGATCAAGACAGATTTGAAAAGCTGTATGGTATGACACACAGCTAGTAATAAAAGGTTGTGTTCAGAGCAAGGTCTGGGCTATGATGAAATGTATGTAACAGCTACGCAAAGTAGCTCATTAAGGTATTTATTTCCTATTGCTGCTAAAAATGAAGTTGACAATGATCACCTAGATGTTGTCATCGCTTTCTTACAAAACGACTTACATGAAGAAACTTCTGTGAAAGTTCCAGAGGTAGATCCAGAAGCAAAGACAAGGACAGATATTGATTTTAAAAGATTACAAAAGGCAGTATATGGACTGAAGCAAGCTGGTTTATGGTGGAACTTGAAATTAGACAGTACACTGTTGAATATAAACTTCGGAAGGCCGATATCTGAACCTTTTATCTATTACAAAAAATAGAGGTTCAGAAATTTTCATAGTTCCTGTTTGTGTGGTTGATATGCTAATTTTCAGTAACAATTCATGAGAGAAGGATGTTTTCAAAAACAGATTAAGAGAAAAATTCAAGGTGAAAGATCTTGGTGATGGAAAATAACAAAAGGCTTACTCTTGATGTGGGTCCAAAACAGAACAATTGCAAGAACCTATGAAGGACACAGTAAGGTAGTTGTAGAAACGATTGGTACTGTAGTTGTAAATTGTCATAGCTGTGTTGGGAAAGAACCAGAGCTCCAAGCCTTAATAGAAAGCGCTGAAGCTCAAATAGTTGTAGGTACAGAGCTGGCTAAAGCCGGAAATATGTTCAGCTGAAATTTTTTCAAATGATCTAACAGTGTTCAGAAAGGATAGATTAAATACAGTTGGTGGTGGAGTATTTATTGCTGTCAGAGGTAGTTTGCCTGTACCGAAATTGAAGTATATAGTTCATGTGAAATGGTATGGGTAGAGGTTATACCTGACAATCGGACTAAACTATTAATTGGATCGTTGCTGAACAGTTCAAAGAAAACTTGAGTCTCATTTTAAGTAAGTACCCCGCTCATACAATTATAGTCGGTGGTGACTTCAATCTACCCTTGATATGCTGGAAAAATTATCTGTTTAAAGCCGATGGCAGGCATAAAACGTCATCCAAAATTGTACTGAATGGTTTCTCAGAAAATGATTTGTAACAATTAGTTCATGAGCCCACTCAAAGCGTAAATGGTTGCGACAGCATACTTGACCTTTTAGCAACAAATAAGCCTGGACAAATAGTGAGTGCTGTGATGAATACAGGGATTAGCGACCACAAGGCAATTGCTGCTAGGCTGAATACTGTAACACCTACAACCATCAAAAAGAAACCCAAAGTATATCTATTTAAAGAAGCTGATAAAAACGCTCTTAACGCCTTTTTACGAGACAGTCTTCACTCCTTCCGATCTGAACATGTAAGCGTAGAAAAGTTGTGAAATGTTTTCAAAGAGATAGTATCAACAACAATTGAGAGATATATACCACATAAATTAATAAGTGATGGTACTGATCCCCCATGTTACACAAAACGGGTCAGATCGTTGTTGCAAAAGCAACGAAAAAAGCATGCCAAATTTAAAAGAACGCAAAATCCCCAAGATTGGCAAAGTTTTACAGAAGTTTGAAATATGGCGCGTACTTCAATGTGAGATGCTTGTAATAATTTCCACAACAAAATTCTGTCTCGAAATCTGGCAGAAAATCCAAAGAGATTCTGGTCATACATAAAGAACACCAGTGGCAAGAGACAATCAATACCTTCACTGCGCAATAACAACAGTGAAGTCACTGATGACAGTGCCACTAAAGCAGAGTTATTAAACACGGTTTTCCGAAACTCCTTCACCAAAGAAGATGAAGTAAATATTCCTGAATTCCAATCAAGAACAACTGCCAAGATGAGAAACATAGAAGTAGATATCCTCGGTATAACAAAGCAGCTTAAATCACTTAATAAAGGCAAGGCCTCCGGTCCAGACTGTATACCAGTCAGGTTCCTCTAAGAGTATGCTGATAAAATAGATAAAATAGCTCCATATTTAGCAATCATATACAACCACCCACTCACAGAAAGATACATACCTAAATACTGGAAAATTGCTCAAGTCACACCAATACCCAAAAAGGGAAGTAGGAGTAATCCGCTCAATTACAGGCCTATATCACTAACGTCGATTTGTAGTAGGGTTTTAGAACATATACTGTATTTGAAGATTATGAAGTACCTCGAAGAAAACGATTTATTGACATACAGTCAGCACTGATTCAGAAAATATCGTATTTGTGAAACACAACTAGCTCTTTATACTCATGAAGTAATAAGTGCTATCGACAGGGAATGTCAAATTGATTCCATATTTTTAGATTTCCGGAAGGCTTTCGACACCGTTCCTCAGAAGTGTCTTCTAATCAAACTGCGTGCCTATGGAGTATCGCCTCAGTTTTGCGACTGGATTCGTGATTTACTGTCAGAAAGGTCACAGTTCGTAGTATTACATGGAAAGTCATCGGGTAAAACAGAAGTAATATCCGGCGTTTCCCAAAGAAGTGTTACAGGCCCTCTTTTGTTCCTGATCTATATTAACAACATAGGAGACAATCTGAGTAGCCGTCTTAGATTGTTTGCAGATGATGCTGACATTTACCGTTTTGTAAAGACATCAGATGATCAAAACGACTTGCAAAATGATTTAGATAAGATATCTGTATAGCGCAAAAAATGGCAATTGACCCTGAATAAAGAAAAGTGCGAAGTTACTCACATGACCACTAAAAGAAATCAGCTAAATTTCGATTACACGATAAGTCACACAAATCTGAAGGCTGTAAATTCAACTAAATACTTAGGAATTACAATTACAAATAACCTAAATTGTAACGATCACATAGGTAATATTGTGGGTAGAGCAAACCAAAGACTGCGATTCATTGGCAGAACACTTGTAAGGTGTAACACTTAGAAGGTGCAACAGGTCTACCAAAGAGACTGCTTACACTACACTTGTCCGCCCTATTCTGGAGTACTGCTGTGCAGTGTGGGATCCGCATCAGGTGGGACTGACGGATGACATCGAAAAAGTACAAAGAAGGGCAGCTCGTTTTGTAATATCGCGAAACATGGGGATAGTGTCACAGACATGAAACGTGAATTGGAGTGGCAATCATTAAAACAAAGGCATTTTTCGTTGCGATGGGATAATCACCAGTTTTCTCCTCCGATCGTGAAAACATTCTGTTGGCACCCACCTACATAGGGAGAAATGATCATCACAATAAAATAAGAGAAATAAGGGCTCGCATGGAAAAATTTAAGTGCTCGTTTTTCCCACGTGCCATTCGAGAGTGGAATGGTAGAGAGACAGTATGAAGGTGGTTCACTGAACCTTCTGCCAGGCACTTCATTGTGAATAGCAGAGTAATCACGTAGATGTAGATGTTATTGTGAAGAAATAGGAAGTTTAATGCATGCTCAGGAATAAGGCTGGAACTAGCTTATTGACAGGAACTGTAAGCCATTTTTGAAATATTTCAGGCACACTGCAATGGCAGGCAGTCAAAATGAGTTTTAGATATCTAAAAAGCATGAAGGGTATGTACTTATTGTTTTCTAAAGCAGAGGACTGCTACATAATAGATTACTGTGATGCAGATTGGGCAAGAGGTTTTGGAGACAGAAAGTCAACAACTGGACACCTGATGACATGTCGAGGAGCAGAAGTATACTGGCAGAGTAAGAAACTGTGTATGGTAGCCTTATCCACAACTTTTGGTCCTGAACTCTGCATGCTAGGAGGCTCTATGGCTTCAAAGATTAGACACTTTTTTTTGTTATGGTTTTAGGGCGCAAAACTGCTACGGTCATTAGCGCCCGAAAGATTAGACAGTGAAGTACCTCCATGGCCTCAGAGAAAGATCCTATCAAACCATTTATGTGGCAATAAAGCAGCAACTGACTTGTGGTGGTGGTGGTGGTTAGTGTTTAACGTCCCGTTGACAACGAGGTCATTAGAGACGGAGCGCAAGCTCGGGTTAGGGAAGGAGTGGGAAGGAAATCGGCCGTGCCCTTTCAAAGGAACCATCTCGGCATTCGCCTGAAACGATTTAGGGAAATCACGGAAAACCTAAATCAGGATGGCCGGAGACGGGATTGAACCGTCGTCCTCCCGAATGCGAGTCCAGTGTGCTAACCACTGCGCCACCTCGCTCGGTCAACTGACTTGTCTAACAAGAAACCCCATGAGTGCGAGATCACAAGTTCAGTCTTTAGTAAGGTGTTGTCTTAACAATCATGGCAGAAAAAATATAACTCACCATGTGCGTCAGGAGGGTGATAGAAAATGAATGTCCGGGAACTGCGGAGATCAACCTTCTACGAGATGCATTTATTACATTTCACAAAGTGGACATCATTGACCTTCAAGAAATGTTCAAAACAAACCATTAACTTCCACCATGAACACCAAGTGAAAAATTACAAACCACAGTGATCACAAAGGTTAGCACAATCAAATGGTTCAAATGGCTCTGAGCACTATGGGACTTAACATCTGAGGTCATCAGTCCCCTAGACTTAGAGCTACTTAAACCTAACTAACCTAAGGACATCACACACATCCACGCCCGAGGCAGGATTCGAACCTGCGACCATAGCATTAGCACAATCAAGATCAAAGGCGAAATCCCTGGGAGATACAAACTGTGCAGGGTGTTCAGCTAGGTATCCACTTTTAAGGAATGTTTATAGAATCATATTGGTGTAAGAGGGTGATGAGAACTGGTGGAATGTGATGGCATGCAACTGAATGTGAAACAATCTGTCATGCCATTGTGAAACTGGCTACCCTTAAGGTGTAGCTGCAGATGGTGTAATATGTTTTATAGGCACAAAAAAAACACCCAGAGGCTGAATTTGCCCAGTGGTTCCCGGTTATATGAATTGCAATGCCACACACATTTAAGGAAGGACAGTTTTCTCTAAAGGAGTATGATTTTTATATACAGACCAGGAATCAAGCAAAAGCAAGCTATTTTGACCAGATATTTGGCCAAAAGCAGTGCTTGTGTCACAGATGTAGTCCTGTTACACTCATTTTCCCACTCTTGCTTGCTGTGACATAAGTATTCTCTACTGCCCTTATAAGATCACACACGTGAGAAAGAATCATAGGGAGCAGAGCACCTCTAGCTTCTTGCAGCACAATAAATAGCTTTCAGCCAATTTACCACCCAGATGAACAGTCAGCGTAAATGTATATGAATGCGTTAAAGCATTGATGTTAGCTGATCTTGCTACAACTCTTCTTGGTACCTCTAATTTCCAGAATTCCTTGCATATTCATTTCCTCTTCAAATCCTGATTGATCAGAGTTGAAAACAGATTCCTTACAAAATGATGGGATAAGTTTGTTTATCTCATCCACAAACTTTTGGATCGATTCTGCAGTTTGCTGTGTATTGTCAAGTTGATGCTTTGTTTGTCATTTTGTTATCTTACATCTTCAAATTCTGTAGCACTGTTTGAAGTTATGCTACCAACCACTGCTTACCTTGAAATCACTGTAATTTATGTCGTGCACAATTTGATGTTAATGACATATTAGGTCACTATCATGGACATACTGTAAACTGTATCGAACATCCTTGAAACAAGCAAACACAGTTTTTGTAACAAGTCCGTCTTATCCTCCCTTGAATATCCATAGTTTTTCTTATGACGAAGAGCAAGCATTGCCTGCAGGGGAGGGACTGTTAAATCTATGTTTTTGGAATCAGCCCCAAGTCACACTTTATATTTTTTTATTGACTGGTTTCGCTCTTCAAATGAACAAGAGAATTATCAGAGTATACATGTAAAAGATATACATTTAGATAATATGGAAAACTTACATTAATGTTACGTAACATACGTATTTTGACTTGTACATAATAGATTTGAGCTATCAGTCGTCCTTTTTAAATTTTATTGGCAGATATAGATTTCAGCTAGAAACTAGCCATTCTCATTGCACAATCATTTTTGATCAATGCACATGCATTGATAAAAAATGATAGTGCATTGAGAATGAATAGTTTCTAGCTGAAATCTAGATCTGCCAATAAAATTTAAAAAGGACGACTGATAGCTGAAATCTATTATTTACACGTCAATATAACAGTCGCTGCGTACAACAGCCTTCTGAATGGAAGGTAACCTGATACGTATTTTGCTTCCAGTATGGTGAATTATGTTTAACGCTGAACACAGGATTAAGATTGCCTTTAAAGTTGGCTGACAGCTCTAAAGCTTAATCTGACTGTACTATATTACTTAAACTTACATTTAAAGTGCAGTAGTAAATGGTGGCACTGACAGCACCAAAGATGAAATTGACTGTACAACAGTACTTGTAACATCTATGTATGGTCCATCCAAAGATAATTTACAACTATACAAAATGAAAGTTACATTTTAATCGCCTCTTTTTATGGGTGTGTGTATAGACATCTCATATCTGTACATATCTTCTTATCTTTCAAAAATATGAGTACATCTGTAAAAATTTAAATATTTTTCCTAATACATTAAAAGAAATATATATTCAAAGATGTCTACACAAAAATGCATTCAAATACTGTACTTTAAACATAAGTTTGAGTACGATAGTACAGTCAGATTAATCTTTAGCGCTGTCAACCAGCTTTAATGGCAATCTTTAATGCTGTCAGCCAACTTTAAACAAAAGTCACCATACTGAAAGTAGAACATGTACTTTACGTAATGTCGGTGTAAGTTTCACATATTATCTCAATTTGTATGTGTTACAGTGTATATTCTGATGACGGTCTTGTTCGTTTGAAAAGTGAAAGCAGTCAATAAAAAATATGAAGTCCAACTTGTGGCTGGTTTCAAAAACTTAGTTTTTCTTATGCACTACATAGTCATACTGCTGTGGACTTATTCAAAATCTGCTCATAAGTGTGGTGTTTTTTTTTTTTTTATGTACTTAATCATGTTTAGTTCCCATTTCTTAGACACCAACTGTCCTTTAGTATTTTCACTGGAGACAGGATTTGTGGCTCCCTGTCTGACAAGGATAATGAACTACATGACTCTACATCTGTTTCAATGTCACTTTCACTTGCTAAGCATATAACATCGTCATTGTACTCCTCACGTACATTGTCCTCACAGTCGAGTGTATATGACACCACACATTCCACTGACTCATCTTGCGAAAATGCTAATATTTCATCTGCCACTTCTTTCTCACTCTGCAAAATTCCTTGGGTTCATTTCTAAGTAAAAGTCAACTTCACCAACTGTTATTGTGGATATGATGCGGTTTGCTTTGTTTATTGTTCCCATTGCTTTGCTTTGTATCAACACCACTAGCACTGTAATATTTTTATGAGTTACTCATTGATTAAGCAGTTCAACTACATTCTGTAGCCTCAAGCTGTGCTTACTATTGGTTGCCTCAAGTCCTGCCCCCTTTGCCTTCGACAGACAATACTGTGGCTGCATGGGAGGTAATACATGGGGTGCCAAATGCCGTGAATATCATTGGCTTTGGTGAGCTCGCACTCGAGTGGTTCCCTGTAAGGCTAATGGCTACAAGAGTTCAACTAAACAGACAGACACAAGATTCTACTTTACAAAAGAAAAAATACAGTCAGCCCAAGTCCTGTGGAGCACATACCTTCAGACCAAATTCTGAAAGACATGATGACAAAACAGTGGCAAAGCCTTGCCATTATCTTCTGCTACAAGTTTTTGTACTAAAAATATAGTGGTGCCTTCTCCCTCCTTCTTTTTGCTAGGTCATGATTGTAGTGGGGGTGCACAAATCTAGAACATACGAAGGCTGTTCAAAAAGTAAGGTAACTTTTCAAATTGCGCGATCACCTTACATTCGATTATCGATCTTTTTTTGTTATGATGATACACATGTCCCGAACATATTTTCACAGTTTAAACTGCACAGCGTACTTAGTCTGTTTTTGACACAAAGAAAAGTTCGACGTGTTTTATTGTGCTCGGCAATTTTCGATTATTATATTAAAAAAAATTTTTTTTAAAAATTTTAAAAAAATGGAGCAACGAATATGCATTAAATTTTGTGTGAAAAATGGAATCGAGTGCTCTAAAACACTTGAAATGTTGAAGTGGCATACAGTGAGTTTGCTCTCACTAAAAAAAAATGTTTACAAGTTGTAAAAGATCTTCCACGATGGCCGAGAAGATGCCAATTACGAACCTCGCTCTCGATGCCCCTAGCACATCAACAACAGATGATAATGTCGAATCTCTGAAGAAAATTGTTTTAAAAAATCGTAAAATTACCATAAGAGAAGTTGCTGAGGATGTTGGCATATCAATCGGCTCATGTCATGCAATTTTTTCGGATGTTTTGGGCATGAAACGTGCATCAGCAAAGTTTGTTCCAAAACTGCTCAATTTTGACGAGAAGAACCGTCGCATGAGCATCTCTCAGGAGCTCCTGAATGACATCAATGATGATCCCGATTTGCTCAAAAGGGTCATAACTGGTGACAAAACATGGGTTTATGATTATGATGTTGAAACCAAAGCCCAGTCATCCCAAAGTAAGCATCGCGAGAGCGAAGACCGAAAAAAGCACACCAAGTTCAATCAAATGTCAAAATTTAGCTCTCTGTTTTTTTCAATTACTGTGGCACAGTGCACCATGAATTTTTGCTTCAAGGTCATACGGTAAATAAGGAATATTACCTTGATGTTATGTGCCATTTGCAAGAAGCAATATGCAAAAAAGTACAGAATTGTGGAAAAACAATTCATGGCTTTTGCATCACGCCTCTCTTGTTAAATAATCTTTTGCATTTGGAGAAAAGAGAACCACTTGCATGAATATCAAGAGCTCAGATGGAAACCCAGTTCTAAGCAAAGAAGGGAAAGCAGAAAGGTGGAAGGAGTATATAGAGGGTCTATACAGGAGCGATGTTCTTGAGGACAATATCATGTAAATGGAAGAGGATGTAGATGAAGATGAAATAGGAGACATGATACTGCACGAAGAGTTTGACAGAGCACTGAAAGACCTAAGTCGAAACAAGACAACATTCCATTAGAACTACTGACAGCCTTGGGAGAGCCAGTCCTGACAAAACTCTACCATCTGGTGAGCACGATGTATGAGACAGGCGAAATTCCCTCAGACTTCAAGAAGTATATAATAATTCCAATCCCGAAGAAATCAGGTGTTAACAGATGTGAAAATTACCAAACTATCGGTTTAATAAGTCACAGCTGCAAAATACTAGCGCAAATTATTTACAGACGAATATAAAAACTGGTAGAAGGCAACCTCGGGAAAGATCAGTTTGGATTCCGTAGAAATGTTGGAACACGTGAGGCAATACTGACCCTACGACTTATCTTAGAAGAAAGAAAGGCAAATCTATGTTTCTAGCATTTGTAGACTTAGAGAAAGCTTTTCACAATGTTGACTGGAATACTCTCTTTCAAATTCTGAAGGTGGTAGGGGTAAAATACAGGGAGTGAAAGGCTATTTACAATTTGTACAGAAACCAGATGGCAGTTATAAGAGACGAAGGACATGAAAGGGAAGCAGTGGTTGGGAAGGGTGTGAGACAGGGTTGTAGCCTCTTCCCGATGCTATTCAATCTGTATATTGAGCAAGCAGTAACGGAAACAAATGAGGTTCGCCGATGACATTATAATTCTGTCAGAAACAGCAAAGGACTTGGAAGAGCAGTTGAACCGAATGGATAGTGTCTTGAAAGGAGGGTATAAGATGAACACCAACAAAAGCAAAACAAGGATGATGGAATGTAGTCGAATTAAGTCGGGTGATGCTGAGGGAATTAGATTAGGAAATGAGACACAAAGTAGTAAAGGAGTTTTGCTATTTGGGGAGCAAAATAACTGATGATGGTCGAAGTAGAGAGGATATAAAATGTACACTGGCAATGGCAAGGAAAGCGTTTCTGAATAAGAGAAATTTGTTAACATCGAGCATTGATTTACGTGTTAGTAAGTCATTTCTGAAAGTATTTGTGTGGAGTGTAGCCACGTATGGAAGTGAAATGTGGACGATAAATATTTTAGATAACAAGAGAATAGAAGCTTTCGAAAAATAATGCTGAAGATTAGATGGCTAGATCACATAACTAATGAGGAGGTATTGAGTAGAATTGGGGAGAAGAGGAGTTTGTGGCACAACTTGACTAGAAGAAGGGATCGGTTGGTAGGACATGTTCTGAGGCATCAAGGGATCACCAATTTGGTACTGGAGGGCAGCGTGGAGGGTAAAAAATCGTAGAGGGTGACCAGGAGATGAATACACTAAGCAGATTCAGAAGGATGTAGGCTGCAGTAGGTACTGGGAGATGAGGAAGCTTGCACGGGATACAGTAGCATGGAGAGCTGCATCAAACCAGTTTCAGGGCTGAAGACCACAACAACAACAACAACAACAACATGAGTAACCATGGACACTATATGATTTTTTCCATGTGATACTGCACTTAAGTTCAGGTAAGAGCTCTTACCTTGTTAAAGTGTGTATAACATACCTTGTTGTTCTAATCAGATACCACCAGCAAATTATTCTGCTAACAATTTTCCAGTGTAACTGCAATACCCTTAGGATACCATATACGCTAATATGACACAAAAGTGCTCCACTGGAAGCACGATTATGTCCGCTTCCTTCATTGTTAAAGTTGTCAGTCACATTGGACCAGGAGAATATTTGTTTACCAGGTGCCATAAGGTGAGAACAGTACATGATGATATATCCTGAACTGGGAGTGCTTAAAAATAGCCTGCTGAAAAGCATAGGATTCAACATTGTGCCACAGATTTGGCTACACATACAAGAGGCGGTCACCTGCTGTAAAATGATCAGGATATGTAGGACAATTCCTGTGGCTCACTCACTTCCAGTTGTACATTAGTTTCACAGTCCTTATCTACACAGTGCTTTACAATACTGGACTTCCCTTACTCTATGGACTTTTAATCTAGAATGTGTATAGGTGCCTTGTGAGTAGTTAAACTTCTATCAAGTGCAGACACAGAAGAGACAACTTGGAACTGGAGGACTTAACACTTGCATAGTATATCCATCATTTTTTTAACTCCTTTGACAATAAGAGGAATACCATTAGCAGTAGCTGGCACTGTTGTTGCAGGAACAATGCATGTTACTGAACTCTGTATTGCCTTCAGTTTTCTCCCAATTCCGTGAGGTGAAAGAACAATGGGCCATATATACACTATGCATCAGCTGTAACAACAATTTAAGGCTCCCCAAGTACTATTTGCATACTCCAAACAGACACTTGGCATGACAGCTGATAGGAGCGGCCATAAGCTATTTCTCATTTACAGTTGTCCCCTCAGCCACCACGTCAATTATCAGCTTGGACTCCACAAATAATACTGTGTCATTGCTCATAATGTTAACATCTTTTTCTGTAGTACCCCGTGAAAGTTTTGTTTTTCTGTTATAACACTTGGCTGACACAAAAGTTGTAAAAATTAACCAGTGTAGTAACTAAAAACATTGGTATCACACGAAGGACTTGAGAGTAGTGTGAAATTTATGAGATAATGATGCATGTACGTGTTTTGTATTTATTTCACGGAAACATGCAAACAAAAGCTCAGAAACGAAATACAGAAAAAGGGCAAAATAATGAAACTGTTTGGAGTGAGACATACACTCATTAAATAGTAAATACAATAATCCAGAACTAAAATATTCCAGTACAGAAAAGAAACTATGATCTGAAGTCGCTGTCATGAAAGCTGCATAAATAGAACAAATAAGGTTACATGCTTCAAGAATACAGTTAATACATCATACACTGCTATATAAAATAAAATGAAAACTGTAGATGAGATTAGAGTTCAAAAACACATAACAGATTTCCAGAATGAAATTTTCACTCTGCAGCGGAGTGTGCGCTGATATGAAACTTCCTGGAAGATTAAAACTGTGTTCCGGACCGAGACTTGAACTCAGGACCTTTCCCTTTCGCAGGCAAGTGCTGTACCATCTGAGCTTCCCAAGCACAACTCGTGCCCAGTCCTCACAGCTTTACTTGCGCCAATACCTCGCCTCCTACCTTCCAAACTTCACAGAAGCTCTCCTGCGAAACTTGCAGAACTAGCGCTCCTGGAAGAAAGGATATTGGGGAGACATGGCTTTACCACAGACTGGGTGCTGTTTTGACAATGAAATTTTAGCTCTGCAGCAGAGTGTGCACTGATATGAAACTTCCTGTGGATTAGAACAGTGTGCCGGACCAAGACTCAAACTCAGGATCTTTGCCTTTCGCAGGCAAAGGTCCCGAGTTCGAGCCTCAGTCCGGCACACAGTTTTAATCTGCCAGGAAGTTCACAAAACAGATTTGACTCATTGAAGCATAAGATGACTTTTCTCTCCAAAAGAAAATTAATTATGTAATTTCTGTAAGTAGCAAATACAAAATTCATGCCAACAAGGAATGGGAAAACCCATCTACCCATAACAAAGGCAACAGTAGGGACCATCAAGAAATGGAATGCAATAAACAGACTTAAGGCACAGGAGAATAATTTAGATAAAACCAGTAACAAGAGTAGTTATATTTTGACATACACAAGATTGCCTTGGATGTGGCATAGCCAGAAACATTGCACAAACTGATTAGGCGATATCTCATACCCCGATACCTGGACACCAGTTGCGTATTCAGGAGGATAACACACCCTCCAATTACTCAGAATTCTGTCATATGCTGAATGAAAACTAAGTTGCTTTTTCTGGACACCAAAGCCCCATAACTTCAATCCTGTTGAGTATTTCTGGAATGCTGTCACGAATATTTGTTCTCTGAGCAAGTTCCAAGGGTTGAGGGTGACCTCAATCAGTCTGTACCACAATTTTCATGCTCAACACATGCCCTCGATAGTTACTGATTTTTTTAAAAAAAAAAAAAAAAAAAAAAAAAAAAAAAAAAAAAAAAAAAAAAAAACAACACCTTATACTGTCAGGGAGATTTCTGTAATTCAACTGCAAATTTATCACAACATTCACTGTTAACAATAAAATAAATGCAAAATATTTGACTTTTTATAATGATCTCAACACTTCATTTGTTCCTTAATTTATGGTAAACATAGCTAATTAACTAAAACTCTTTCAAAAATTTATCTTAAATGTGGCTTCACACTCTCGAACTGCAAAAGTTCCAGAAAATGTTTCGCAGAAAGTAAAAACGAGATTAAAAAGCAGAAGATGAATCAGATCCTCCTTTCTTCTTCTTCAGTGTATCTGTCTTGTGACAGGATTCAACTACAGGCTCCCTACCATGTCCTGTTCTGAGCGTCTTCCTCCTCCTATTTGTATGTTCATCTTCAAAATGTAGACCATCATTCTGATTCTCTCCCTAACTCTTTCTCTCATTCTTTCCACTTTTTCCTCTATTATTCTGTGTTGCAGACAGTTTCTACACAGTACATGTCCCACCAATATTTTTTTCACTTCCTGATCACTTCCAATAATCTTCTTTCTTCCCCTATTTTCTTCGTTACTTCTTCATTCCCAAATCAGATCCTCCGCACCCACATTTCGATACTATCTAAATATCTTTCTTCTTTCTTTTTAATTGTCCATGATTCATCGCTTATCATCACTATACTTCAGACATAACACTTAGCAAATCTTTTTCTCAGCACCATTTGACTTCTTCCAGCTATTAATAGTTGCTTTACCTTTTCATATGCTCTTCACCATCCATGTCTTTATTCTTTTTTACAGTTTCCATTTCCTGTATAACAAACTTCAGTAATACAGAGAGGATTTTATGTGTTCTATCTTTTTTCCATTTTTTCCATAAAAGAATATAGGCACTTCTTTCTTGCTTATTCTCATCACTTTTGTCTTTTCTATATTTATCTTCATTCCATACTCCTCAACCCCTTCTAGCATACTCTTCAGCACCTGTTGTACTTACAAACATGCATACTCTGCAAGCCACCATATGGTGCAAGCTGGGTGGGAGGTACATTGTACTGCTATTAGTGATTTCTTTTCTTGTTCCACGTACAGACAAGAGTGAGGGAAAAACGGCTGTCTACGAGGTCTGTACAAAAAAATTCTGGAACTTAATCCACAAAATATTTTCAATGCTTAACTTTTACTTAATGCACATGGTCTCCTTCATAATACTCTCCTCCACAATTGATACACCACTCCCAATGCCATTTCCACTTCTGGAAGCAATCTTGGTATGCTTCTTGGTGGATCACATGAAGTGCCAACTGCGAATTTTCTTTTATCTCATCTATCATGCCAAGCATCATCCTTTCAATGGTATTTTCAACTTTGGAAATAAAAATAGTACATATGGGCCAGGTCTGGAGAGTACAGATGAGGTAGCACACTGAATTTGTTTTTTGTGCCATAGTCATGCACCAACAGGGTTGAATGTGCAGGTGTGTTATGGTGTGCCTCGCCACATTTCAGTCTGTTTCCTACTCACATTTTCTCGCAGGTGTTGCAACACATTTCGATAGTACCGTCAATTAACAGTTAGTTCCTGTGGCATAAATTTACGATGAACTAATCCTTCAAACTCAAGAAAACTATCAGCATGGCTTTGACATTTGACCAGACCTGATGAGCTTTCTTTGGTCATGAAGAACCTTCGCCAACCCATCGTGAAATTGAACCTAGGTCTCAACATCATAACAGTAGACCCACATACCACCACCAGTAACAATCCTCTTAAGGAGGACCTCATTCTCATTTGCGAGATCCAAAAGCTCTTCAAAGGGTGCTAGGTGAAGGTCTTTCTGGGCCTGACTCATGAGCCGTGGGACGAACTTGGCGGCAACACAATGCATTCCAAGATGCTGTGTCAGAATTTCAGGATATGATCCAACTGAAATGTTACATTCTTCTGCATCCTTTCTGACAGTCAGTCTTTGATTGGCATACACACTTTCACTGACTTCCTGACATAAGCATCCGGCCATTTTTAAACTGGGTAAACCTTTCGTAACATCAAGTTCAGCTTACGCATTCATCACCGTAAGCTTCCTGCATCATTTGGTGTGCATCTGTACAGGTTTTCTTGAATTCCACACAAAACTTAATGCAGATGTTTTGCTCCTCTGACACTGCGATCTCGGAGTTTGCAAACTGTGCGAAACTACTACTTAATGCAGCACTGAACAATAACTAACAGACATACAACAATGACACCTTCAGCAGTTACACATTAAATACAGCCATGTGCGGGTGTGCCAACTGCATTTCACTCGAGCACACCACTGACACAAAATTACGAATGTTTCGGAATTTTTTGAATAGATCTCCTAAATGCCCCATATCTTTGTGGTCTCTACCTGAAACGTATGTTGGCAGTTATAGAATAGTTCTGTAGTCAACATGAAATGCTGAAATTTTCTCAATAGTTTTCAAGAAAAAAATGTCATTCTCCCTCCAGGACTGCGATTTCCGTTCAGCAACCATCTCCATAATGCCTGCATATCGACAGAACCTAATGGTAACATATCTAGCAGCTTCCCACTGAACTGTTTCGATGTCATCCTTTATTCCAGTCTAACCCATGACAAGACCTGCCGTAAGGCACAATACCATACTACTTACTACTTACTACTACTACTACTTTTTTCCAACCTGGTGGATATTACAAACGCTCAAGTAGTACTCAACAAAGGGTCACAGTAGTGTTCTGTAAGTGGTTTGCTTTACAGATGAACCACACTTTCCTACAATTCTTCCATTCACCCTCCCTACTACAATCCTTTACATGCTCATTCTGTTTCATATCCCTTTGCAAAGTTTTGCCTACATACTTAATCGACATGATTGTGACCAGCAGGACACTACTAATGCTGTATTCGAACATTAGGGGTTTGTTTTTCCTTCTCATCTGCATTAACTTACATTTTCATCATGTCAACTATACATTTCATTTAAGTCATCTTGTATCCTCCAACAGTCATTCAATGATGACACCTTCCCTTACACCACAGCATCATCAGCAAAAAAACCACCAATTGTTGCTAACCCTCTCCATCAGATCATTTATGTATATCTTTACCTCTATAGAAAGACTGATATCATGATCACTAATCCTTGTTCTTACACTGACACCACTGATAAGGTCATGCTGTTTGTAGCTACAAGGTCTAAACATTGCCTTTGCATGTGGGCCGTCAAACCAGCTGCTCAAGACAGTTTTTGGAAAACTGTGTTCAAAAGTACTTTGCAAGATGACCTGTCAGTACCTCCTGCAATGAATCCATATATGTCCCAATCCCTCCAATTAATACTGCATGGTCTGGGTATTTCTGCACTACTGAGCATACACTTTTTTGAATGAATCTAAAACTGTCACAGCGGAATTGTGTGACTAGAAAAAAACATCCAACAATAACTTGATTTCACATAGACCTGTTACGTACGCCCTCCTCTTCTGATTCTACCAGTACCGCTACATCATCTGCGTATTTTATAGTCTTTATACAATGGGAAATCCAGGATGGAATCTAACAATAATGTGAAAAGGAAAGTTGCTACCCACCATATAGTGGAGACACTGAGTTGTAGATAGGCACAACAAAAAGACTGTCACAAATAAGCTTTTGGCCAACAAGGCCTTTGTCAAAAATATACAAAACACACACACACACACACACACACACACACACACACACACACACAGGTGCGCATGCGCCCACGCAACTCTCACACGCGTAACTGCACACTATGGCGGCTGAAGCCACAATGTGAGCAGCATCTGCAGCAGTGCACGATGGGTGTGGCAACTGGGTGGGGGTAAGGAGGAGGCTAGGGCAGGGAGGGGGAGGTGTAGTACATTAGGAGTGGGAGACAGTGAACTGCTGCTGGGGACCACACAGGGGTGAGGTGGAGAGTGGGTAGGGCAGCTAGGTGTAGGTGTAGTCAGGAAGGCAGGGGAGAGATGTGCAGGAGAGGGGTGGGAGTGTAGCAGAAAAGGAGAGAAGTAAAAACACTGGTGTGACAGTGGAATGAGGGCTGTGTAGTGCTGGAATGGGAACAGGGAGGGGCTGGATGGCTGAGGACAATGACTAAGTCATGACTTCATTAGTCATTATCCTCACCCATCTATATTCCCACTCCAGCACTACACAGCCCTCATTCCACAATCGCACCCAGTGTTTTTACTTCTCTCCTTTTCCACTACCCCCCCACCCCGTCTCCCCCACCTCTCCCCTGCCTCTGTCTAACATCCTGACCGCACCTAGTTGCCCTACCCTCTCTCCACCTCGTCCCTGCATGCTCTCCAGTAGTACTTCACTGTCCCCCACCCCTACCCAACTATCCCTCCCCCTCCCCACCCCAGCCTCCTCCTTACTGCCACCCAGTTGCCACTCCTATCATGCACTGCTGATGACGCTGCTCGCAGTGTGGCTTCAGCTGCCAGAGAGTGCAGTTACGTGTGCGGGAGTTACGTCTGCGTGCGCGTTTGTGTGTGTGTGTGTGTGTGTGTGTGTGTGTGTGTGTGTGTGTGTGTGATCCACTTTCAACAAAGGTTTTGTTGGCTGAAAGCTTATTTGTGACAGTCCTTTTGTAGTGTCTATCTGCGACTCAGCATCTCCGCTATATGGTGAGTATCAACTCTCCTTTTCATATTATTGTTTTATAGCCTTTAACCTTTCTCCTTCAGTTATAATACCTGTGTCCTCTATGATACTACACACCAACACTTCTCCATATCCACTGAATAGCTTCAGTAACAGTGATCATCCTTGCCTTACACCCCTACCAATGGTCATCTCTCTTGTCTCCTCAATCCCTCCTCTTATTGTTACTCTTTATTAATATTTTATCATTCCAGTCTAGTCCAACATCTTTTAAAATCTTCAGTCATATACTCTAGTTGACTATTGAATGCCTTCTCCCAGCTGATTAAAATGAATATACATTACTTTGTTCACTCCAGTCATCTTCAGATAATCAATAGCATCTCTTGTTCCTTATACTGTTTTGTGACCGAACTGGTCTTCCCCACATTTTAATCTGCTTCCCTTTCAGTTATCCTCAGTATGACTCTTGTTCCAGGCTGTGTAACATCGCTGATAAAACTGTCTGTCCTTCAGTCTTTGCATTCTTTTGCATTGCACACTGCACTTTTTAGGTAATGACACTACAATGATCTTAAGTATATCTTTCACTACCTCAGCCAGTCTGGAAATTGCATTTCAACCTAAGACTTTCAGTACCTCAGATAGTAGACTGTCACAGACCAATGGTTTCTTTTCCTGGAGTTCTGAACTGCTTTCTCCAATGTCCATTTGAATATCTTAGTGCCCCAGTTTTCTTCATTCTATTCCCCTTCATCTTCCAAATACTCACACAAAATTCCCCAGTAACTGAGTGCTGAATCAGATGAAAATGAAAGATCGTTCTGAACAGTTGCTTGTGAAGCCAATGCAGAATGATCTGTAACAAGAACTAAGTCTTATGCTAATAGACAGTATAATTGGTGCACAAGTTAAAAGCCTTTCATTATTCTTTGGAAAGGGAAATGTTAAAGAGACTTGGTAAAGTTTCAGTACAAAATTAATAAGATGGCTTTGCACATTTGTTATTTTACACACACACACACACACACACACACACACACACACACACACACACACACACATGAGAGAGGCGATTTAATGTCCCATTTACACCAAGGCAGTGAGACACACAGAACACCATCAGAAAGGTAAGAGAAGGAGAACAGACAGACACACTTTTGAAAGTAGCATCTTAATAACTGCCTACTGAGTTTTAGGGAACATATGGAAAACTTGTGGTAGGAGGGCCTGACAGGGATTTGAACCCATTTCTATTACACACAAGTAATCTCTTAAGTGTTGTGCAATTTTTTTATCATGTTACAAATATTTATGTTTACTTGTCAGTATCCATGGTACACCAAGAGAGTAAAATCATGTATGTTTATGCTATTTACAACAATTTTATTCTAAAATTATCATTCAGTGGAATTAAATTGCATAGTTAAGTTCATTATTCCAACTGTGACCAACAAGTGTAAAACAAAACAAAAAAAATACCTGTATGATATCCCTACTAAACAGCTGGTTGCATATTGGACACGATATTTTTGGACTTTCACTGTCTTCCACATTCTTAATGGCTGGAAGGCATGGTGCTGGACTTCGAGAAGCATTAGAAAGCTGAAAAAAAAAAAAAAAACAATTATTAATAAATTTGTAGAAATTAATAATAATAATAATAATAATAATAAGGCCCGGGAAATGAATAAACCTCAGGTATGTGCTGCCAGTCGTAAAAGGCGACGAAAAGAACAAACCACTAATAGGGCTAACCCCCCTTTTTGTGTTATTAGTTGGTTCAGGACAGAACTAATGAAGCCTCGGACAAGCGCTGTCATGGTTGGGGACAACGCTTGAACCCTATGCCCGTCCACAGTGGTAACGACACTGCTAGCCACACGGAAAATGATTTAAATCCAAATAGAGGTGTTTTGCAGGATATGATTCCTGCAACCACTCTAGAAGGAAAACAAAGACAGAGGATGAGATGGTCAGATGAAGTTAACCGACATCTCATGTTCTGTTATTACCAAGCAACAAACTTAGGAACCAACACAACTGGATACAGATCACAAGTATACACAACATTTATTACCAGATACCCAGAATTAAAATTTTTATCAGAACAACGACTAGCTGATCAGATCCGTGTAATAATCAAAAATAACAGGATACCCTAGTCAGAATTAGAAAACATCAAACAACAAGTACAACAAATACTGGAACAAAATAATGTGCAATCAGAAGAAGAAGAAAATACAGTAATGGACCCAAACATCCCAGAGCAAACAAACAAAGAGCAACATGCATCAATTAAACAATCAAAGGAAAACGAAATCTTAAGACAGCCACCAGAACAAGCACAAATAGAACACAAAATGACACACATGTTAGATATAGAAGAAAAATTTCAGCTGACATGTACAGAATACAAAGACACCAATACAGATGTTAGACCATTCTTGCATAGACCACCAAATAACCCACAAGTCGAAACAACAACAACAACTATCAACACAATCATACACAACAAAATAAATGAAAATACAACTATGGAAGAGTTACAACTACTGATTTATATAGGAGCACTCACTACACTAAATATACACACTAGGCAGAGATCAGAGCCAACCAACAGACAGAAGAAACCCACAAAACCAGCACGGCAACACAGGCTACAGATCAGAATAGAAAAACTGAGAAAAAACATCGGAGAGCTAACACAATTTATAAGAAATGAAATATCAGACAAAAAACGAAAAAGGTTAGGTAAAATCTCACAACAAGAAGTGATAGAGCAATTAGATGAAAAGAAGCAGAAATTACAAGCATTGGGCAAACGACTTAGAAGATACAAAAAAAAGTGAAAATAGAAGGAAACAAAACCAAACATTCAACACAAACCAAAAGAAATTTTACCAGACAATAGATAACACACACACATTAAAATAGACGATCCACCAAACATAGCTGACATGGAACACTTCTGGAGCAACATATGGTCAAACCCTGTACAACATAACAGACATGCACGGTGGATACAAGTAGAAACAGACACATACAAGATGATACCGCAAATGCCTGAAGTGATAATTTTGCAACATGAAGTCACCCGAGCAATTAATTCTACGCTCAATTGAAAAGCCCCTGGAAAAGATAAAATAGCAAATTTCTGGCTAAAGAAGTTCACATCAACACATTCACATCTAACTAAATTATTTAAGTTACATGCAGACCCATACACATTTCCTGATACACTTACACAAGGAATAACTTATCTGAAACCTAAAGATCAAGCAGACACGGTAAACCCAGCAAAATATCGCCCCATAACATGCCTACCAACAATATACAAAATATTAACTTCAGTCACTACACAGAAATTAATGACACATACAACACAGAACAAAATAATAAATGAAGAACAAAAAGGCTGCAGCAAAGGAGCACAAGGATGTAAAGAACAACTGATAATAGATGCAGATGTGACATATCAAGCTAAAACTAAACAAAGGTCACTACACTACGCATACGTTGATTACCAAAAAGCTTTTGATAGTGTACCCCCCTCATGGTTACTACAAATATTGGAAAGATCCTAAATTGATACAGTTCCTAAACATAGTAATGAAAAAATGGAAAACCACACTTAATATCCAAACAAATTCAAATAATATCACATCACAGCCAATACAGATTAAGCGTGGAATATACCAAGGAGACTCATTAAGTCCTTTCTGGTTCTGCCTTGTTCTGAACCCACTATCCAACATGCTAAATAATACAAATTATGGATACAATATTACTGGAACATATCAACACAAAATCACACATTTGCTATACATGGATGATCTAAAATTACTGGCAGCAACAACTCAACCAATTACTAAAGATAACAGAAGTATTCAGAAATGGTATAAATATGGCTTTTGGAACAGACAAATGTAAGAAAAATAGCATAGTCAAGGGAAAACACACTAAACAAGAAGATTACATATTGGATAACCACAGTGACTGCATAGAAGCGATGGAAAAACAGATGCATATAAATATCTAGGATACAGACAAAAAATAGGAATAGATAATACAAATATTAAAGAAGAACTAAAAGAAAAATATAGACAAAGACTAACAAAAATACTGAAAACAGAATTGACAGCAGGAAACAAGACAAAAGCTATAAATACTTATGCTATACCAATATTGACCTACTCATTTGGAGTAGTGAAATGGAGTAACACAGACCTAGAAGCACTCAATACACTTACATGACCACAATGCCACAAATATAGAATACATCACATACATTCAGGAACAGAAAGACTCACATTAAGCAGAAAGGAAGGAGGAAGGGGATTTATCGACATAAAAAACCTACATTATGGATAGGTAGACAATTTAAGAAAATTCTTTATAGAACGAGCAGGAACTAGCAAAATACACAAAGCAATCATTCATATAAATACATCGGCTACAACACTGAAATTTCAGAACCACTTCTACAACCCTTTAGATCACATAACATCAACAGATACGAAGAAAGTAAATTGGAAAAAGAAAACACTACATGGCAAGCACCCGTATCATCTAACACATCCACACATCGATCAAGACGCATCCAACATTTGGCTAAGAAAAGGCAATATATACAATGAGACGGAAGGATTCATCATTGCACTACAGGATCAAACAATAAACACCAGATATTGCAGCACGCATATTATTAAAGATCCCAATACCGCAACAGATAAATGCAGACTTTGCAAACAACAAATAGAAACAGTAGATCACATCACAAGCGGATGTACAATACTGGCAAATACAGAATACCCCAGAAGACACGACAATGTAGCAAAAATAATACATCAACAACTTGCCATACAACATAAACTAATAAAACAACACGTTCCCACATACAAGTATGCATCACAAAATGTACTGGAGAATGATGAATACAAATTATACTGGAACAGATAAAACAACACCACTTAGCAAACCTCACATCATACTCACCAATAAAAAGAAGAAATTAGCACAACTAATCGAAATATCCATACCCAATACAACAAATATACAGAAGAAAACAGGACAAAAAATTGAAAAATACATCCAACTGGCTGAGGAAGTCAAGGACATGTGGCATCAGGATCAAGTTGACATTATACCAATTATACTACCAACTACAGCAGGAGTCATACCACACAATATCCACCAGTACATCAGCGCAATACAGCTACAGCCAAACGTATATATACAACTACAGAAATCTGTAATTATTGATACATGTTCAATTACCCAAAAGTTCCTAAATGCAATGTAACATATACCGTACAGTTAAAAGGAAGTCACCCTTGATCAAGGTCCGCGTCACTTTCCATTTTTAACCAGACATAACGTCTGAGAAAGGAAAGAAATAATAATAATGACTGCTGTGGATTCTGGGAGAATGATTGAGCAACAATGAATAATATATGGTTACAAAGATGATGCAGAAAACAGATAAAAATGATGGAAGCTAGCTGTTGATAATTATAACAAAAGTATCATGTCAAAAGATGTACTGTATTTGGAAGTGGAAGCCAGTGTGAACTGAGTATAATAGAGCAAATAGGAAAGAACCCCTTTTTAAGTTACAATTTCCCCAATAATTACTGCTGAATTTTGAGATTCACTATCAGAAATCTTATTTAATTTCATCTGGAAATTACTGAATAGAGCATTAAGTGATATAAGTAAAGGCAACCACTTGCGTGTAACAGACTGATGTGTGGAATATAGAGAGATATTACGGAAACAGTATTCACACTAGCTTTTGATCTCTTGTTCTTTCCCTTGTAAAAGTACATACATTTACACACACAACCACACCGACATCCAAACGCACACTCCTGTAGTCACGGTGAGATTTGGCCACAGGACACAGTATGTTTGAGTATCTGTGTGTGTGAATGTGTCCACTTCTACTAGAAGGGAAAAAAAATCTCAAAAGCTTGAGTGAATACTGTTTCCTGTTAAGCATTTCTATGCTCCACACATCAGTCTGCTATAGGTGAGTGGTTGCCTTTCTCTTATTTTATGTATTTAATTTCATCTGTTATCTACCCAAACATAGTCACATTTATTTTATCAATTTCATCTGTTATCTACCCAAACATAGTCACATTTATTTTATCATAAAACTTCGTTTCTTACAGATTCCACACCTATATTCATAATGTCCTGCACTTTAAGTGGTTTCAATAATGCAGGTTCTATGTATACATTATATGGTGGAAAATCTCCAAATACTCCTGTGTGATTCAGGCTCTGCTTGGAAAGGTGCATAAGTGCAGGCACAGTGTGTCTACAACACAGATACTTATTCTAGAGTTAGTTTGGACACGGACACACACACACATACATAGAGAGAGAGAGGCCTAGTTAACTTAATTTGAAATGATTTATGCAGTACACTTCACATCTACAACAGCTTGGAATGCAAACTAAGTTAACACACATTCAGTCAGTTTCACACACATTATCACTCAAAGTGTAAATCTTTAAACATTGTCCCTGTTTTAAAATATTACAAACATTGGACATAGTAACAGAATAAAGACTAAATTAATATGACAAAGTGTGTTTCCCTGGGCACTTAAACACCTGGATGTGCCAACCATCCTGAGAATACATTTAAACCTACTTTCTACGGATTCATGAAGCAAATCTTCATCTGTTAAAACAGAGCATCTCTTCATCTGTTAAAACAGAGCATAGATCAAGCAGTAAACACATATGTATATAAAAATGGATTTATTTGTGTGTGTGTGTGTGTGTGTGTGTATGTGTGTGTGTGTGTGTGTTTCACCTCTCATCCAAAATCTCTGAACTGATTTCAAGCAAACTTGTTAAGCATACTACTTTTAGTCTTAAAAGAAAGAAAGTTGGGTAAAAGCCATCTCCACTGGGGTGGAGGTGAATATGGGATGATATAGGAGAAGGGCAGAGTGAGGGAGAAGGAGGTGGTGGACAGAGAGAGAGGGAGGAGAAAATGGAGAGAGAGTAAAGGAAGGGCAGATGGGCAATGAGAGGGGGGGGGGAACAGAGAGAAGGGGCAGGAGGGAGGGAGGGGGAGGGCGGGAGGGGGGAGAGAGAGAGAGATGGAGGGGGGGGGGGGATAAGGGAGGAGGACATGGACAGAGAGCGAAAGGGGAGGAGGTGGTGGACAGAGAAAGGAAGGGGAGGTAGGCGGTGGACAAACAGAGAAGGGGGAGGAGGAGTTGGACATAATGGAGGAGGAGGGGATGGATACAGACAGGGGGAGGAAGAGATGAAAGGAGAGAGAGAGAGAGAGAGAGAGAGAGAGAGAGAGAGAGAGAGATGGAATGATAGAGGGAGGGGAAAGAGAGAGGGATGGAAGGAGAATGGGAGAAGAAGTGGAAGGAGATGGAAAGAGAGAGGGAGGTGAGGGAGATGGAAAGAGAGGGGGAGGTGAGGGAGATGGAAAGAGAGGGGGAGGTGAGGGAGATGGAAAGAAAGGGGGAGGTGAAGGAGATGGACAGAGAAGAGGAGATGGACAAAGACAGAGGAGGAGATGTGTGCAATATGAGTCAGACATGTATGCAGGTGAAACTGTGGGCAAAATTATAGTATAAAATACAGTCTGTTGAGCTGGGACATAGTAAAATTGTGTGTCACAATTGCCAAACACTGATAGGTTTTCTAACTAGGACAGGCATCCTTACATCAGCAGACTACGCCTTATTCATAGTCAATTGAGATCATCATCTCCTGTGATAGATCAGAAGAAGATGTGCCATGGGCAAGTAGTTGAATTTATCAGCTACAGCTGTCTGTCACTTCCAACAATCATTCTTCCCACCAACACTGTACTTCAATAGTGAGGTGGTAACAAGCAGTGGGATGACACATTCAATCATTATATTTTCTTTCATGTTTCTTTGGCTATCACATCTGCTACCATATTAACTAAATCCACATTTGTCTTTGTATCCACAAGAATCTCACCACCTTCCCCACCCTTTGTACATGAATATGAGGTTCCGGATTTTTCTGGTGTTGTTCATCTATCGGACACTTTATTTTGTAGATTTAAGCGCACACACGCATACACACACACGCACACACACGCGCACACACACACACACACACACACACACACACACACACACACACACAGAGTTAAAGCAGGTTAAGAATTTCTGAGTGGAGTACATATTATCTGGTCAAATGCACTCCCAACTGCTTGTAAATCTGCATCAAAAACAATAAATTCAAGTAGTAATAAAATCTTTGAGGATGTGCTCAGTGGAAATCACAGGGCAGCCAAGAGAGTCCATCTTATTTTTGAGGATGTGCTCGGAGAAAACCACAGGGCAGCCAAGAAAGTCCACCTTCTGGACCAATACCTGAATACTGATACTATATAGTTCAAGTGCTCATCCGAAATTTCAATAAATATTAGGTTACAAACCATATCCATGTGAGTATAGCCTCTCCCGCACTTCAAGAAATCTACCATATTTTAATGTCTCTTCAGCAACTAGGGAAGTTAGCTCCAACCCTGAGTACTGCTTTTCTCCCACACAAAGTTCTCTTGGTCACACACGCTGCAGCTTCAAACATGCCATGCTGCTCATGAACAGTTTATGAAAATGAATTTCATTGCAGTGTGAGTAACATTTGGCATTCTGGGACAGCTAACAAGCAGTACGGGATTGATGCTAAGGGTACATGTGGCCAGACTAGTCCCATCATCGTGGATAACTCCAACATCTTAATATAATGAGGTTTCACTGCTTCTTACACTGTGCACCCACAATAACTGGAGCACACACATCCTATTAGCTCTCCAAGACATGTGACTAAGGTATTTTATTATGTAATGCTGTTCAGTTTTAGTGGAATTTGTGAGGAACCCACCGCAAAGTGTTGTAGTAGCAACCACGGGCCTTTAAGCACAACATGGAGACATAGGGATGAGAATAACACATACGCAAAAGGACTGTGAGATGGGCCAACCGTGCTTGGTGAAACCTGCACCACGCAGCAGTAATAGCGAGAGTGTGGGCAGAGCAATACCACTACACCAGGGCAAGACCCATATCACAATATGGTGTAGCTACATGATCAAGGGCTGCGTAACAGTGCAACAAATGTGCCTCACAACCATAAAAACAAGTGTGAATTTTGAGGCAGATTCATTGGGAGTCCAGGAACACCACCAAATGCGAGGTCCATGGTAGACAATGAGACGACAGCTGCACCCATGGGTTCGGGACTGATCGGGTGAATTGTCTCCTCAACTGAGTCTCCATGTATGACTTGTTGCACAGCACCGCTGACCTGCTCCCTGCACCTGTCGTCGCCAGACTCCTGCCCAGCAGCAGTGGGTCATGTCCTGTGCAAGGAAGTCTCCACTTGCTTTTGCAGTGGTCACGAGCAGGCCTTGAATCATCAGGTATGGCCATTCCACAGTGGAACACCGCCACAGCAGAAGCAAGAGAATACCACTGATGTCAAGTCCACGGCCTACTGTTATGACACCGGCTGTTGCTCGGCCTGATGTCAGTATTGCAGGGTGCCTAGGTGTGCATCAGCTCGTGAGGCCAGAAGCAGCTGCCTGTCAGCCAATGCCGGCCAGGGTTACGGGAATGTGGCATGTCTGCCTCATAGTACTAATGACATGATGTGTATTTGAAGATGAATAAAACACTTCTCTCAACCAGCAGCGTGTCACTGAGCCCACCAGCCTGTCACTCCACAACTCACAACTGTCCTGGCACTTTCAGAGACCTAGTCTTTAGTTTCACTTGGATGTGATTATTAAAACTCCTTTGTATCGAATATGAGACACAGGACCTTCACCAAGTTTATAAAACTGCCATCAATCATAATCAGTTCAAGTATGTTAAAATTAAGACAAGGTCTGTTAACATTTGGAACCAATTTTTTCACCCTACTAGTCCAACCACCAAAACATGAGCTGTAACAGGGATGTTCCCCATGCAGGGTTGGGAAAAGAAACACATTCATAAATAAGAAATACTGAACTGCACTCTCTATAATGATAGTTGTACTACTAATAGTACTTAAAACTTCTTTGAAAAAAGTCAGACAGAACTCCACTGACTTGACATCTAAACAATTAATTGAGCAGCAGGAAGGACTGTAGGAATGCAAGTTGACAACTTTCAAAGGCTCATTGACAGACCTACCATAAACATTTTGGCCTTCTATTAGCATCTTATCCATTCATTGGTACAAGTTACTACTTGCACAGTTTAAAAGGTTCATAAGATACAAGACAATAAATCACCACACTGACGTGACGTGAGGCGAGGTGAGGTGAGGTGTGGCGAGGTGTGAGGTGAACTGTAAAATGCTGATGGATGGCAGGGATGCAGCTTAGGGACAGAATAGAGATGTAGTACCAGCAAGCTTGCGCTGGTGTGTGCAAAGGGAATGAGTGATATACAATGAAGTTGAGAAGTTGATTGTGGTAGGGGTAGATAGAGCAGAGGAAGAAGGAAAAGGAGAGGAGAAAAGAGTGTGAGTGGAAAATGGAAGAAATGGAAGGGTAGTGGCATAGGTATGGGGGTGGAATGGGGGGGGGGGGGATTTTAAGTTGGTGTTGGAACTTGGGATCATGGAGACCCATGACTGGAGGATTGCAGGATGTTTTGTATGGGTAATTCCCATCTATATAATCCACAAAAGATTGCATTGGTAGGGAGAGGTGGGTGGGATGTAACCAAGTGGCACAGCTTTTAAAGTGGTCAAACCTGCTGTGCTCAGCAGTATGTTTTGCCACAGGCTACAGTGAAGTAACAGAAATGTGCGCGAGTTCTCTCTCTCTCTCTCTCCCCCCCCCCCCCCCCCCCACCACACACACACACACACACACACACACACACACACACACACACACACAGAGAGAGTTGCCTCCTCTACTTCAACTGCACATGAACGCATATCTCATAGAAGAAGAAAAGAAATGATACTTGCCATAGCTGACTTATCATGGATCACTAGTATCCTATATTTACAGAAGGGAAGAAAAGTACTGACTTACCCTATCTTCTTCAACTTCTACTACGTTGTCATCAGCCAACTGAAAATCAAGTCGCCGTCTTTTTGTTACGTTCTGATCAGGAACAGGTGGACTCTCAGTTCTGTCTACAGCCCTTGTCTTTCTGTCATTGTCACACACTACTACTCTAGACGGATCTGTCCTCGATGGCAATCTCTTCAATGAAACAACTGGCGAAGAAGTAGGAGAACTTGGCAGACTGTAGTGTTCTTTGTTTGGAGTACTTGCTGGAGATGAGATAGTTCTTTGAGACACTGGACTCTTCAAATTTTCACACTGAAGTAACTCCTTCTTATCAGTGTCCTCCACGATAACTACAGGTGAACTACCTTCACACGTTTCATTTTTATCATTTGAATTTATAGATGCATTTGCCCGCCGCAAAGAAAGCCTTTTTGTTGGAATGGTGGGTGAGCTTGCTTCACTAGCTTGTGAAGGTGTACTTACATTCACTTTTTTTGGAGATTTATCTGAACTATGAGTCATGGATTGATTTAAGTTTTCTTGCAAATACAACTTTTTAGCACTGTTGATTTCCTCTACAATGACTAATGGTGGGGAATCCCTGCGTGACTGCTGGTCTTTCTTGGAGTTATCCTTTACTTCATTATTCAAAATTATGTCATCTGTTTGGGACATGTCATTGTTACCTTTACCTCCTGGAGAGCTTAGCGATTCACTCGAGTTGTCGTCATCAAGGAATTCCAAATAATCCCTCTCAATTTTATTTTGCCTGCCTCTCAAATTGTACCTCTGATTAGCACGAGTTTCTGTGTTACAGACTGAATCTTTGCGGGTTCTTGGCGGCAAAGTGAAAGTGGGGCCAACAATTGGTTTCCCCCACTCTACACAATTTAGCTTTTTATTTCGGGCCTTTTCAAGCTTCTTTGCATAACTAATGCTATACTTTCTGAACTCCACTGCGAAAGTATCATAGTCCAGTCCTTGAGCTAATAAATCAAAAGGAAATCTTAAATAGTCTTTTCCCCGTTTTCTTTTAAAACTATCGCGATATGATTCCTTATCAACAAAAAATGGGTTTATATTTCGTTTTTTGTCCCTGAGATGGTCATGCTTTAAGGTAGCAGGTGAACTTTCTTTATTTTCTGGAGAATCCTGTGATTTTCCTTCTTCATTTGTTATGCTTGTTGTTCCTTCCACACTAACATTGGGTACACTCTGATCAGATGTATCAACCATCTCTATACTGTCTGTGGAAGACACACTGCCTGCTTTTGAACTGGCTTGAGATGAAGATTTGTCTTCCTCAATTTGTGAAGCAGGCAGTTCCAATTCATTTGCCTGTTCTTCAGACACCTGTAAACAGAATAATAAAGTTAACTTAATTAAAAACAACCAAGAAGATTTTTCTGTAAAGAACAAGTGTATAATAATTTTTTGCTACAAAGAAAAAAATGGTTGGGCTGAAGCAATGGAATTTCTGTATTTCAGATGAAGTAAATTAGTAAATACTTTCTACTGTTTGGAATGTACTGTGTTTGAAATGCACAAAATAATTTCTACATGACTTTGAATTACTGGGTATCCATTTTTTATTGATGTTCACTCAACAGACACAGATATCACCAGACAGCGTACATAGCTACATAAAATTAATGATAAATTACACACAAAAATATATAAAACTGCAAATATGATTTAAATTATACTGAACCATCTTCCACGCAATCAGATACACCACAAACGGACTTTTATAACACCATCCACCTAAACTAACTTACGCTGACCTTTTCAGTCTCAGGAAACTCTTCTTATATCAGTTGCTGTTTTTACCACGCAGTTATATGTTCATTCCTAGTAACTACTGGTCACGTTGTCCTTTTCTCCCTGCCTTTTCTCGACTGTGTTCTATGAGGCACAAACAACGCATGTTTCATAACTGTTACCTCCTTATCTTCAATCCTCAAATCTGTTATCTGGCTTTACCTTTTTGTTTTTGTTTTTGTTTTTGTTTCTGTTTCTATCTGCTCCTTATTGATACTGCTGTTAAAGTTTTCTTACAAGGCTCCTGCAATGTCCATGTACAAATATCTTATCACAGTTTGAATCTTGACCAGCAAACTCTATTTTTTGTCATCTCTTGTATTACACTTACTGTGAACTATCAATATAGAAGTCTCAGTTTTCAAAGGGATAATAATGAAAATAAATATGAAAAAAGATTATATATTCTGAGGCAGTGATGCATGAAGTACGGTACACATATGTAGCTTATTAAATGCAACATCGCATGTTGAACTTTAGCTCAAGGGTGACACTATTTCACAAGATTCTGTATAGCCACAAATACCCAAAATTTTCACTTGCTACCAAAGAATGAAAACAATGACCAAAGCAAAAACACAATAAATCCCACAACATCCTATCTTGATAATGACTAACTTTGTATGTATTGGGCATGAAATACAATACTCACATGGCACTTAACATCATCAGCTGCTAAGACTGAAATAAAATCACCACTGATGCATTATCTCATACTGAATAACAACCATGACTAGAAGATAAAAGACAAAGGAAAAGGTTAGGTCATATTAACAATTAATCTGTCAATCCTGTTTCAAAAAGTACCTTTCATAAGATTATCTATACATCCAACAGACAGTAATTCCTGATCTCAATAAGAAAGCTACAGAATTTTTTCTGGAAATAGGTGCAAAATAATCTTGCTTGCTATGTTCCAAAATATGATTTAAAAAAAATTGTACCCTTCTCTAAAAAAGATGATTTGTGTAATATGATGAAGCGTTTACCAAAGAGAGAGACTCCACAGGTTCAAATGCAGTGTATTCGTACCAGCAGACAAGGAACTTAAATCAACAAAGAGAGTACTTCAATCTGGACATGGAATAGTTTGGGTTCGGTTAACCAATAAGGGCAGACTCAAATATACGGTATGATATTTTCTAGGTCACCAGACTCATCCTGTAAGTAACTGTATAATTATGAGAAAACTTGAAAGTTAACTAGTATGTATGAAACTTCCTGCCATATTAAAACTATGAGTCAGACCGAGACTCGAACTCGGGACCTTTGCCTTTTGCAGGCAAGTGCTCTACTGACTGAGCTACCCAAGCATGACTCACGACCCATCTTCACAGCTTTATTTCCACCAGTATCTCGTCTCCTACCTTCCAAACTTCACAGAAGCTCTCCTTAAACCTTGCAAGACTAGCACTCCTTTCTTCCAGGAGTGCTAGTTTTGAAAGGTTTGCAGGAGAGCTTCTATGAAGTACAGGCACAAACAAGATACTGGCAGAAGTAAAACTGTGAGGATGGGTCGTGAGTTATGCTTGGGTAGCTCAGTCGGTAGAACACTTGCCCGCGAAAGTCTCCGTCCGACACACAGTTTTAATCTGATAAGAAGTTTCATATAAGCACACACACCGCTGCAGACTGAAAATTTCATTCTCTCTACTAGTGTGTATGATTCTCACTCAGATACTGACTTCACCAACTGATTGGAAAGTGGCAACATGACAAAACTAACAGAAAAATTTCTGTACAGGGTATCTCTAAAAATTACGAAGAATAGAGAGCTTGTAACCTCACTCATGATGTACATATCTTAAGTTTGTTGGCAAACAAACAGGTCAGACCTTTTTGAAAATGATTACAGAGACTGGATCATTGACCCTGATGCAGTTGTAAGAAAAATGTTTACAAATATACAAAACACTACCAAAAAGTAAAAAACTTTAGACACCCAGTAATTCCAAGAAGGAGGATGTCACCCTTTCTTCAGACACACTAGAATAATATGATTTAAATAACTAAAGTGTAGAGGAACTGTGCAAATGTTGAAGGAAAAAGGAAAAGAATGCAACTGTTAGATTAATTAATGATGACAAGAGTTGCCTCTTGGTATATAAATAATACTGAAAACACTTTTTGAAACATTGTCATCAGCACAGTTGGTAAGAAGCAGAAAAATACACATAGGAAGCTGTTCATTGAAACATATTTGGCTACCAAAAATATAATACATGACACTTTGAGTAACTGTAGCAAAATATACTCACAGGACTTTTCAGGATTAATGAGTCACACACAACTGATGTCCGTAAAACATCAGAAACACGCAGGAGTAGGAATGTGAATGGGAATTATCAGAGGTGCTCAATTGTAGATGAAGCAAACAATAGGCTCTGAATTATGAGGTAACTGTGGCTTCTCTACAAAATAATAAATGGAAGGAAAAGTACCACTTGCCATGCACTTTATAAGGATTCACGAGGCTAGAAACAGGCCAGATCCTATCAATGTCAGTATAGAAACAGGGATTGGCGATCATGTCATTATAGCAACTATGGTTACAAAAGTTAATAAATCAATTAAGACGACTAGAAGAGTGTTTGTGCTAGAAAGAGCAGATAAGCAGTTGTTAGCACCTCCTTAGACAGTGAACTATCATCACTTAGTTCCAGTATGATGGATGTAGTGAAATTATGGGCAAAATTTAAGCAGACTGTAGATTGTGGTCTGGAGAACTGTGTGTCTACTAAATGGATTAAGGGTGGAAAAGATCCATCATGGTTTAATAATGAGGCTTGGAAAATGCTGAAGAAGCAGAGGCTGTTGCACTCTCAGTTCAAAAGAGAGCACAAAGTACAACAAGCAAAGGTTAGTAGAGGTTTGTGTGCCTGTGAAGAGATCTATGAGCGAAGCATACAAGCACTACCACTGTCAAAAGATCTTGCAAAGAACCCAAGAAAATTCTGATCTTACGTAAAATCACTAAGTGGGTCCACGGCTGCCATAAAGTCATTTGTTGACCAGTCTGTTGTGACAGTTGAAGGTAGCAAAATGAAAGCTGAAGTTCTAAATTTCACATTCAAGAAGTCGTTCACTCAAAAGAATTGTGCAAACAAACCATAGTTTCACCACTGAACGACTCAGCTTATGGACAACACAGTAATAACCATCCATGACGTAGAGAAACAACTGAAGAACTTGAAAATAAGCTCGTCACCAGGTCCAGATGGAATCCCAATTCAGTTTTCCAACGAGTATTCTACGGCACTGACCTTCACTTTGTTTGCATTTATCATGAATCTCTCGCCCAGTGCAAATTCCCAAGAGACTGGAAAAAACTGCAAATGAGTCCTGCATATAACAAGGGCAAAAGAATGGACTCGCAAAATTACAGACCAGTATTCCTAACAGAACTGATTTCTGGTGTCCCCCAAGGTAACGTTACAGGCTTCTGCTGTTAATTTTGGAGACAATCTGAGCAGCTGTCTTAGGTTGTTTGCAGATGATGCTGTTATTTATTGTCTAGTGAAGTCATCAAAAGATCAAAATGAATTGCAAAATGATTTAGATAAGAGATCTGTATGGCATGACAATTGATCCTAAATAATGAAAAGTGCGAGGTCATCCACACTACTGCTAAAAGGAATCCATTAAACTTCGGTTACACAATAAATCAATCAAATCTAAAGGCCGTAAATTCAACTAAATACCTAGGAATTACAATTATGAACAACTTAAATTGGAAAGAACACGTAGAAAATGTTGTGGCGAAGGTGAACCAAAGACTGTATTTTATTGACAGAACACTTAGAAGATGCAACTGAACTACTAAAGAGACTGCCTACAATATGTTTGTGCATCGTCTTTTGGAGTACTGCTGTGTGGTGTGCAATCCTTAGCAGATAGGTTAACAGAATACATCAAAAAAGTTCAAACAAGGGCCGAACATTTTGTATTATTGTGAAATAGCAGAGAGAGTGTTGCGGACATGATACAGGATTTTGGATGGACATCATTAAAACAAAACCACTTATCATTGTGGCGACATCTTCTCATGAAATTTCAATAACCAACTTTCTCCTCCAAATGAAAGAATATTTTGCTGACTTAAGGTGGACTGCAGAGTATCGATGTAGATGTAGCTACATGTAAAACTATAATACCAAGTAGTATTAATAAGCCATGAATTGGGCTCAGTGATGACACCTTTGATTTAGGTTCTTTAGTAAAGAATATGCTGTAGTGATTATGGACATGTAGAGGCAGATTTCACTATAAATGCAATCTTGCAATCATACATAACCAGTCTGGAGGCGATCTGCAGTATTATGAACACTGAATAAATTTTCAACTGCCAAGATTGCTACATTGTTTATTCGTATAGATTACTGGTTTCGACAGTTCTCTGTTGCCATCTTCTGATTTGTAAAAGATGGGACCGAAAATGCTAGGATACAGTAACTAATGTAACAGCTTACAATTATACCAAGATTTGCAATACATGGAATAACAACATACCTATATTTACATCATTGTAATCTTATCCTTCAGAACAATAAGTGGTGCTGGTATCATGATCTATACTAGAAGTTGGCATGTCAGTTTTAAAATAACAGCTATTTTCACACATGTTATGGTTCCGATTACAAGTGCTCAAATTCATCACCACTTGACAACTGATGGATTACAGCAGATAAATTCTTAGTGATATGTAAGTACATCATCTGGCACAGTGGTGGTACAAATCAATATCATAATGTAACATTAGATTAAGCCATGGATCTACTATTCCATATAATTACACAAGCTTAATTATTAGCATAACATATAAGCCAACTCAGTATTCTACAGTTTAAAAAAAAAAAAAAGACTGTAAAATGATGCGCAACACACATAATTTATGCATAAACCCTTTCATATCATTGTAGGAAATTAAAAGAAAAAAAAAACATTTTATACAAATTCTTAAATTTCTTTACCAAATTTTTCTTTGTACAAAATCACATACAATAGGACATCCTATAACCAGTCAAAAGCTCTATATGTACATCTAATGGTATCATATGTAGCTTTATTTTAATACATCCAGAAATAGCTCCAATATCTATAGCCACAGATATAGTATTTCAACAAGAATACATTTAAAGTACATATACCAACAATAGAGATATATAATGTTTGTGCTTTTGTTATCAACTACAATGTTTACATGAGGTTATCCATGACTCATTCGAGGTCTATGTGAAATCTCATCGCCTGACACAATTGAGGACATCATCTAGAATTACCAGCACACTCTTACACATGACTGTGCTAGAACAAATATGCTAATGTGATATTCACCCTTGATGACTAATGTCAAAAATGTTGTCATGTAATAGAATATGACTAGTATTCAGATCATCGTAATTTTAAAAACAGTACTACAACAAATTCTTGAGATAAATTTTCATACAGAATTATGTTATATACCCATCTTTTTTCTCTTGATCAAGAGAAAGAAAACTGGCGTTCTACGGATCGGAGCGTGGAATGTCAGATCCCTTAATCGGGCAGGTAGGTTAGAAAATTTAAAAAGGGAAATGGATAGGTTAAAGTTAGATATAGTGGGAATTAGTGAAGTTCGGTGGCAGGAGGAACAAGACTTTTGGTCAGGTGAATACAGAGTTATAAATACAAAATCAAATAGGGGTAACGCAGGAGTAGGTTTAATAATGAATAAAAAAATAGGAGTGCGGGTAAGCTACTACAAACAACATAGTGAGCGAATTATTGTGGCCAAGATAGACACGAAGCCCACACCTACTACAGTAGTACAAGTTTATATGCCAACTAGCTCGGCAGATGATGAAGAAATTGATGAAATGTATGATGAGATAAAAGAAATTATTCAGGTAGACGAAAATTTAAAAGTCATGGGTGACTGGAACTCGACAGTAGGAAAAGGAAGAGAAGGAAACGTAGTAGGTGAATATGGATTGGGGCTAAGAAATGAAAGAGGAAGCCGTCTGGTAGAATTTTGCACAGAGCATAACTTAATCATAGCTAACACTTGGTTCAAGAATCATGAAAGAAGGTTGTATACATGGAAGAACCCTGGAGATACTAAAAGGTTTCAGATAGATTATATAATGGTAAGACAGAGATTTAGGAACCAGGTTTTAAATTGTAAGGCATTTCCGGGGGAAGATGTGGACTCTGACCACAATCTATTGGTTATGAACTGTAGATTAAAACTGAAGAAACTGCAAAAAGTTGGGAATTTAAGAAGATGGGACCTGGATAAACAGACTAAACCAGAGGTTGTACAGAGTTTCAGGGAGAGCATAAGGGAACAATAGACAGGAATGAGGGAAAGAAATACAGTAGAAGAAGAATGGGTAGCTCTGAGGGATGAAGTAGTGAAGGCAGCAGAGGATCAAGTAGGTAATAAGATGAGGGCTAGTAGAAATCCTTGGGTAACAGAAGAAATATTGAATTTAGTTGATGAAAGGAGAAAATATAAAAATGCAGTAAATGAAGCAGGCAAAAGGGAATACAAACGTCTCAAAAATGAGATCGACAGGAAGTGCAAAATGGCTAAGCAGGGATGGCTAGAGGGCAAATGTAAGTATGCAGAGGCTTATCTCACTAGGGGTAAGATGGATACTGCCTACAGGAAAATTAAAGAGACCTTTGGAGAAAGGAGAACCACTTGCATGAATATCAAGAGCTCAGATGGAAACCCAGTTCTAAGCAAAGAAGGGAAAGCAGAAAGGTGGAAGGAGTATATAGAGGGTCTATACAGGTGCGATGTTCTTGAGGACAATATCATGGAAATGGAAGAGGATGTAGATAAAGATGAAATGGGAGACATGATACTGCACGAAGAGTTTGACAGAGCACTGAAAGACCTAAGTCGAAACAAGGCCCTGGGAGTAGACAACATTCCATTAGAACTACTGACAGCCTTGGGAGAGCCAGTCCTGACAAAACTCTACCATCTGGTGAGCACGATGTATGAGATAGGCGAAATTCCCTCAGACTTCAAGAAGAATATAATAATTCCAATCCCGAAGAAAGCAGGTGTTGACAGATGTGAAAATTACCAAACTATAAGTTTAATAAATCACAGCTGCAAAATACTAGCGCAAATTCTTTACAGACAAATGGAAAAACTGGTAGAAGGCAACCTCGGGGAAGATCAGTTTGGATTCCGTAGAAATGTTGGAACACGTGAGGCAATACTGACCCTACGACTTATCTTAGAAGAAAGACTATTCAATCTGTATATTGAGCAAGCAGTAACGGAAACAAACGAGGTTCGCCGATGACATTGTAATTCTGTCAGAAACAGCAAAGGACTTGGAAGAGCAGTTGAACCGAATGGATAGTGTCTTGAAAGGAGGGTATAAGATGGACATCAACAAAAGCAAAACAAGGATAATGGAATGTAGTCGAATTAAGTCGGGTGATGCTGAGGGAATTAGATTGGGAAATGAGACACTTAAAGTAGTAAAGGAGTTTTGCTATTTGGGGAGCAAAATAACTGATGATGGTCGAAGTAGAGAGGATATGAAATGTACACTGGTAATGGCAAGGAAAGCGTTTCTGAATAAGAGAAATTTGTTAACATGGAGTATTGATTTATGTGTTAGTAAGTCATTTCTGAAAGTATTTGTGTGGAGTGTAGCCACGTATGGAAGTGAAACGTGGACGATAAATAGTTTAGACAAGAAGAGAATAGAAGCTTTTGAAATGTGGTGCTACAGAAGAATGCTGATGATTAGATGGGTACATCACATAACTAATGAGGAGGTATTGAATAGAATTGGGGAGAAGAGGAGTTTGTGGCACAACTTGGACTAGAAGAAGGGATCAGTTGGTAGGACATGTTCTGAGGCATCAAAGGATCACCAATTTGGTACTGGAGGACAGTGTGGAGGGTAAAAATCGTAGAGGGAGACCAAGAGATGAATACACTAAGCAGATTCAGAAGGACATAGGCTGCAGTAGTTACTGTGAGATGAAGAAGTTTGCACAGGATAGAGTAGCATGGAGAGCTGCATCAAACCAGTCTCAGGACTGAAGACCACAATAACAACAACCCATCTTTCTCCAAGAAACTTCTCCAAAAATATTTCTAAAGAATTTTTTTAAGCAATTCTTAACGTGAAATTAAACAATGGAAACTCCAGGTAGGAATATCAACAATGTAGGAAAAGACAGAGTGCTACTTACCGTAAAGAATACACAGTAAATTGCAGACAGGGACAATTAAAAAACCATTTACAGCTGTCTTTTCCTACATTGTTAATATCGAATTACATAAGGTTAACCTAAAACTTTTTAAAAAATCCCTGTGTGTGTGTGTGTGTGTGTGTGTGTGTGTGTGTGTGTGTGTGTGTGTGTCTGTGTGTGTCATATGATGCCATATATGAGCTAATTTTATTACATCCATAAATACTCAAAATCAAAGGTGCAATTAATACATTATGATTTTTTCATGTGGAAAATATACACTGTACCTATTTACCAATGAAGCTAACACTAATATTTTGCACTTTTCTTAGCAAATGTGCTGTTTTTACAAGCTTGCATACAACAATATGCCGTCTGACGCCTAGGTGATAGTCTACATGCAATTTTGTCACCCAAAGTTCTAGGTGAAATCTCTTCCACATTTGGTGTGTAAGTGTACAGTTAATTTACCATATGGGACTGCAATTGCTGATAACTGAAGCTGTGAACGATGTATTTAGAAATCTTCCTTATTTTATAAGACGGAATGTATAAATGAGCTTCCTTAGAACAACACGTTGTACAATATCTAGGTGCATTCATGTTACACAACATCTACGTACAAACTCATCATCCGATGTCTAGATTAAATCTGTAACATTGTTTGCTATGATCAACCTACAATTATAGCCTCCTTTGGATTACAAGTGTTCGTTAAACAACCAGTGATCCAATGTTGCTAATCATTTATAGATATCTGTATGTAATAAAATTATTATAACCACAGGTGCTCTCCCTAAAAGATCGTCATTAATATGTCATTGCGTATATCTAATAATATCATCTGGATTAATTTTATTCTATCCCGAATTACTCAGAATCAAAGGCAAAGATAGCACATAGAAGACAACATGACATGGAGCTATAAATAATAATTTACTATTTTGTTAACAAATATACAGCTTATACAAGCTTATTTACAACAATACATCATTCGACATCTAGGTGAGATCTGATTACCTGGCGTCTACGTCTAATCTCGTCGCACGCTGTCTCTTTCATTGTTTGATGTGTCATGTAATATTCTATCACATAGAATCGTGGATCTCTTATTGAACCCATGACCTGGCTATTTACTATTTATTTGCCTTTTTCATGTGATGCATAAACACACCTATTTATGACAAAGCACCATACTTCATCTAGGTGACATCTCGGCATCTGACATCCATATACAACATTGCCTCCCAATGTCTAGGTAAAATCCCTTCCATTATTTGATATAAACAACGTAATTATAAACCCACATAAGATTGTAACTGCTCTTAAATTAACCTGTGATCTTATATTAAGAACCTTTAACACACATTTGTTATAGAGCAATTATTATTTTCATGTGATATTCTCTCTCGATGACTAATATCAAATGCACTCTTATCAAATACAGTACAGGAGATGATTAGGTTATTCTTTCTATGCCTCATGATATATTAACAGTTATTACTAAAAGAAATAACCGATACATGTAAAAGGCATAAGACCAAAACCACCTTACAAAATTTTAAGCTGCACAATTTATAACACCCATCAACAGAACAAGATCTGCTACACACAAGATCATCTTATTACAAATTGTTTTTTTGTACCTATTAAAATCTGCATAAAATGAAAGACATGCAGATACCAAGTAATTTGACATTAACATTGTCTGATATTACAAGCTTGTATATGAATGCGCCAATTTGAAGCATGTCTTGAAATTATAACAAATAACCTTTTAACCCATTGAAAGTTACGTCAAGGAGAGATTGTGGAGCTGTTGGAATTGCTAAAAATGCCATTATCTTATAAATATTTCCAATTTAACAGTAAGTACTACATCAATTTGAAGGACTGGTCAGAGGCAATAGCTTGGTGGGGATAAAGGCAGATATTACAAACAACCTAGAAAATAATTTTTTCCAATTGAACAGAGATTTGAAAGAAAAAATAGTATATTTTAGGCATTACATTGACAACATCATTGTTTTGTTAAAATGTGGTGAAACTGGAGTACAAGAGTATCTAGCATCATTAAAAGGGTTGCACAATAAACTTCAGTTTACATTAGCAATGGACAAGGATAAGGCTATCAATTATTTACATATAACAGAAACAAAATGATTGATACTGTTTCAGCATTTTTAGGAAACCTACAAACACAGATATGATTATAAATGGTGAATCATGCCATCCAATGCAATATAAGGTGGTGTACTTTAATAGCACGTTACGTACGATCGTAAGGTAGAACGGTAATTTCAAAAAACTAACATAAGGCTTGCATTTAACACTGCTAACACACTAAAACCAAAATAGAGACATAATACTGAGAAAGATGAAGACAAATATACTATGACTGATGTATGTTAAGTTGCATTGTGCCAAGTGGCAAGAATTTTATGTTGGGCAAACAGGTTATACAAGGTTTAAGGAGCCTTCCAGAACTCACAACAAAACAGCCTCTGGAGACCACCTACATGACAAGAAACGTAATATTACAAATATAAGGTGCAACGTGAAAGTCTTACAATAACCCTGTTAAGGAATGAGATTGGGCATTTTATAGAACTTTTAGATGTATAGTAATTGAAGGTATTGTCAGGAACATTTATTGAATGGTCTACTGGAATCTACTCAAAAAACTTCTTTACAATTTTTGATGAGCTGTTATAATTTTAATTAAGCGTGTCTTCAAACTGATGATGACTTTAACTATGCATGGCTAGTTATAGCATGTCAGTGGATTCTTGGACTCCAACCAGTTGTATGCATCACTGGTGATAAGAGAAATAGTTTACGATCTCCCTAGACCTCGGGTTCCAATGTGCTTACTGCTACAAAAACAACGATCTAGCCTTCACAAGGAACACCACGTATACGCAGATTATAGTAGGTATTAAATTATAATCTGTAATAAGAAGGTTTAGTGCATGGCAGATCCCATTCTACTCAGAGGGATCCCAAACTGTGCAGCTTCAAACCTTATACATTCAAACTTTTGTAGACTGGTTTCGTTCATATGCCTTTAACCCTTTAACTGCTCTGGACATGTTAAGACGCGCGCCTTTGTACCTGTCCCTGTGTGCCCAGAATATGTTTACGCGTGCCACCAGTCCTTCTACTCGTACTCTGAACTTGTCTACGCGTAGACACGTTCAGAGTACCAGGTAGAAGGACTGATGGCGCACGTAAACACTTTCCTGCTATACCCTATAGTAATAACTATTAATATATCATGAGGTGTAGAAAGAACAAGTTGTATTTCATGAGAGCACTTTGATATTAGTCATCAAGAGAGAATATCATGTGAAAATAACAACTGTACTACAACAGATATGTATTAAGGGTTAGTAATACATGATTACAGGTTACTTTCAGAAAAGTTACAATCTTAGGTGGGTTTATAAATATATTGTTTGTATCAAATAATGGAAAGTATTTTACCTAGACATTGGGAAACGACGTATATGGATGTCAGGTGCCGAGATTTCACCTACATGTCGTACAACATGTTGTCATAAGTGTTTATGCATCACATCTTACAAAAAAAGACTAACAAATGTTAAATAGATACACCATGGGTTCAAGAAGAGATACTGTGATTCCATGTGATAACGTTTAGCACATGGCTGTAAAACAATGGAAGAGACATCGGGTGATGAGATCAGATGCAGGTATCAGGTAATGAAATATCACCTAGACAATGATGTATTGTTGTGAATAAGCTCGTATAAACAGCACATTTGTTAACAAAATCGTAAAATATTATTTACAGCCCCATGTCGTCTTCTGTTTTCTATCTTTGCCTTTGATTCTGAGTAATTCTGGATGGAATAAAATAAATCTAGGAGATATAATTAGATGGCACATTGATTTAGTCATCTATGGAGAGCACTTATGACTATAATAATTATATTACATACAATATCTGTGAATGATTAGCAACACTCCATCACAGGTTATTTTACAAGCGTTTGCGATCCAAAGGAGGCTAAATTGTATGGTGATCATAGCAAACGACGTTAGAGATTTAACCTACCGGTAGACATCTGGTGATGAATTTGTACCTAGATGTTGTGTAACATGAGTTCACCTAGACATTGTACAATGTGTTGTTGTAAATAAGCTCATTTATACACTGTCTACAAAAGAAGAAAACAATTATAGATATGTCACTCATGGCTTCAGCTACAAATAACTAGGGCCTACAATGCCATGTGATAAATTAACTGTAGGCTACACTGATACATCAAATGTGGAACAGATTTCAGCTAGACATTGGGTTACAAAATTACAGATAGATGTTGGGTGACGAAATTGCAGGTAAACATTGGGTAATGAGCTCTGATATAGATTAATTGCACCTTTTATTTTGATTATTTGTGGATGCAATAAAATTGGTTCACCTATGGCATCATATAAGTTACACAGGATTTTTTAAAAAAGGTTTAGGTTTTTAGGTTTATCTTATGTAATTTGATATTAAGAATTGTTTAAAAATGTTTTTAAATTATGAAGATCTGGGCACTGGTCACATTCTGTTACATGGTGGCACTTCTGACAATAGTGATCTAAAGTGAACATTATGTGAACATATATGTTCTAGCACAGATATATGCAAGAGTGAGCTGGTGATGTTACATCATGTGCTCAGTTTAGGAGTGATTGCAATCCTGAATGGTGCAATAATTGTACATTCGTTATATTAAACATTGGAAGAGTGTTAACCAAGATACCAGGTGATCAGATTGCCCATAGGCATCAGGCAATGAGGTTTCAACTACACCATGAGTGATGTGTTGTTGTGGATAAGCTCATATAAACATAATAATTGATAACAAAAGCAAAAACATTTAACATCTCCATTGTTGGTATATATATTCTGATGTATTCTTGAGGAAATACCTTATTAGATTAGATTAACTTTCATTCCAATTGATCCATAGCGAGGTGGTCCTCCAGGATGTAGAATATGTCATATCTGTGTCTGCAGATACTGCACTATTCCTGGATGTATTAAAATTAACCTACATATGATACCATCAGATATACATAGAGGGCTTTTGAGTGGTTATAGGTTGTCATATTGTATGTGGTTCAGTATTTAAAAAATATGGTAAAGAATTTTTAGGAATCTGTGTAAAGTATTTTTTTAAAAATTCTAAAATATGAAAATAATGATGCATAAACTATATTTTATGGTTGTGCTGATGATTTTAGATTCAGTCTTTTAAAAACAGCAGAATACTGAGCTGGCTTATATGTTATGATTAGAGACCAGATTATTCGCATTTGCATGTTGCATATGCATTCGCATATTTGGCTCCTTTTCACCAGTTATTGTATATTTTAACTAAAAACTGATGACGAAGCATCGCTCTATGTTTACAATATATAGACGGGCGGTCTCTAGCTCGATCTAGTTTTGATGTCTCACAGATTAGCCGCAACCTAGAACTGCGTGCAATCGTTAGCAGAGAGGATACTGCCTAGCGAAAAAATTACAGAAGAACTGGAACAGGCACAGTCAATGCTCCAGCGCCCCCGATTAATCCCCTCCTCTGTCGGCAATAACTAAATGAAACTATGCAAGCTTTTGGTCGCACGTTTCTTGTACACAGTTGACCAAGTTTACGACGTGTAGTTTGTAACGTGTTCTGCGCCATGCAGCCCGAAAAAAAGAAAAATCGGATGGCTGACCATCCTGGAACATTTACATATGAAGGAACTGTTTTATATTGTCGAGTTTGCGAGAAAAACATTTCGTGCAAAAAAAAGTTTCTAATAGACCAGTATGTCAAGACAAGTCGTCATACTGCAGGAATACAGAAGAAAGGGCCACGACAGCTTCTGCCAATAGCAAGTTGCAGTAGCAGGGATCTGTACAAAGGTAACCAAAAAAATCTGTATAACATGGGTCTATGTGAAGCATTCATTGCAAGCAACATTCCTCTTCACAAACTTACAAGCCCTATCCTCAAACGCTTACTGCGCAAACATTGGTTGAATCAGAACATACCAGATGAATGAACAATGCGTAAAAATTACACACCGACAATTTACGTAAATGTTCTGGAAGAAGTACGCAATGAACTCGAGGACAGCAGTATCTGGCTTTCAGTTGACGAAACTACAGACATTTGTGGCGGTTACATAACAAATTTAATTGTTGGTGCCTTAAAAGAAGAGTCTTCTTCTTCCTACTTAGCCGCCTGCAAAGAACTTCAAAAAGGAAATCATTCTACGACCGCCAGATTTGTGAATTAGGATATTAGAAATAAATATATCTAGAATCCTCTGCAGATGAAAGGCTGCTCCCTATATGACCAAAGCAGGAAAATTTCTCCGAGCATTTTATTCAAATTTGATTCATGTAACGTGCTTTGCTCGTGGAGTACATCGCCTTGCTGACGAAGTTCGTTCCACGTTTGTGAATGTAAATAAACTGATTTCAACCACAAAGAAAGTGTTTCTACAGGTTCCTGCTATCATCGAGATTTACAAAGAAAAACTACCAGAATTGCCTTTACTTCCCGAACCACTGGTAACTCATTGGGGTACGTGGGTTGAAGATGTATTGTTTAACAATGAACATTTCGAGGGCATTAGAGGGATAGTAAACGACTCCGATAATGCAGAGCCTTTGGCAGTTTATAATGTAGGCCTGTGCTGTGATAATGCCACGCTAAACAACAAAGGGTGCAAGCCCCCTCCATGAAAAACACAACCACACCATACCACGCCTACGAATTTTACTGTTGGCACTACATATGCTAGCATATGACTTTCACTGGGTATTCGCCATACCCAACCCTGCCATCAGATCACCACATTTGTAGCCTACCGTGATTTGTCACTCCACACAACATTTTTCCACTGTTCAATCGTCCAATGTTGAGCAGTCGCTCGACCATGAAATCCAAGTTTTCTCAGCTCCCACCTAAGTGTCATAGTACTTGCAGTGGATCCTGGTGCAGGCTGAAATTCCTGTGTGATAGTTTGGATAGATGTCTGCTATTACACATTACGACCCTCCTCAGCTGTTGGCGGTCTCTGTCGGTCAACAGATGAGGTCGGCCTTTACGCTTTTGTACTGTACGTGTCCCTTTCCACTTCCCTATCACTTCGGAAACAGTGGGCCTAGGCACGTTTAGTAGCGCGGAAATCCCGCGTAAAGACGTATGACACAAGTGACACCCAATCACCTGACCTCGTTCTAAGTCCGTGAGTCCCGCGGAGCGCCCCATTCTGCTCTCTACGATGTCTAATGACTACTGAGTAGAGTTGTGGCGATTCGTGAATGAGTCGTTCATTTGAACGACTCTAAATAAAGAATCGTAAGAATCGAATCGTGATACGGACGAATCGTCGTTCAAAAGAATCGTAAGAACGACTGCGTGTTTCCGAGTCGTGACGATTCCAAGTTTCAACGATTCATCGGTTCTTAGTACGCTATGCTTCGAAGGCAGCTTCCGAATCATGCCGAGTCATGCCGAATGATTACGACCGCCAGATGGCAGTCAAGTGGAGGATGCGTGTGAACAAAGGAAGCTCGCAACGATGAAACGAAGTTCGTGGGCCGTAATATTACTCGTGAAAACCAAGCTGACACTTGGTGGTGGCTGATGGGTACGGGCGTAAAGGCATTTCCCATTTACTATCGCTACCATCAGCCACCACGCCGACGTCAGCTTAGTTTGCGCGAGTAACACACGAACTAGCGTACCTCTTACTTGTTGCAGATGCGATGCAAAACACACACACCTTCTTTACAAAAGAGCAATAGCAATTGGATTATGTATTATATTTCGCGTATCTCGAAAACGGCCCTAACGATATGGATGAAATTTTGTATTTAGACTGGTTTTTGCTTTTTGAGTTCACCTACATAGTTCCATTCTTTCGTAAAAAGTCAATTTTACAATATATATACATCCTACATAGTTCCATTCGTAAAAACGCAATTTTATATTACAAAAACGCTATTTCACTTGTTTTTATAACGCCATCTCGTAAAACTTTGTTAGTACGTATTGAATGTAGTTAAGGTTTTGGTTTTTATGTTTATCTGTATATAGGTGTCTTTCCGTCCGTGTTTGATGAGAACTGCTTTAACAGTTTGGATTAAATTTTATATTCAGATACAGATTTTGATTTTTAGGTTTATCTATATTGGTGTGTTTCCTGAAAATACTCGATTTTACACAATAAGTATTTTATGAGTTACAAGGGTGATGTGGACTTGGAAAGACATCTTAGCACAGAAAAACGTAGGATGATATGGGCCAAACCACGTCTGCCTCACTGCTAGATTTTGTTACTATAAAACAAACGTCTGTAGTCAGATACGTTCAAGCCACACAACCAAACTGGCATACCACGTAATTTTGCACCACCTTTCGCACAAATCGACTCCTCTTTCCGGGCATTCTGATATAAAACAATAGATGCAATCAAATCAAACGTGACCTTTCATCAACTAAGGCATTACATGTATAAATTGAGAATCACACTTGTAACGTCATATGCATGTTTACTCATAAATAAACTATTTCTGGCATATCTTAAGGTGCGTTTACACTGCGATTTGTATCGGCACATGTATGTGATACATGTATATGCGACTTTGCGACATGTATCGCGATTTGTATGAGTTGACAAGTATCAACCTCATACATGTATGAGTGTGCGTTTACACTGGTTGATATGTATCACTGTGCGATAGCTTCCGACGACGATTTGGAAGTTTTCACATTTTTATGTGCTGATACACTTGCTCTTTTGGAAGATGATAGGAAAAAAAGGCGGAGGAAGCGTAGATGGTGGCACAGAGAGTTTCTCGCGAATTAACGCTAGAGGATGGCGCATATTTTAGAAATTATGTTAGGATTAGTATGGAGGATTTCCGCGGTTTGTTATCACTTGTGTCTCCTCTTGTGCCCGAAACCAACACAAACATTCGGGAAGCGATTCCACCAGAGGATCAGTTGGCAGTAACACTCCGTTTTTTAGCCACTGGGGATTCCTTGTAAAACGAAAATTTCATGACAAAACATTTGCATTGTCGCGCGATTACTAATGCCAACGTCTCACACACGATTGTCGGCATCCGTTGCCAACATTATCACGCGAGGCCGCCGGAATAACAGCAAAACATTGATATACGTGCCAGATGCATGAAAAAATTATATAATGTATTACATACTCTGATATAAGTAAACTTTTACCTTCACTTCTTGGGATAAAACTTGCCCAATGGCCTCGCAAACACGAAGAATAATGTTGTATATGGCACTTTTTGATATTCTATGCAGATACATTAACGTCGAAACGACAGTCGGCCCCTTCAAAACTCAAACAGCCGCCAAAGAGCCTGGTACTACACATGCGCTAATCGTCGAAATCAGCGGCAGTCGACAAGACGACAGGAAATGATAGTACTGCACATGCGCGAGTTCTTCAAAAGTCGCTCATACATGTCGCGTATATGGCCAAAAAGCGATATACAAAATGTATACGCGACATGTATGAGCTCGAGGGTCCGCATACAAGTTCCGTGAATTTTTGTATGAAGTGATGTATCGCGACATGTCAAATTGACATGTCGCTCATACATGTCGCGATACATGTATCCCAGTGTAAACGTACCTTTATCGTGACATAGTTCGATTCTAACCGCATTGATAATTTCAGACATGTCCTGCCATCTGTGGGTAAGATGTAGAACTTTTTGCATTCCGTAAGAATCGTGCCATCGAAGACTAGAATGAATCGTGAAAGAATCGTGAGCGAATCGTAGGAATCGATTCGCAATGTGAGATTGAATCGTAGGAATCGAATCAGGAAAAAGAATTATGTTGCCCAACTCTACTACTGAGGTAGCTGATATGGAATACCTGGCAGTAGGTGGCAGCACAATGCACTTAATATGAAAAACACATATTTTTGGAGGTGTCCGGATACTTTTGATCACATAGTGTAGCACCCAAATTCAAATACTGCCCAGTTGATGTAGAACGGTCCTTTTCTGCTAGCAAAAATGTTTTGAGCAATCGAAGACACAATCTTACTACAACACATTTGGAACAGTACTTGGTCGTTTATGTTTACAATGGTAGAAAAATGTAAAATAACTTGTAAATGATGCTTTGGTCCAATAGTATTAATTGAAAGTTAATGGTGTTCAAAAAAATTTCATGATTTATGTAGTTTCTTAAACAAAATATTACGTAGTTTTTGAGCATGCCATGTACCTCAAAGTTGGTCCCATACATATCAATTGTTTCGCTGCGACTCACTCGCATCGTATCCGCTTGTTACCGACAATAGCGAAGAAGGAACAACTGTTGAAACACAGTATGCAATCCCATTTTGCAAATTTTTAGAAAATAATCCCAGAAAGGGCCCCCTCCTAACCTCTACCAGCAAGTATTCAGAAAATGATATCAGCGTTCTAAATGTACCGCTTTTTTCGTGGCCGGCCCTCTGCCTCATAATTGATATGCACAGGTTCGACTTCGAGATATAATGCACGCAGGAACTACCATGTTTTTTTATTATTTGATCTAGCATATTTCGACACTTTTCATGCATATAATCCGGTCTCCAGTTATGATCATAATTCTATGTATGTTATTAAATGGAATAGTAGATCCATGCCGTAATCTAGTGTGACACAATAATACTGATTCGTACTGCAACTGTGCTATCTGATGTACTTATGTATCACTGAGAATGTTTACACTGTGATCTTTCAGTTGTAAAGTGGTGATGAATGTGAGCACTTGCAATCGGCACAATAACGTGCAAACAAAACTGTTATTTTAAAATTGACATGCCATTTTCAAAATAGCTCATGATACCAACATGGGCATACATAGTACAGACATGCCAACTTTCAAAAGTGAAAAATCAGGAGAATTTTAGCGGTGTACTACTGTGAATTACAACGCATCCCTGACGATTAAAGTTGCAATAATTCAATAACTGTAACAAGTCAATTACATTTGTAAATACTAAATAATGGACATACCTGAGCCTTCAGACTGTATAATTTATCATTCGATATGCTCAACAATATGAATAATGAGCTCTGCAGGTTTCTTTGGATTCACACACATTCAAATGAGGCACTCTCGAGAGAACTACAGTTCGAAATTACGATCCGAGGAAACAAACTAACGTATATTAGATTTCTGTTTTGACATTAGCACAGTCTTTGCATGAATAAATCACTGTTACATGATCACACGTTTTCATTTCATAATGCAACCCATGGCACCATATATCCGTAAGACATCTATCCCAAATTTAAAACAATTTTATACAGGATGTACATGTTAGGCTTAGCCAATAATCTGAATAGTTTATAAGTCTGTATTTGTCTGATTACGGTAGTTACTTATTCAGCACAACTCTGAACTAAATTTCTGCTCAAAGCACTTGTCTTTTTGAACTGATTTTAAAATCAAAAATTTCTCCAAAGACGTTTCTGAAAGCATGGACCTGAACTGATTTTTGGTCTTTGTAACTGTGCTAAAAATTCTCTCACATTCCGCATTACTATGTGGAATTGACAAAATAGCCAGCATCACCTTTGCAAGTTTATCATATTGAAGAACCCCCCATCAGCCGATTTCTTCTGACCTACCAACGCCCACTGAACATCGATTCTCTCTGCTGCCAAGTTGGTTTCTTCAAGCTGAAAGTTACAGAACTAGTCAGAATATAAGGAAATCTGTTTATGAAAACTCTAAGGCTGGAAAATGATGCTTTGCCAATTATAGAAATATTTGCAACTTCTGTATGCATTAAAACTTCATCTTTGAATGGAAATTTGTGTATCATGTAATCACATGATGATACGAAACATTTTCTTACAGCCTTAAAGACTGTAGACTTTTCCTCAGGCTTCAAAGTGGTCACCAAAACAAATGTAGAATTCCCTATCATCAGATCACAGTCATCCTTTAGATTTGCTGGAGTGTGATAATCTACATCAATAAGAGAGCTGCAGGTTTTAATAATGAGTGGTCTCACAAATCTTGCCATCACATTCTTCAATAGTTCCTCCAAAATTGACCTCAATAAGTGGATATGTGGGGCACTTGCCCAGCCTACAATGATGAAGTCAGCAATTTCTTGCAACATCCTGCCACAACCTTTTTTAGCCCTACCATTACAGGAGCATTATTGGCGCCAAAAGCCAGACAGTTTTTTAATGGAATACGTCATTCCCGTAAAGTTGAAAGCAGAATATAAGCAATATTAGCTCCAGTGGCATCCCCTTTTAAATTAGGCACAGAGAGTAGGCAATTTGAATTTCACGGAGTTCAGGGCTGAAGAGCGATACGATAATAGGATATAACCGAAAGTCCGTTTTATTACTACCATCGGTAGCATTACGAATGGATTGGACTGCAAGTGTGGAACAACTTTCGCTTTTTCTTCCATGCACATTTCCGTAAGGATAGCGGTCGTTTTTGTTCTGGAGCACCCATATCGTTTCGCAATTTCAAATCGGGAAACATTTTGCGAAACAAAGGCCCAGTGTCGTCGGCACAGTTTATAGGCAAGTTATGTTCTACAATAAATGCAGTAAATAAAGCCTCGGCATTCGTTACAGAATCTACATTTTGTGGTTTACACTAGAAGTTTAGTTTCTGGTTCCGTTCTGCACAACAGACTCACTCCTGGTGTTTTTTAGTTTGCACATGTTTAAGAATGTAGCATTTCCCGCCATGAGCTACTGAAAAGTCACATCTACAAATACTACAAAATGCGTAAGTTTGTCCCTTCCTCGATTCACTTAAACACGGAAACTCTTCCTTATACACGTTTCTGAACACTGCATCATATTTCTTCGCCATTCTGCACGAAAAATAATCAACACCTCCAAGATACGCAGCCAACAACTACTACTACTGAATACACAAATCGCGCAACAGAACTGAGAAAACAATGATCCTACGTTCTAGACAATGCTCTGGTAGCAGTGATACCAAACCTCGCGCACCGTTTCCCCCTATATTGCACTTCAAATTCCCCTAAATAATTTATCACACCGTCGGGTAAGCAAGCGGGGTAGTGGGGCGGTAAATGGGAGTCAAGAATGAAAATGTCGAGCGGAGGAATGGGGAGAGGAGGGTAGAAACCCTAAATATTTTTCCCCCTCAAACATTTATCTCTCTAACTTCCCCCTAGACAGCTTAATTCCCCCTAAATTTACGGGGAAATCCCCTAACTTGGCAACACTGACTTTTAGACACAACAATGCTAATCAGTTCGCTTGGAACAACTATCGACTACTCCTTGTCCACGATAACTTTAAGATTGCGCTGGTGCTACCAGAAGCAGAGGAAATTGGCACTAGTTGAAAGATATTCATTAGTCTCCGAACGCTGCCAACGATAAGTTCCGTACTTCCTTGTAGATACGAAGCGCGAGCTACGCCTACTGCCGTTCCCGACAGCCACTGCACCAATCTACCAAGTTAACATAGACAAGTAGCAGCCATACCTTGTCATCCACCAATATATCGAAGGCGTAGGATTTTCAAATAGTAAGGAAAGTATTGAAACTGCTCTGACAATCGGGAGATCGGTCTTCATTGTCAGGAGATCGGGAGGAAGAAGGAAAAGTCGCGAGTCTCCCGCGAAAATCGGGAGAGTTGGCACGTCTGAAGTATAGCACCACTTATTGTACTGAAGGATAAGATTGTGTAATGCTGTAAACACAGCTATGTTAGTCCATGTATTGCAAATCTTGGATATAATTATGTTTGCTGTTTGTTCGTTACTTTACCCTAGCATTTTTGGTTTACAGAGGAGCAACGCACACAGACTGACACTTCAATAAGGAATCATAAGGAATCTAGCCATCACTGAAGACAAAAAAGATGCTTTATTTACAAGAAGGGACTCAGTTACTGATGGAACATTAAGAAAAATTGTTACTCCAATTAGAAGGTGGAGTGAGTGTGACATCCAGAAGAGATAATTCCAGGACTAATGAGGAACAATGGGTGTCAACAGGAAAGTTTTGCTCCCTTGTATTAACACGGTTACTGATCACATTTAAAGAGTTTTGGTCATGCAAGGAGTTTAAACACTTTTTACAACTAAGTGTACTGCTGTAACCCAGTCTCTGAACAAAACAGAGAAGAACTAGCATGCAAGTACCATAGCGTGTTGTGTCAACAACTATGGGTTGTTGGCTGCCAGTGAGGAAATGTGAGGTCAAACCACTGGGTTGCGCAGCAAGTATAGCTGAACTCAGCAGTAAACGGTAACTGTACAGCAAATGTCGGGGTGTCACAACATGAGGGCATGTCTGGTGTTATGGGAACATGACTAGGTGCCAGATTTTAGTGAAAAAAAATGGATACTGGTGCTATATAACCCAGGCTGTGACTGTTGCCTGCACTACGTCCTTCACAGGATGTTGTGTCACTGCTGTGGCGACCTGTCATCTGTGCCTTCCGCCTCCGTAGTGGGACTTGGTGTCACAGACCCAGCTGCCGGCTGACTTATGTCTGAGAATATCAAGTTGTAGCTTGCACAGGCAGACTCCACAAGCTGTCGCCATGGCCATGTGCGGAGCTGAGGGTGCCATCTCCCAAGTAGATGCCTTTGCAATACAACATTATGCACAGTTGACGTGAATGGCTGTGGCCTACCAAAGCTGCTGGTCTCACTAGCTTGAGATGCCTGCTCAGCAGCACCAGGCAGCCAATCAGAAGCTGCTGCCCATTCATCAGCCCCAGCCAGCACGTCAATGATGAGAGGCTTGCCTGCCTCACTACAGCATGTATCAAACAATAAAACTTCTTTGTAACTGTTAACAGTTTTTGGCGACAGACCCCCTCGTCTCTGTACGCATCTGTCCAACATTATAGAGGGACATCTAGAGGCCGGATGTTGCTGCAATTGACAGCAGAGGGCCACCAGTCCCGCAGTGCATTATCCTAGCCACAGCCCACAGTATTGTTATTAGGGAGAGTAAGACTATTTTTGCTCTTGTTTAGTGATAGTCATGGGGTCAAAGTTCAGAGGACGTAATTATAAGACGGTTACCTTTACAAGACCGGAGGAGCTGGCTGATTTACCACAGTTTACGTGAAATTCTGGAATGAATGGTTGGTGACTGTGTATTGTACTAGAGTAATTTACTTGGGCACTCTGTCCCTGTGCTGAATCAATAGCAGTCAATTCCTTTACACATAATCATTTTGGTACAAAATGAAACAGTATAGAGTGTACAGGTGGCACATGATTAGTCAGAAGAAGCAGGCTGATAGAGTACTCTACATCTACTGTTCTATCTATATTAGTTTTATTATTTCTCTTTGTTTTTCTAAGTTGTGAAAATGGGTAAAGTGAGGCAGAGGCAATGTCAGAACACGAGATGTCACCAATGAGGAGACTTTGCAATTGTTAGTAAATCAGGTAGCTCAGTTGCAAGTGACTAACGGTGTTGTAAATAATGGGTAAGCAGAGAAAGATCAAGAAATAGAATTGTTGAGATCTCAGGCTCCATTGGAGGGGGGGGGGGGGGGGGGGGGGGGGAGCTAAACTTGTCTCTCTCTTCTCTGATAGGGCAGCTGAGAATGTGGTAGCATCTGTAAAAGATCAAGTTTTTGTCCAACGTAGGGGATTGGTCAGATCAGCAATGCCGGGAAGCTCATACAACAGCGTACTTACCTGAAGATAATGGGCAGGTGGGCCACGGAAATATTGTGTAAAGATGACTTCATGATCTGGCAGCAGACCCAAGAAGATTATTATAAGCAAATATTACAGATTGTAAGGTTATGTTTGACAGGGGAGGCAAAGCTGTTCAAAGAAGCATTACGCAACACGGAGACTTTTCATGAACTGAGCCATGGGTTGGAACAACAGTAGAGGAAGCAGAATAATGTGCTGATTTTTCAGCAGCAGTTGCGTGTTATGTCTAGATGGTATAATGAGGGACTAGAGAATTTCACGGATTGCATTAGGAAGTTGAATGTTCACACCTACAAACTGTCACAGACTGACAAAGTGAATGAAGTGGTACTGCAGGAGGCTGAGCAACAAGCACTCAGTGTTTTCCTGAGGGGTTTGGCAGGAAAGAGTGTGCATGGGGGAGCCTGAAGGTCTCCTTGCTGTGGGTAGGTTAGCACTGGGATAGGAGGAAATTGGTAGATTGACACGTGTAGGTATCAACGACATGTGTTGGCACCAAATGTGAAGTATTTTAACTGTGAAGAAACAGAACAGAGGCAGTGCTACCAGGCACAACGGAGTGACGGGATTAACACGGGATACCAACAATTTAATGGGAATGATCAAAACGAAGGTTTCGGTCACTGATAAGGATATAGGGGTGGTAACAAAGGTGGTCCACGGGAAAGAAAGGGTCCATTAAACTTAGGAGGGACCCCTCCAGGGCTGCCAACAGGAGTTCACCGTAAAAATAAATTCAGTAAAAATAAATGCAGAGGCGGAATGTGCCATAATGGTTGTGGCACATGGTAGGAAATATAAGTTTTGCTGGACACAGGGTTGCTTGTGTTAGAGGCTTCAAGAGAATGGGTAAGAAGCAACGGAATCCACCATTTTATAGCTCACATGGGGTTGGTGATAGTAATATATAACTACTGTGGTCAGTAGTGATGAGTTTTTTTGTTTGAGGCAACCCAAATTATGCAATGTGTGGAAGTGGTGTCTCATGTAAGTGACGGCTACAGCATGATCCTAGGGCCAGACTTCCCGCAGGACCTGCCATAATTGTCCTTCGACACTGTATAGTGGAACTTAGTGCGAAGATATTTCAACAAGGGGAAACTGTTGTCAATGTTGATCTCTGTGAGGAATTTCTAATGCACAAAACAAATCAGTTAAACCATGAGCATTCACAGTACGGCTTGAACCCTACACTGTGTGCCCAGAGGCACAGTAAAGTTGCTACAGCTGAATGTGTAGCCTGAACTGCCAGTTGATATGGTATGTGTAACTGAACTTCTGGAGGGTAGTGAGGTATTGGTTACAGCGTGTTGTTTGGTGAAATGTAGTATTGTACATGCACAAGAGATGGACAAAGACAAAAAAGTACCCATCAATGTGGATAATTTTGAGCTGAAGAAATTGTTAAAGGAAATGGTATTGGCTACACTGCAGATTCCGGATGAGGAAGATTGCCACAGACAGGGTGTTGGCTATGATGAGGCACAGGACGCTATTAGGACTGCTTTTAGTGAGAAATTTAATTATTTAGCGAAGACAGAGAGGTCAAAGATGGAGGACCTGTTGCTTGAATTTCATGATTTGTTTTTCTGGCAGGAGCACTGCCTGGTATGCAGGTAACACACCACCAGATCCTGGCAGGGAACAACACACCGGTGTATTGGAGGCTGTACAGAAGATGATGACTCCTGCAATCAGTTTTAGAGGAATTTATAAATCAACATCTATTACAAACGTATTATAAATCAACAGTTGGCTGATGGCATTATAGAAGAAAGTACTAGTCCCTGGGAGCAGGAAGTCAGATTGTGCTGAAGAAGCCTATGAACAGTTCGAAGAAGTATTGGTTTTGTTATGATTACCGTCATTTGAATAGTAAGATTATGACAGATGCCTACCCAACTGCAAACATTACAGAGACAATAGACAATCTTGGGCAAAGCCAGGACTTCTCAACAATGAACTTAAGCAATGGATACCATCACTTAGAAATTGCTCTGGAAGATAGATTGAAAACAGCATTTTCAGCACCTTCAGGGTACTAGCGATATATAAGGATGCCATTTGGGTTGAAGAATGCCTTGATAACATTCCACCAGTTGCTAGATGGAGTGCTGACAGGACTGAAACAACATCAGTGTCACGTATATCCTGATATAATCACCTTTTCAAGGGATACGCAAGGTCATAGACAATGTCTGGGGGAAGGGTTCAAGAGATTACAAGTGGCCCATTTGACTCTCAGAAAGGATAAATGACACTTTGCTCTGGAGGAGGTTAACTATCTGGGCTATATCATTAATAAGAGCAGTTTGGGGACCCATCTGGGGTTAACACAAGCAGTCCGACAGTTTCCCATGCCACTAACCACCAAGAAATTGCAATCTTTTCTCAGTCTTGCAAACTATTATAGGAAATTCGTGAAGGGATACACAGATATTACTGGATGACTTACAGAGTTGTTTAAGAAGGGGGTTAAGTTCGTATGGTCAGAAGAATGCCAGGAAATATTTGTCAAATCGAGGAGGGTACTGACATCGAGTCTGGTGTTAGTGTTTGTAGATTTTCAGGTGGAGTTCATATTATTATGTGACGCAATGAATCATGCTCTTGGGTGTGTTGTGGGCCACGTCGTCGATGGTCAAGAACATCCACTTTGACTCCGCTTCAAGACAGCTGAAAGGGGTGGAGAGGAATTATTCTACAATAGAGAGGGAAATGCTTAGCTTGATATAAGGAGTGATGTACTTCCAGTGTTACCTTTTCAGGAGGAAGTTCAAGGTAGTGATGAACCATTCTGTTTTGAAGTGGTTACTAAGTTTGAATGGCCCATCCAATAGATTGACAACGAGGTCATCGAAATTCAGTGCAATTTGAAGTAACCCACGCACCAGGGAAGTAACAGAAAAGGCAGATGGTCTAAACATAAAATAACTGTATTGCAGGCACTGAGTCACATCCTTCGGACATGGCAAACAGCACAGAGCACCAACGAAGAATGTAAACAGTATGGCAAGCAACAGCAATTTAGCATGCATGATGAGATATTATGCAGAGATGAGACTGGAACCACAAGTGTTGGTGGCAGCCAAGCTGAAGCTAGAAGTGTTACACGAGATGCGTGATTATATTTTATTGCGCAAAGAGGGATGTGGGCAATGGATTGCAGAGTGGCACAAAAGTGCTGATGGGAGGGGAGGAAAGATGATGAAGATGAAGAAGAAGAAGAAGAAGAAAAAGAAGAAGAAGATGATGATCTATACATCAGGAATTGTGTGGATTGCGCACAGTGAACAGATTTGAGTCTGAAGCAGATAACTGTTACAGAGGCTGCCAGAAGCAATGGACCATTCAGTTTCATTGGGGTGGACATGTTAGGCCTATTCAACCAAACACCAGCTGGTAATCGTTTTGTGCTGACAATAATAGACAATTTGCTCTCATTACATCGAGTTGGTGCTGATGCCGGACCAACAGGTCACACAAGTGTTTGTGAATAGGTGGATACTGAACTTTTTTTTGGGGTGCCAGAGATGATAACTACAGACCAGGGGATGGACTTCATGTCAGACATGATGAAAGAGTTGTGCCTGTTACTACAGGTGAAAAACTGAGAACCAGTCCACTTCACCCACAAGCTAATGGAAGGACAGAATGGGTTCATTGGACAATTGGGAAGATGCTTAGTAGTTACATGAACTCACGCCATTCAGATTGGGGCACATATCTCTCCTTCATAGTGACTGCACACAACTGCAAAGTACACCCTTGCACAGGGTTGTCACCATTTGAGATGGTTTGCTGGAAAAATATGTCATCATTTGACATGATTAACCAGAAGGGAGGCAGGAAAGAAGAGATGGTATGGGAATTTGCTAGAACAGTGAGAGAAGTACAGAGAAAGGTCCAGCGAGCTAATACTAAGGCACTGAAGAAGCAGGAAGACGCAGTGAAACGACTGGGGACATAACCTCAGTATGAACCAGGTCAATGAGTGGGTATAGTCAAGCCCAAATATCCCAAACAGAAAGACAAAGAAGTATGCAACACAGTACCAGGGCCAGTACCAAGTAACGGAAACTGCATCACAAGGATAAAAATTGTACATGTTGGGCATCTACAAGCATTCAAGGGTGCACTGGAGATTATTCCAAGAGAGATACTGGTAAAACCAAGAAGTGAGGCGAAAAAGGAAGAGTGAGTAACAGGAGTCAGAGCTTCAGAAACTTCAGGATGGTTATGCATTAAGGCCAAGGTATTAACTGATATGTGGTGTGATGGTGTGATTTTGGCGATTTATGAATATTGTTCTTTTGTGTATAGTATACGGTACTAACACCATTTCGGATGAAGTTACATGTTTGTGTTGTGTCAGGTTTTTTTTGAATAAGTGTATTGAGAAGTGCTGTTTGGAGCCAGCAGTATTTGTGAGGGGGGGGATATTAATTGCTGTCCTCAGGTTGCCATATGGAAGAAAGGCTCAAGGCTAAGAATGATAGTTTTAGTGGTGCTGTACCTCTTCACTGGCGGGGCAGAGTGAGGCCACTGCAAAATCGTCACCTGGATGGGAGAGTTTTGTTTTCCAGGCAACCAGATGTGGTGCTACCCAGCTGCAGGTGGTCATGAGGTTTAGTGTACAGTATATGGGAGTTGTGGAATGAAATTAGGAGGCTGGACAAAGTGTTTTCATGGATACAACAGCTGACAGTTAGTGGGAGGCTCAGAGAGGCCTCAAAGGAACACAGGACTTTGCTTGAGACATGTGGATGATTGAAGGAGTAGATGCAGGAGGTGATTGGTGTGGTTCCACACAACTCCAGGAGAGTAAAATGGGGATGTATAGATGCTGGTAGTAGAACACTGAAGACCATTGTTGGGACAGCAGTTGCAAGCGATGTAGGCACGTTGAATGGAGCAGCAGAGGCTGTGAAAGTGTTAGCAGGAGCAAATACAGTAACTGTGGAGTGGCACTCCACACAGATCTTGGAGAGTGGCATGCTAAACGGCACACACATGCTCTTGTAACTGACTAAGGAAGTTGCGGATTATGTCAGGGCCTCAGCTAGCAATCTGAACTGGGATTTGGAAGCAGTACAAACTCAAATGCAGGTACTGGATGCAGAATAATGCTGACGAGGCTACTGCAGTCACTGGGGGATAGTATGTGGGATGCGTGAGTGGACTTAATGAGTTTGCAGGAATCCATCTATCAAGGACTACATAGGTAGTTAAATCCTGCCTTGCTGCCACCTGAAGAGTATTTGAGAAGACTGAGGAGAGAAATGCCATCAGAGTTACAGCTAGTGATGGAACTGAGCAGTAATAACCTATTGTTCTACTACCGTGGTGCTACAGTGTGTGTAACAATGGATAGCATGCAATTGTATGTATCAGTGAAGGTACTGGCAATGGGTAATCACACGGTGTTCTAGTGTTACACTGTGCACTTATCCCGTAAAGTTAGCAGAAGTTGGGAAATTTCTACAAGCAGGACAGGAAGGGGTGCTGCTAGAGGTGGAAAATAGGGATCTGTGTGCAACGATAACTGAGGGTGAGCTCAAGCAATGCCTGAGAGGGATAGTCACCACATGTCCTACTTGTGAAATTGTGACAAACGGTAGTACATGCATCACACAACTCTTCAGGGGTAAAACAGAAGAGTGTCCTTGCGTTAATATGTGATTGTACTGGAACCAAATTTTCAGAAGGCAGGTTGACATTGGATATACTCAGCGTACAATGACACAGTCTCGGTTGCTAGTTGCTATGAACAAGGGGAACTCACGGGGCAAGATATTACAAGGTGGTGGACTGTTAATCAACAGGTCTATGTTTGATATTACAAGATTGACATTTCAGCTACTGTGACAGAACTTACTCTACTACATGTAACACAGCCACAGCTGTGTTGGCCAGATGAACGTCCAGAGATATTGTCCAAGCAAAACTAATTTTCTTAACAGTAGCTGTGAATCTACCCTGGACCGTTCATTAAGCAGGATGACAGCTGACGGGTGGATCACTCAAAACAATTGTTGCATCATGTTAGTAAACATCAGGCAACTGTAACCTTGACAATTGCTAGTGGCACTGTGATGAAGCAAGCTGGGATCTTTTTACTTCCTCTCTTGTTTTGCCATCTGCCCCCATAAAATTCATTTTTTCATTTTTGACTAATTACTATTAACATATTTGAGTATAATCTGCATTTTCATAAAAGAGAAAGGTTGGCTCTCAGTTTTAAAGGATATAGCACCAGATCTAATTTTGTGCTTAGTTTTATGTATGTCATCAATTTCCTAATTTATTTGGACTATTCCTAGTTAATATCTTTTGTTATAGGGTCAAATCAATAATTGTTTCATAACGTATTGGTCGGATCAACAACAACGCATCAACTTAACTGTGAAATACGTGCAACACAAATAGGCCGTGTGTTAAAACAATGACAGTGTCTCTTCAATATGTACCATGTTATTCTGCAAAAAATGTGAACTGTGTGGTTTGGTTTTTACTACTATAGATATTCAACAGTAAACTATTGTAGCAATATGCTGATGTTTGCCTTTAACCTATTAATGAGGCTTATCAAAATTTGCAAATACTTAACTGGCCTTGTAATGTGAACAGTGAAAGTAAAGAACTATGAAACGTAACTGTGCAACTGTCTGCACATAATTTAAAGTAGTCAGTGTTGAACTTTCACCACACCCCCTATTTTTCAGCCAGTATTACAATGCAGTACATTGATACTGAGGACCCTCAACAAAGAAATCAAGCAGGCAAACATCACACCACAGTGACTGATTTTGTTCTGCCTAACTCTCAAGTATTTGAAACGGCAAGCTGTACGTAGGCCAACCCAGGGCTAAAACAAGTTCCTTCAGATTGGATACCTCAAGTGGGAGATGAAAGACAGAATTATGGGTCAGGGATTAACACTGTAATTAAGAGTAGTCGATTTAGTGTTGGATACTCATTTTATGAATTAGGGGTAAAAGTAATTATAATAAAGAACTCAACAGGGGTAAGACCAGAGTGACCAAGTATTCTCTGTAGGGGAGGGCACTGTAGTGCAGCAACCCAGTGTTTGAGCAGATAATTTTTAGTCTTTACCAAAGTAAGAAGAAGTAATGTAGATGTGCCATAGAGCATTGTGTTAACAGCTGCAGGTCAGTAGTTGCCAGTGTAGTGCCACATGGGTCACAATAACAGACACGCCAGTGGATTGTGCAGCAAGGTTAGCCGAGCTTAGTGGTAAATGGCACTGTACAGCAGTAACTGTGTAGCAAGTGTGGCAATGTTGACACACCAGGGCAAGTCTCTTGTTATGATAACATAACTAGGTCCCAGATTTTAGTGAAACAAATTGGCACTAGAGGCATATAAAGAAGTCTGGATTTTAAGGCCTGGATCAACTGTCATTGCCGGAAGCCAGCAGTACCACCACAGCAACAGAGCAATGTCACAGAGCTAGATGAGTGGGCTCTGACAGCTATAGCCACGGATTCCACACCCGGCTGCACCTGCCGTCTGCACTGAATCCTTCATGGGTCTTGTGTCACTGTCCTGCCATCCACGTGTGCCACCGCCAATGCTGAATTAGTGGGACTTGGTATCACAGTACCATCTGCTGGCTGGCTTCTGATTGAGGGCAATGAGTTGTACCTCACAAACAGCAGACACCACACGTCAGCACTGCAGCCACGTGTGGAACTGAAAGGCGTCTCCTGACATCAACGGCTGTTGGCTACAAGCCTAAGCAGTGCAATGTGCCGGCTCAGCAGCACCAGGTGAAAGCCGCCACCTGTTCATCAGTTCCAGCCAGGGTTAACAACAAGAGGTGTGCCTGCCTCAATATGCCAGGTACTGAAATCAGTTAAAGTTCATTGTCGTTGTCAAAAGTGCTTGCCCTGGGTCCCATGGTCCACTCACTCATCCCCCAGCATGCTACACTGGGCATGCTACACCACTATGAAAATAAAAGAATGCCTGATAACTGCAAAAAATAAATGACATCCACTGGAAACAGTCCACATGTACAAACGTCCATATAGTTGTGGCCAAGAACATGCTGGAATCATAAAAATAAATGTAAACATTTACTTAGCCAAACATAAAGGGACCTCTCACTTTGGACAATATGATAAGTTGTCTACAGCAGTATTTGGTCTCAAAACAGAGACAGTGAAACAAAATTTAATAAGACTAACATTTTACCAGAGAAAGTGCATTATCATGCACACATACAGAGACAGTTAATGGAACTTTACAAACACCATGATATGCTTAACAGAAAACGAGGAGCAGTTAAGTGAAATATGAATGCTGTCTACGTACACTAACGATTTATTACTTCTAAAACAATGTCACCAGTCAGAGACAATTACACATCTGTAATCAGGAGAGGAATGGCGATGGACTCTGTAAAGCGTTATAGATCTGGAGAAACCTTGTGCTTTTGATACAGTTGTTAATGTACTGTGTCGTATATATATAAAAATAGATCATATTAAATTTGTTTTACAAAATCTGTTTTCCACAACTAATTCCAAACTAATTACAGTTGGAAAGAGCATCTTTTCAAGCATCCAGAAAATCATTCTCAGTTTCCCAACGTGCGCTAGCACACAGCAACAGGCTATGCTACACCAGCTTGATATCTATGTTTCATTGCATATGGTTTTTATTTTTAAATTGACAAGTAGTACCTCACAATATTGTATTGGTCCATGGTGATGTTGTCACTACTGGTTCAAGAAAATGAACTGGCAACCTCATTGTCTTGTGAGACACACAATACCAGCCACAGGTGTGTTTCTATATCCAGGATCCCAAGCCTGCCAATTTGGTTTCTTAATTTATGTTCCAAATACTTTACTGGAAATGATTTG